>NW_024609838.1:8565028-8927257 GCF_016920785.2 Ixodes scapularis | reverse complement strand
ATTGGAAAAAACAACAGTTCTGGGCAGATACGAAAACAAAACAGCGCGAGAAATACACGAGGCATTCCGCATAAGAGAGCAAGGGGTGAGTCTGTGTATTAGTGCGCCGTCACTGCACTTAACTGATAAAGAGTTTTTCTTTTTGAGCCAACACCCTGATAGACGGTATTAATAGTCAATGTTGTTTTCAATAAACCTTCAGTTGTGAGTGCGCTTCGTCTCTGTCCCCTTCTTGGTCCTTGTTTATTCGGCGCTTTCCATTCAATACATCTTCCGTTCACCCTAAATCTGAAACTAGAGCCGAAGTCATGGGCATACCAACCGGAGGGGCAAGGGGCGCTCGCCCCCCCCCCCCAATTCTCAGAGGGAGGGGGGGGGGGGCAAGGCATGTGTTTTGCCCCCCCCCCCCCTTCCCACCGAAACCGGCCGCCACTGGGAGGACAAACACTGGCCGGCGGCAGACCCGGCGGCGCCCAAGGGATACCAAGGACACCGCAGCCCGGCCCGGAGGGGGGGGGGGGGTGGGGGGGGGGGGGGGGGGGAAGGGGGGTGGAGGAAGGGTGCAGAAGGGGGGTGTATAGTTTGCCACCCCATTCAAAAACAAGTTGGTACGCCACTGGTGAGCTAGCGCGCGCTCCTGGCTTTGAGACGTGCATTTCTTGCACGAGGACTCGTTCTGTGGAAGAACGCTTCGAAGCAGGGACCTCGAGCCCTCGTGCTGTTTGCTTGTCCAGCTTGTTTTCCCCAGAATTGCGTGTTTACCAAGGCAAGGCATTGCACTCGATTGTGTCCTTCTCGATTCAGTGGGGGGCAAAGATTGGGCACCACTCGTGCCCAATTTCGTCCCCGCACTCAGTAGAAAAGACCAAGTCAACAATCCGTAAGTCGGAGTTTATCCACAAGGCGGGGCTGACCGCATATCTATCTATAAGTCCCCAAAACCCCCCTTCCCCGGCCTTCATCCAAACTCCTAAGCTACCGGTCCGATCCCCTCCCTTCCTTCCCAAAGGCCAAGAAACGCTTTCTGAACTGAACTGAGTCCGAGTTCGGCTTCACTGCTTGAACACGAACCCCCAGTCAAACGCTACGTGGGCCAAGGTCCGAAGTCAAGCGCTGCGTCAATACACGAACACATCATATTTGTTTAATAAGCTACGCTTCAGGGCAACGACACTATTCAATCATCTTACTGCTGAAAATCATGCTTGCCAGTTATCTCAAGTTTTATCTTATTCTTTCTGGTGCCGTGTTACAGTTCTTTTTTTGTGTGTGTTTACTGCCTTTCCTGCTTGGAGCGTTAAAAGGTCCGCAGTATGCAATAAATTAAGAAAAAATAAAGACTGAAATTGTAGGAGACGCTTTTCTGACCTTCAGAAATGTTAAAACAGTTCGCGACAGAGCAAAACAAGATCACATAAGCTTTCCTAGCACCGTATCTAAAGCTGAGGAAGTGGCTCGTTTGAATCACGATGATCGGCAGTTGCGCCTCCGCACTAAGCACCAACATGGCGGCGCCCACAACAATACCGGGGAACAGCTCTTGCCGATACTGTAAGCGTAACTCATTTAATGGCTCTAGTTGTCCCCGTCGGTGTAGTTCTCAATTTAGCCACTAGGGGCGCGACAGTTGAATCTCCTTCCGTGTATTGTTGTTCCGTGGATCGTTCTGGCGTGTCTATTCAGTAGACGCCCGATCCACATAAATACGAGACATTACAATACTTCCAAATTGCCGTGATTGTACTGGGAATGCGCGCTATTCTTTATTTTTTTTTTCTTTATTCTAGACGTTCGTTTGCGTGCATCCCTTTTAAGTAGTGTTGGAATAGCGCGACGACTCTGGCGTAGAGCACTTTGGTCACGTTAGTCCCGAAGAGGAAGTCCAGGTGTCCAAAGTCGTCGATCGGCATCTTGTAGTCGAGCACCACGCTCCGGAGCCGTTTCCTGAGCCCTTGCACGTCTCGGGACGGTGCCATCCAGTCCGTCGGACTCCAAAACAGCGCCACGGGTGCCCTGATTCTCTCCAGGGGATACTCGGGCGGCTCGCGCTGCAAGCCATTGTTCACACGTCGTTCTTGCATATAGATCTTGTGAACCTTAAGCATTTTTCTTAGAAAGTTATATTTCGGGTTGAAAAACACTTTTTTCGAAAGCAAGTGGCGAGTCACCACGCCCCCTTTTGGGATAAGCTCCCAGACGCTGACGTCCAGGTTCCCTGAAAAATGGCTCTTTGATGCTCAATGCTGCCAGGTCCTCGCGCTCCAAATGTACGACCGGGCTCTGTATGGCTCTGTCGTTGAACTGCCAGGCCTAACGGCCTGCGGCACGTGTCGTTTCCTTGACACAAAATGCAGCCGATATCGGCTTTGCTCAACGGCTTTGCTGAAGAACTACCATGTTGCACGGACGTCTAAAGAATGGTCTTGAGACGATGCATGTAGGACGTAGTGATGATATGGAAACGTCCAATGCCTTGTTAGCCCTGCCGCGCGCCTGCCTTTCACTTTCAGGAGTATATGACCGTGACCCTCCGCCGCGAGCTATTCCAGATGACTATAACAACCAGTTCAGCACCACGTGACCTGGAGCTCCAGGAATCGCAATGCAAACAAGGAGAGTCACATCCCCTCAGCGCTGGATTGACTCTGATGGCTTATAGCTCCCGCAAGATACATATTGGCTATTCAGTGATCTCTTTTATTATGTGTTTTTTGATTACAGGGACTTTTGAATCTCTCGCCAACTGTGCACGCATGGTCGCCGCCATAAGATATACCTTCCGTTTTAGTTTCCTCTTATTCCTATTGCTTCACTTCATTATTACCATAGAGGGCCAGGTATTTGCCATTTTAGATTCTACTGTGTCCTTCTTCGCGGCATTGACCTTTGTGAAGAGGCTTGTCAACGCCCGCTTCAGTGGCTTGGTATCTCGATAAGACAAGAGAAAGTCAGCAATGGCGGCTGTAATCTGGCGCGTGTGCAAAGCGTCTATGTTCTTAAGGCTGTATTTGGCCATAAGTGCAAGCGAACCCGAAGGCATGAGTGCAGTGGTTTCATGGCCTGCACTGACGTCCCACCAGCTGACATCGTGGTGGCATTGGCCTCTCTTGCAGCTTAGTATACTGTGTACCATCACTTTTTTTTGTACAAGAGGAAGTATAATACACGCCGGCATGGTGCGAGGACATTATGTGCAAGGCATGTGTAGCTCTCACTCGGCCATACTTGCGTCTTTTTGCCTTTTGAGCTTCGCGGCACCGTAGAATCAGAGGGCTGAGTTGGATGACCATATTCACGGTTTCACGGGGTCCTCATCAAAGCCTGCCTTAGCTCACGCACGAACTGAATGTGAAAAACATGACATTTCTGGAGAGATAGGTAAATAGCGTAACATGGCACGAGCTCTCACGTTCAGATACGCCACCACGCATGTTTATTTGGAAACATGTGATGGGGCCAGAAAAGGATCGAGATGTGAAGCGGCCGATAGATGCCAGGGAATCCGAACCAGCGCTGTGAGCTGAAGCCCCTGGCTGAAATTCACGCGAGACCACGAGCGAGAGCCGCAACGCAGTTTCCTTTCAGCGGCCGCTCCATAGTCGCTCATTTTAGTGCTACGCTGGCCAACCCTGGCTTAATTCACCAGTGTTAATCGCCCAACATCACCCTATCCCTACCGGGCTTTACTATAGTGTTCGATAGACCGACCTCACCGAGCGTTCCACCCATCCTCGACCCCGCCATAATAGACCGATCTCACCAAGCGTTGGGCGCATGCCTAAAGCAGTCATAACTTTAGTTCGCAGGAGGCAGGCAGCAGTGCACAAGACGGCTCGTGCCGCCTCATGCTCCACACGCACAGAGCTCCAGTGAGGTTGTCGCACGAGCAGAAAGACTGAAGCTCCCTCGATGCATTGTGAGCTAGGGACACACGGAGCGCGAGGTTACGTGTCACGTTCTTACCGCTAGATTGGCCGCATGGGTCGTGGTATCGGCCGCGGTCACTACAGAATTGAAAGTGAAAGCTCGTCGCGCGGCGGCGAGACACGGCACGTTGCCATGGCATCACTACGTCACACACAGCCCGCCTCTCAGTGGTTCTATTTTTCTTTGTGTGTGGTGCAGCAGACAGAAATCTCATACAGACCATCTGGGAAAACGGCAAAACTTATCTCGGCGGTGTTAGTGCCACTAAATAATTGCTACGCTTCAGAGTAACGACAGTTGACCATATTGTGGCTTAAAATCATGATTTCCAGTTATCTGAAGCTTTATCTGGAATCACTGGAAACGCTTTTCCGTCCTCCACAAATGTTTAAACAGTTCGCGACAGAGCAAAGCAATATTACATGAGCTTCCTAGCACCGAATCTAATGCCGAGAAAGTAGCATTTTTGAATCATGACGATCAACAGTTGCGTCTGCTTTGCACAAGCACCACAATGGCGGCGCCTACAAGTACGTGAGTCGCCGTACGTACAAGCTCGTGAGAACAGCAACAATAACAACAACAAAATCTCTGGCTTGGGGCATTTCGCACTGGTGTCGCCATCCCTTTGAACCCATTGAACGTATATCTAGCGAAAGCGGCCGTCAAATTTATTTGCACAAATACGCAAATACCAAGACATTTAGGATTCCTGTAAGGGTCTTAAAATTAAGATAAGGGACACCTATAGTACTTACTACCATTCGTTTTGTCACTTTTGTTATTTAAGTGATTTCGATTTCAAAATTGCCTCAAAATGCGCTCAAAACAGTCAAAATGATCTTATTTCTGTATTTTATTAAAAACCTCCAGGGCGCACTCGGGTGAAAATTTGAGAGTCGTACGACCTTTATTACATCTTCATAATGAACCTCCAAAATAATCAGTACTCTGCCGCATTCCTGAAACGCAGGCTCGTGTAGCGAAATTTTCCCATTGAGTGACAAGACGGACATGTCCCCCATGAACTCAATTATCTCGAAACAGTGTTTTTTGGGACTTGGGTGCCATTATTTCCTTTACCCGCTAATAAAGAGTGCTGATTTTTTTATTCCTGCAATTGCGACCACCAACGTTGCTTGATGGACTTTTGAAAAGTGTCCCGCTTTCTGCAACATAAATCCCAATATCCGCCGATCTCTTTTTTTTTTTTTGACATTTTTTCTAATTGTTTTTATCAAGCAGAGGTCAGCAACTTGAGCCGCCCCTAAACCGTTCAGGACGAGTCTAGCTCGTCTGCGTTCCCTGGTTCACGAACACAACCGTTTTGGACGAACCAGACTCCCTCGTTGCTTAGTTTGCGGCTCTGCAAACAAATTGTAGCAACGAATATTTTAAACTTTTCCTACCTTTTTGTTTGAGGATAAAAAACTTTACTTGAAGGCAACAAATGTCATTTTTAAGACAACAAGGAAGCAGTTGTGGGTGAGAACTCCCTCATGACTAAAAATGGTTAAAGGGTTACAAAATTCGCAACTAGAACACCGAAGTTGTGGTGGGAAAAGACACCCTCCTCCCCCCCCCCCCCCCCAAAAAAAAAAAAAAAAAAAAAAAAAAGAACACAAAACAAAAAGAAACTTGGAATTTGAAGAAAAGTTTATATCCCGGGTACTTATAAGAGAGGCTACGTAGAAACGGAAATTGCCAGCGATCTTTATCCCCAAAAGAATGCACGAACCGCAGCATTTGCCGAGCCAGCGTTCAAGCTCGTTTAGGAAACATTCAACATTCGTTTCGGGGGAGTAAAGATCTAAGAATTTTTCGTGAATTTCCCCGCCAAATTTAAGAGCGAAACTGACAAGGGTCACGTGACGTAACGGTCGCGTCACATCAATGTTTTCCGGTAAATTTAGCGGAGAAACTGACCACGGGTCACGTGACATCAATTTCCTCACCAAACTTAGCAGAACAACTAAATTAGTGCGTAGTTCTCGTCACGGCAATTTTCGCGCTGCATTAAGCGGGAAAACGGAAAGTCCCACTCACGTGACTTCTTTCGCTAAGTTTAGCGAAGAACGCACGAATGGACGGACAAAGGAAATTTTAGGATATTTGTTTTGGGTGGGATTGGGGGGGGGGGGTATTTTTTTTTTTCGGGGGGGGGGGGGGGGTATTTTGCTAAAGAGCATTAAAAAAAAAGAATTTTGAGGGAGAGGTGACATCATCACCGACAGACTGGACATGATGCGTTGGGCTCATGGCAAGTCGAGAGGCAACCGTCGCTACAAAATGAAGCAGCGCAAAAAGTCAGTCTGCTTCTTCTGCTCATGGTTTGGTAAGCAATGATAAAAAGCGCGTAGAGAAACACGACGTTCGGGATGCTTTGGACGCGCATTACCAGCTCGTAACGTGCCGAGATGTTCCGCTGGCTCCCTCTTAGGGTTCCCATCCGTGACGTCACGAGTTGTTACCTGTAGCTATACTTACCGTCAGTTTCGACAACAACTTCCATGGGGCGCTTAAAAAGCATCGCATTCCGAAAGTAACCCCGTCGAAGCTGACAGTCTGACGATGCTCTCATGCCCGCGGTCTGTCCGATCGTGCCAAGCTGACCGCAGCGACGCTTTTGGTCGTCGCTAACGCTGTCCTCACTGAGAGTGAACCTTGGAACCCAGCCCAAGGCTGACGCGTGCACTCGCGACCAATCCGCGTCTCGCGATGGCCTCCAGCGTGTGACGTCGATCAACTAGGCCTTGTCATCTACGAGGTTCTTCACACCGACAAGAGTCAACATGGTTAGATCGTAGAGCGTCTTATGGTCTCACCTGACCGTACAGTTTCAGGTTTTTCGTCGGCCCGTAGTCAAACTTGCGAAACTTCTTTGAATTGATCATCTGAAGAAAAAAAGAAAAAGGAGGAATGTCTGTTTTTTGGTAGTGTGGAACGATGCGTTATAATGCCGCGGATTAAAATAGATAAGGATGATCATCTTGAAGCCTCAATGGCCGTTGATTCTTAGAGATTACGCATTCCAAATTGGTGGCAATTCAACGCAAAGCGAAGAACAGGTCACAAAGTTAACTCTTGAAGGTAATTTTTTTATGTTGAATGTTACAGAAGGTAACATATATTAAACAAAAAGCGCTCGTCTGTCTATACGAAGGATTCTTGTTTTTAGTGAAACCAGAATTAAAAAAAAAACAAAAAAAAAAACACGAAGGAATTAAGCCACGTTCGCAGTAGTCATACATCATGCAAAAAAAAAAAAAAAAAAACAGTCTGCAGGTTTCGTTTGAGGCGTGCTTCCTTAATTATTTATTTTATTTTATTTATTTTATTTCAAATAGTGGCCAACCCTCGCGGGTTATTGCCGGAGGGTTGGCAGTCTACATCTACTGCTACTGTACATGCAGAAAAAAAAGGAAACGCAACTGCTATTCTCGCCAGAAAACCCATGCGTCAATTTTTCTTCCATTGCTTCGACATGCATAAAGACACTCGGGGGTAATCTATTCCAGTCTCGGATGGTCTTCACATCATACGAAGGTCTTTTCGCCACGATGGTCGTTCAAAAGCTGTCCGCAGACATAAGCATGGCTATAGAGCAGGCAGACTTCAAACGTGTTTAAGGCGCAGCCAACACCGTGTCTTTTGCAGTGTGTGTGAACAGTCCAAGTGCGGATTTATGTCTCTTTTTTTTTCTCTCGTTCTATCCTGGGGCTGGGTTACGGGCCACGAGAGACGTGAAACAAGAAGTGAAAATGCACGAATAGTTAGCTAATTCCTTAATTAAGCGCAGAGTCGTGATTAACTGACTGATTTTAGTGGCATAAAGTATAGTTATGGATAAAGAAAGAATAAAACAATTAAAACAGGGACAACAGAACCACATCTTTGAAAGATGTGGTTGTGTTGTCCCTGTTTTAATTCTTGTATTCTTTCTTCATCCATGACTTAAACCAACACGCTCTTCTCCCAAGCAAAGTATAGTTGGATCCTCGTCGCGGCGGCCATAGATAAATTGAAAACGCGTATCTACTCACTTGGCCGAAGTGGACGAGGTTTTTCACCGACGTTCCGGCGGGATCGTGGGTCAGGTACACGTTGAGCCGCGTCTGTCGCCACGTCGAAGCGAAAACCGATGGGTTCCAATCAAAACAGTACACCAAACATCCTGCCTATGTGAGGACGATCAGGCCACTTAATAGAAAGTTCTAGAATAAGCGGCTCCGACGTTTCGGATCCCTCAAGCAACTTGAGATCTTTTCACTGCGCATGCACGCAAGTTTTGCGCATGGGCAGTGCGACGCCCCAAGCTTCTCGGTGGACCCAAAGCGCTCGGGCCCCCGATTTTAAAACTTTCTATTAAAGGAAGCTTGTTCCCACTTTAGTGACCGACTCCGACGCAAGTAGTTTCAGCAGCAGTGATTCCGGTCGTAATTAAAATCCGGTTGTTTCGGAGTCGGTGAGAGTCGGTCGCTTGGGCAGAAAATACAAATCCTTGCGATGCCTTCAAAACACTGCTAAGATACTGATACTGAAATACACGTTAAAAAGTGTTTAAGTACAGATATATACGAGATTTTCTAGTACTGCCGGCACCACTATTTTCAACTGCACCCGCGAGTGTAAAAGAAAAGTTAAGAAGCATGATTTACGTCAGTCTTAATAGGTATGCAAGATATGTTTTAAAACAAACGAAAGAGTATAAACTGTACGCTAGAAAGATTTCACTCAGTGTTCTTCAACTTTTGTGGTCAAGCTGCTCATACATGCTACGAAACGCAGTGTGCAGACATGTTCGACATGTTTGTAACATACATTAAAGACGTGTCTGCCGCATTTTTTGTCTGATGTATGATCAGTGTGGCTTTGCTCTTCTCTTACCGCGTGCAGATTGGAGCTCACCTTGTTCATAAACTTGGTGTCGGGACCGAACAGGAGGAACATGAGGTTGGAGCAGATGGCCTTGGTGTATCTGGATGTGCACGTCTTCTTCCGCACCAGCTTCATCAAGCGGGAACTCTTGCCCACTTCGCCGACGCCCAAGATCTTCAGGCCTACCTGAAAGGCGTCGTCACGCTCAACTGCTGCCTGGAACGCGCGTCTCCCCACCGGTGTGTCTACCGCGTCCCAAAAACGGCTCCCTCGATTTCCGCCTGGTGACCTAACACAAGCAGCGCTATAGCGTCGCAGACGCCTGGTTGGCTGCAGGTCGCTCCTCGACATTCCGTTTGGGTCAGCCGGGAGTTGGGACGCCGCGACGATTGCGACGCTGGCGTTTTGCTCGTGTTCTTTTTTCTTTCCCGAACTTGTACGACCAGCCAGAAGGATCGGGACACTCGACAGCGTCACACTCCGGCTTTTGTGACGTCACTCATTGCCACTTCGGGACGCACTTTGGATGCATGGTCGGAATAAGACGCTACAGAACACACCAGTAGGACACGCGTTCCAGTCATCGTACCACTAGCGTCTCAACACTCTGACGCCAGGCCCCTACGATGGCGTCGCTGCCGGCGTTGCAGGTGAGCAGAAGTTTGTTTCTGCGCACGCGCACTAGTGCTCGCACCCGCTTTGGGCAAAAATAAGCTTATTAAAATACGACGACCAACCAATCCCTAAATCAGGGGCCCAACGTTTCGAAGCCGGTTCGGCTTCTTCTTCAGGGGCGACTATGGAGGAAAGGAGCCGCAATCTTCCTTTTCCTGTATGACGGGGGCGAATGTGCATGATCCCATCTTCTTCCTCTTTGATCGTTTTTTGAACACAACTGGTGGAGTCCGTTCACATACACAGATGGCAGTGCACCAAGAGACCTATTAATGTTTGTTGGCGTGGTCTGAATGTGCCAAGATTCAAGGAAGAGCCTCCGGCGAGGATTAGTTTCAATGTCCAGGATACGTGTGTTTAGAAAGTCAATGCGGTGGTCATTTTTAAAATACGACGACCAACCAATCCCTAAATCATTTCCCCAACCAGACAGACTTCTGTCAAATGTTTACTTTTAAAAAATAAGCTTGTTTTGTGCAAACAAAAATATGTTAGCTAAATGCGGAGATTAATAATCATTTCCCCAACCAGACAGACTTCTGTCAAATGTTTACTTTTAAAAAATAAGCTTGTTTTGTGCAAACAAAAATATGTTAGCTAAATGCGGAGATTAATAATCATTTCCCCAACCAGACAGACTTCTGTCAAATGTTTACTTTTAAAAAAATAAGCTTGTTTTGTGCAAACAAAAATATGTTAGCTAAATGCGGAGATTAATAATCATTTCCCCAACCAGACAGACTTCTGTCAAATGTTTACTTTTAAAAAATAAGCTTGTTTTGTGCAAACAAAAATATGTTAGCTCAATGCGGAGATTAATAATCATTTCCCCAACCAGACAGACTTCTGTCAAATGTTTACTTTTAAAAAATAGGCTTGTTTTGTGCAAACAAAAATATGTTAGCTAAACGCGGAGATTAATAATCATTTCCCCAACCAGACAGACTTCTGTCAAATGTTTACTTTTAAAAAATAAGCTTGTTTTGTGCAAACAAAAATATGTTAGCTAAACGCGGAGATTAATAATCATTTCCCCAACCAGACAGACTTCTGTCAAATGTTTACTTTTAAAAAATAAGCTTGTTTTGTGCAAACAAAAATATGCTAGCTAAATGCGGAGATTAATAATCATTTCCCCAACCAGACAGACTTCTGTCAAATGTTTACTTTTAAAAAATAAGCTTGTTTTGTGCAAACAAAAATATGTTAGCTAAATGCGGAGATTAATAATCATTTCCCCAACCAGACAGACTTCTGTCAAATGTTTACTTTTAAAAAATAACCTTGTTTTGTGCAAACAAAAATATGTTAGCTAAATGCGGAGATTAATAATCATTTCCCCAACCAGACAGACTTCTGTCAAATGTTTACTTTTAAAAAATAAGCTTGTTTTGTGCAAACAAAAATATGTTAGCTAAATGCGGAGATTAATAATCATTTCCCCAACCAGACAGACTTCTGTCAAATGTTTACTTTTAAAAAATAAGCTTGTTTTGTGCAAACAAAAATATGTTAGCTAAACGCGGAGATTAATAATCATTTCCCCAACCAGACAGACTTCTGTCAAATGTTTACTTTTAAAAAATAAGCTTGTTTTGTGCAAACAAAATAATGTTAGCTAAATGCGGAGATTAATAATCATTTCCCCAACCAGACAGACTTCTGTCAAATGTTTACTTTTAAAAAATAAGCTTGTTTTGTGCAAACAAAAATATGTTAGCTAAATGCGGAGATTAATAATCATTTCCCCAACCAGACAGACTTCTGTCAAATGTTTACTTTTAAATAATAAGCTTGTTTTGTGCAAACAAAAATATGTTAGCTAAACGCGGAGATTAATAATCATTTCCCCAACCAGACAGACTTCTGTCAAATGTTTACTTTTAAAAAATAAGCTTGTTTTGTGCAAACAAAAATATGTTAGCTAAACGCGGAGATTAATAATCATTTCCCCAACCAGAGAGACTTCTGTCAAATGTTTACTTTTAAAAAATAAGCTTGTTTTGTGCAAACAAAAATATGTTAGCTAAATGCGGAGATTAATAATCATTTCCCCAACCAGACAGACTTCTGTCAAATGTTTACTTTTAAAAAATAAGCTTGTTTTGTGCAAACAAAAATATGTTAGCTAAATGCGGAGATTAATAATCATTTCCCCAACCAGACAGACTTCTGTCAAATGTTTACTTTTAAAAAATAAGCTTGTTTTGTGCAAACAAAAATATGTTAGCTAAACGCGGAGATTAATAATCATTTCCCCAACCAGACAGACTTCTGTCAAATGTTTACTTTTAAAAAATAAGCTTGTTTTGTGCAAACAAAAATATGTTAGCTAAACGCGGAGATTAATAATCATTTCCCCAACCAGACAGACTTCTGTCAAATGTTTACTTTTAGAAAATAAGCTTGTTTTGTGCAAACAAAAATATGTTAGCTAAACGCGTAGATTAATAATCATTTCCCCAACCAGACAGACTTCTGTCAAATGTTTACTTTTAAAAAATAAGCTTGTTTTGTGCAAACAAAAATATCTTAGCTAAATGCGGAGATTAATAATCATTTCCCCAACCAGATAGACTTCTGTCAAATGTTTACTTTTAAAAAATAAGCTTGTTTTGTGCAAACAAAAATATGTTAGCTAAATGCGGAGATTAATAATCATTTCCCCAACCAGACAGACTTCTGTCAAATGTTTACTTTTAAAAAATAAGCTTGTTTTGTGCAAACAAAAATATGTTAGCTAAATGCGGAGATTAATAATCATTTCCCCAACCAGACAGACTTCTGTCAAATGTTTACTTTTAAAAAATAAGCTTGTTTTGTGCAAACAAAAATATGTTAGCTAAACGCGGAGATTAATAATCATTTCCCCAACCAGACAGACTTCTGTCCAATGTTTACTTTTAAAAAATAAGCTTGTTTTGTGCAAACAAAAATATGTTAGCTAAACGCGGAGATTAATAATCATTTCCCCAACCAGACAGACTTCTGTCAAATGTTTACTTTTAAAAAATAAGCTTGTTTTGTGCAAACAAAAATATGTTAGCTAAATGCGGAGATTAATAATCATTTCCCCAACCAGACAGACTTCTGTCAAATGTTTACTTTTAAAAAATAAGCTTGTTTTGTGCAAACAAAAATATGTTAGCTAAATGCGGAGATTAATAATCATTTCCCCAACCAGACAGACTTCTGTCAAATGTTTACTTTTAAAAAATAAGCTTGTTTTGTGCAAACAAAAATATGTTAGCTAAATGCGGAGATTAATAATCATTTCCCCAACCAGACAGACTTCTGTCAAATGTTTACTTTTAAAAAATAAGCTTGTTTTGTGCAAACAAAAATATGTTAGCTAAATGCGGAGATTAATAATCATTTCCCCAACCAGACAGACTTCTGTCAAATGTTTACTTTTAAGAAATAAGCTTGTTTTGTGCAAACAAAAATATGTTAGCTAAATTCGGAGATTAATAATCATTTCCCCAACCAGACAGACTTCTGTCAAATGTTTACTTTTAAAAAATAAGCTTGTTTTGTGCAAACAAAAATATGTTAGCTAAATGCGGAGATTCATAATCATTTCCCCAACCAGACAGACTTCTGTCAAATGTTTACTTTTAAAAAATAAGCTTGTTTTGTGCAAACAAAAATATGTTAGCCAAATGCGGAGATTAATAATCATTTCCCCAACCAGACAGACTTCTGTCAAATGTTTACTTTTAAAAAATAAGCTTGTTTTGTGCAAACAAAAATATGTTAGCTAAATGCGGAGATTAATAATCATTTCCCCAACCAGACAGACTTCTGTCAAATGTTTACTTTTAAAAAATAAGCTTGTTTTGTGCAAACAAAAATATGTTAGCTAAATGCGGAGATTAATAATCATTTCCCCAACCAGACAGACTTCTGTCAAATGTTTACTTTTAAAAAATAAGCTTGTTTTGTGCAAACAAAAATATGTTAGCTAAATGCGGAGATTAATAATCATTTCCCCAACCAGACAGACTTCTGTCAAATGTTTACTTTTAAAAAATAAGCTTGTTTTGTGCAAACAAAAAAATGTTAGCTAAATGCGGAGATTAATAATCATTTCCCCAACCAGACAGACTTCTGTCAAATGTTTACTTTTAAAAAATAAGCTTGTTTTGTGCAAACAAAAATATGTTAGCTAAATGCGGAGATTAATAATCATTTCCCCAACCAGACAGACTTCTGTCAAATGTTTACTTTTAAAAAATAAGCTTGTTTTGTGCAAACAAAAATAGGTTAGCTAAATGCGGAGATTAATAATCATTTCCCCAACCAGACAGACTTCAGTCAAATGTTTACTTTTAAAAAATAAGCTTGTTTTGTGCAAACAAAAATATGTTAGCTAAATGCGGAGATTAATAATCATTTCCCCAACCAGACAGACTTCTGTCAAATGTTTACTTTTAAAAAATAAGCTTGTTTTGTGCAAACAAAAATATGTTAGCTAAATGCGGAGATTAATAATCATTTCCCCAACCAGACAGACTTCTGTCAAATGTTTACTTTTAAAAAATAAGCTTGTTTTGTGCAAACAAAAATATGTTAGCTAAATGCGGAGATTAATAATCATTTCCCCAACCAGACAGACGTCTGTCAAATGTTTACTTTTAAAAAATAAGCTTGTTTTGTGCAAACAAAAATATGTTAGCTAAATGCGGAGATTAATAATCATTTCCCCAACCAGACAGACTTCTGTCAAATGTTTACTTTTAAAAAATAAGCTTGTTTTGTGCAAACAAAAATAGGTTAGCTAAATGCGGAGATTAATAATCATTTCCCCAACCAGACAGACTTCTGTCAAATGTTTACTTTTAAAAAATAAGCTTGTTTTAAGCAAACAAAAATATGTTAGCTAAATGCGGAGATTAATAATCATTTCCCCAACCAGACAGACTTCTGTCAAATGTTTACTTTTAAAAAATAAGCTTGTTTTGTGCAAACAAAAATATGTTAGCTAAATGCGGAGATTAATAATCATTTCCCCAACCAGACAGACTTCTGTCAAATGTTTACTTTTAAAAAATAAGCTTGTTTTGTGCAAACAAAAATATGTTAGCTAAATGCGGAGATTAATAATCATTTCCCCAACCAGACAGACTTCTGTCAAATGTTTACTTTTAAAAAATAAGCTTGTTTTGTGCAAACAAAAATATGTTAGCTAAATGCGGAGATTAATAATCATTTCCCCAACCAGACAGACTTCTGTCAAATGTTTACTTTTAAAAAATAAGCTTGTTTTGTGCAAACAAAAATATGTTAGCTAAATGCGGAGATTAATAATCATTTCCCCAACCAGACAGACTTCTGTCAAATGTTTACTTTTAAAAAATAAGCGTGTTTTGTGCAAACAAAAATATGTTAGCTAAATGCGGAGATTAATAATCATTTCCCCAACCAGACAGACTTCTGTCAAATGTTTACTTTTAAAAAATAAGCTTGTTTTGTGCAAACAAAAATATGTTAGCTAAATGCGGAGATTAATAATCATTTCCCCAACCAGACAGACTTCTGTCAAATGTTTACTTTTAAAAAATAAGCTTGTTTTGTGCAAACAAAAATATGTTAGCTAAATGCGGAGAATAATAATCATTTCCCCAACCAGACAGACTTCTGTCAAATGTTTACTTTTAAAAAATAAGCTTGTTTTGTGCAAACAAAAATAGGTTAGCTAAATGCGGAGATTAATAATCATTTCCCCAACCAGACAGACTTCTGTCAAATGTTTACTTTTAAAAAATAAGCTTGTTTTGTGCAAACAAAAATATGTTAGCTAAATGCGGAGATTAATAATCATTTCCCCAACCAGACAGTCTTCTGTCAAATGTTTACTTTTAAAAAATAAGCTTGTTTTGTGCAAACAAAAATATGTTAGCTAAATGCGGAGATTAATAATCATTTCCCCAACCAGACAGACTTCAGTCAAATGTTTACTCTTAAAAAATAAGCTTGTTTTGTGCAAACAAAAATATGTTAGCTAAATGCGGAGATTAATAATCATTTCCCCAACCAGACAGACTTCTGTCAAATGTTTACTTTTAAAAAATAAGCTTGTTTTGTGCAAACAAAAATATGTTAGCTAAATGCGGAGATTAATAATCATTTCCCCAACCAGACAGACTTCTGTCAAATGTTTACTTTTAAAAAATAAGCTTGTTTTGTGCAAACAAAAATAGGTTAGCTAAATGCGGAGATTAATAATCATTTCCCCAACCAGACAGACTTCTGTCAAATGTTTACTTTTAAAAAATAAGCTTGTTCTGTGCAAACAAAAATAGGTTAGCTAAATGCGGAGATTAATAATCATTTCCCCAACCAGACAGACTTCTGTCAAATGTTTACTTTTAAAAAATAAGCTTGTTTTGTGCAAACAAAAATATGTTAGCTAAATGCGGAGATTAATAATCATTTCCCCAACCAGACAGACTTCTGTCAAATGTTTACTTCTAAAAAATAAGCTTGTTTTGTGCAAACAAAAATATGTTAGCTAAATGCGGAGATAAATAATCATTTCCCCAACCAGACAGACTTCTGTCAAATGTTTACTTTTAAAAAATAAGCTTGTTTTGTGCAAACAAAAATATGTTAGCTAAATGCGGAGATTAATAATCATTTCCCCAACCAGACAGCCTTCTGTCAAATGTTTACTTTTAAAAAATAAGCTTGTTTTGTGCAAACAAAAATAGGTTAGCTAAATGCGGAGATTAATAATCATTTCCCCAACCAGACAGACTTCTGTCAAATGTTTACTTTTAAAAAAATAAGCTTGTTTTGTGCAAACAAAAATAGGTTAGCTAAATGCGGAGATTAATAATCATTTCCCCAACCAGACAGACTTCTGTCAAATGTTTACTTTTAAAAAATAAGCTTGTTTTGTGCAAACAAAAATATGTTAGCTAAATGCGGAGATTAATAATCATTTCCCCAACCAGACAGACTTCTGTCAAATGTTTACTTTTAAAAAATAAGCTTGTTTTGTGCAAACAAAAATAGGTTAGCTAAATGCGGAGATTAATAATCATTTCCCCAACCAGACAGACTTCTGTCAAATGTTTACTTTTAAAAAATAAGCTTGTTTTGTGCAAACAAAAATAGGTTAGCTAAATGCGGAGGTTAATAATCATTTCCCCAACCAGACAGACTTCTGTCAAATGTTTACTTTTAAAAAATAAGCTTGTTTTGTGCAAACAAAAGTATGTTAGCTAAATGCGGAGATTAATAATCATTTCCCCAACCAGACAGACTTCTGTCAAATGTTTACTTTTAAAAAATAAGCTTGTTTTGTGCAAACAAATATATGTTAGCTAAATGCGGAGATTAATAATCATTTCCCCAACCAGACAGACTTCTGTCAAATGTTTACTTTTAAAAAATAAGCTTGTTTTGTGCAAACAAAAATATGTTAGCTAAATGCGGAGATTAATAATCATTTCCCCAACCAGACAGACTTCTGTCAAATGTTTACTTTTAAAAAATAAGCTTGTTTTGTGCAAACAAAAATATGTTAGCTAAATGCGGAGATTAATAATCATTTCCCCAACCAGACAGACTTCTGTCAAATGTTTACTTTTAAAAAATAAGCTTGTTTTGTGCAAACAAAAATATGTTAGCTAAATGCGGAGATTAATAATCATTTCCCCAACCAGACAGACTTCTGTCAAATGTTTACTTTTAAAAAATAAGCTTGTTTTGTGCAAACAAATATATGTTAGCTAAATGCGGAGATTAATAATCATTTCCCCAACCAGACAGACTTCTGTCAAATGTTTACTTTTAAAAAATAAGCTTGTTTTGTGCAAACAAAAATAGGTTAGCTAAATGCGGAGATTAATAATCATTTCCCCAACCAGACAGACTTCTGTCAAATGTTTACTTTTAAAAAATAAGCTTGTTTTGTGCAAACAAAAATATGTTAGCTAAATGCGGAGATCAAGTCGTCTGCGTCTTGCGCAGGAGTTGCGGTTACGTCAGGACGACGCAGCGCTCTGATTGGCTGTGATCGAAAGGATAGTGGCTGGACCCCAATGCTAGATGCCTCAAGGTCCCGTTTTCTTCAATCAGCCAATCAGACCTCGGCGTCGTTTTGACGTCACTGCAACTCCTGAGCAAGAAGCAGACGAACTTGCGATCTGCATTGTGCAAATCTGTAAAGCTTATAGGACGCGTGTGACGTCAGAACGTTCTACGGACCATGCGACGGTTCGGAAGTATGGCGGAATCGGACCAGGTGCCGTGATTGGCCCCGGAAGTCGGATAGAGCCGTTTTGCCGAAGCGTCGTATGACCTGTATGACGTTTTCCCTCGCGTGCGCGTGTGTCTTGACTGTTATGGCCTCGTGTGCGGACCTGTATAGATTGCTCCAGGCCATTACAGTTCTCGGCAACACTGCGATTTTTTTTGTAAGAGGAGAAATTTTTGTGAGAGGAGAAAGGAGAAATTGACCATTTTCGTGAATATATTACTTAACATTCCGTGAAAAAAACCACACAACGAAATAAAAATGTATATTTTTTGTACAAAAGTTTAATTACTGACTTCTGATATTTTATTATTGTCATCTAAAATATTTCTAGGGACCATTGCCATGTTCGTTGTTGTTCAGTTCAAACTCCCTTTCTTTTTTTTTTGGTGCATGCTTTTAGGCATTGATATTTAGGAAATTTCGGGATACTTTGAGCGGAATGATTAGAGCCTAGACGTAAAGCTATGTGCGTTTACCTCAAATACCGTAGCAAAAAAAGAAAAAAAAAAGCTCGGTTTTTTGCGGAACCTTCACGCGTTCGATTAGGATATTCGTAAGTGCATCCTCAACTAGCTTCGTGTCATACACGTTCCAAACGCCAAAAGTATTGTATATTATATTCCTTCGACAACCAAATTATGCAAGAACTACTTCGCTTAGCGCACGAACAATGTGCAAACCTCGCATTTATCTCGATGCGACTATAGGGGTGTCGCGAACCAGCCGAGGTTCGAGTTCGGCCAGGTTCGACTTTTTCGAAACTTTAGTGGAAACTTCGACGAACCTTGTATTGAGGTTCGACTCGTGTGCGCATGCGCGACAGGCTGGCCAGTTGGCTTTGGATTGGATGGTGACGGCTAAGGGGAGAATTAAGGGCAGCGCTGATTGGTTATTTCAGTCAATGCAGTACAAGAAGATTAAGTTATTAACTTATTCAGTGATTAGAATTGGTTTCTTTTACTTTCAACTGTTCATAAAATAAAATAACCGTTTGCATAAAAAAAAAATTCTCCAAACCTAGACATGCTTGTATCAAGGTCTGGCCACAGTGTCCACAAAGTCGAACCGGTCGAATCTGGGGAAAAGTTCGAAGGTTCGTCGAACCGGTTCGACCCAGTCGAACCCCGAAAGTTCGACCTAAAAATCCGGTTCGACAAAAGTTCGCGACAACCCTAGCGACAATGGGCAAATAACTGCCTTTGTCTCTATACCCATTGTTAGAAAGCGTTCGAACGACAACGCCGGCGTCCAGCGCTCGGTGTTTGCTTCGAATAGTGAAAACATTTCAAGCATAGGGCTCGGTGCTGTGACTTTCCCGGGTGCTCTCATCTCCTACCCGTATATATTATGAACTGCAAGTTCTTAAAAGGAGCAACAACTTAGCGACATACCTTGGAGACGCGGCACATGGGCGCGAGCAGTCTGATGGGACTCTTGATGTGAGTGATCGTTGACACTGGCGCCAGCGCCGCAAAAACCGCTATCTGAAACCGGACATATCAACACTGTTACAAGGATACAAAACTCAATTATCCATTGATCCCAAGATCTCGCGTTAGTAGTTGTCACATGCTGAAGCGCCCTCCGCTGGCTAGAGAAATAGCGGACGTGTTTCGTCGAGGCAGAAGCTATTTTAACGTCTGCCGTCCAAACATATCTTAAAGATTATTGAGAGGTTCGTGACGTCACTTCTGTAAAATGGTAAAATAGTGACTTTACTACGTTCCCCGGTAAAGTATATACAGTAGCTGATGCCAGAGTGTCGAACCGATATTTTTATCGGTTCGGTTCGGGTTCGGGTTCACGGCTTTCGGTTCAGTTCCGGTTCAGTTCCGGAGCGCAAAAAATAACGGTTCAAACCGGTTCGAACCGGTTCGAACCGCTAAATTGAGAATATATTTTCCGCGTTGTTCTGTCAATAGGCACTATTTAAGCCGTGAAACTAACTGCTGTAAACGACCTGATTTTTGCGAGGATCTATTTTTGAGAATTTCACTAATCGCCTACGATTCGCGAAAAATTAGTCTCGCGAACAATTTCGGTAAAATGTAAACACATTAAAATTTATATTGAGATTCCACCGCGTCGAGAAAATTACAACCCGCGAATTATTCCAAAACTTCAGCTTTGACCTAAATCGCGAAATATTGAGCCCACGAAAAAATAAGTCGTTTACAGTATATAGTTTTCGTTTCTATTCGTTTGTTCAATCCAGTTTTATTTTCAGGTACCAAAATTATAAAATTCTGTTATTTATTCCTACACAACAAGAAAAGAAAATCTAGATTAACATACAAAACGTCGTGTTTATACGACTCAACATCCCTTCGTTTACCAGAGTCACATACATTGTACCTGAATCGAAATGTTTTCGCGAAATGAAGTAGGTTGCCTAAAATACCCGTTATTGGTACAACTTTGTATCGCAGTATTAGATGTTGAATCGTGGTTTTTCTCTTGAACTAAGGAATAAATTACAGTGAATAAAACCATGAAATGGGCACCTCGGTGTCATATATACCATAAAATGTGTTTTACGGAATACGTTTCACAATATATATATGATGACGAGACGACTGAGCTTAAGGCAATATAATTTTCAAAATGTCAAGAAAGTCACGGGACAAGTCCTTCCAGTCTATATTTTATAGAAACACTAAGCGACAATCGCAATGCTTGTTTTTCTAACTAGCATTGTTTGCTCTCAGCACCATGATGCGGGCGACGAATCATGCGAAAAGAAATGGCTGAAATGGTTCACTCTAATCTATGAGCACCTTCGTACTGAGATCGAATCTCACCTAAAACAGTGCTTACCCATGTGAACATTTTCTTATGTTGGATAAACTGGCATAGCCTGGATGTTGAGGTTTGCTCTTGACAAAATGCCGGCCCATTTAATTTGCAAATAAGCATCACCCTCGCTAATTGATGATTTTTGTTAATTAGAACAAAGTGGGATTTCATGCTCTACTCAATTCGGAAGCTACTTAATCGGACACTTTCTGAGAGTTTAAGTGTGCAATCGACATAGTTCCACCATTCGTTCCAGTGAAAAAACGCGATAATAAAAACACATACAAAACGCGATAATAAAAACACATACAAAACGCGATAATAAACTTCTATATATTTGAGAAGTTATTTATGCGTGAGGAGCACATAGTTATTTAAATTAGCTCCAAAATAAAAAAAAAATTATTCAAAGCTTTTCCAAATCACCTATAACGTGTCTATAGAGGATAAAAGCGCCGAAAAATATTTGCACAACATCTTTCAGATAATTTAAAAATGCACTTACTTATATATCTTTGAGGTGAGGATCTTCTATTTATGCTGCCAATTCTTCAGACAGGAATTAAGTATATTTTTATTATCAATCAATAAATTTGACTTTATGAAGTTCACATAACCGCCTGAGACGGACACGGAAGGACGATATTCGAAAATACGCCAGCTGTTGAGTCTTCGGCAACGTGCTTTTGTTAGCTGTTTTGCAGTGTAAAATACTGGGTTGCAGGGTATGCGAAAAAACACTGTGGTCACATGATATATCGGAAGGCAAATACACGAAAGGGGCAGAAGTAAGGAGATGACACGCAATTTTTTTCTAAATAATCCCTTACACAACGCTTTACTGCAAAAAGAGATGCATAGAAATGCAGAAAATGATATTCCTAATTAAACATAGATTCCGCGCAGGGCAAACGAAGATTTTTAGAACCGTAATATAAATCACTTTTGAGGATCAGCTAGCCTCAGCTCGAAACGTCGCGAGATACTACCTCGGGAGGCTAATGTTATCTTAGGTTTTACGTGCACTTGTTTTGGGACCTTACCTCACGACTTTGTTCTTTATCAGTCATGTGCTCCAACATTTCATTAGACTGCCGTATATCATGGCGAGACTGCTATAAATACTACACAACTTTACACCTTGGACGTCTACTGCTGGTGTTGCGAACGTCGCACTTCACCAGAAAGCTGAAGTATTTAACATGGTTTGCACGTGACGTAGTCACACTCTGGTTGTCATTGCGAGTTGTTCTTGCTGAGAAAATCAAATCCGGTGGGGCAAAATGCACGCTGCAAAAGTTTCGCGCTCAGTGCAAGCTATGTATTTGAGAGGCACACATTTTTCTTTTTGGTGCATCGTCGTTAGGCACGGCGCGAGTATCTGGCACGACAAAAACGTGCTTTCTGGCAAGAGTGTTTTTACAAATAAAAGTGTTACCAACTACCCATCTGTCGCTATCGTTTCCAGGCCACGCTTTCTAGTCTGAACCGAAAATGCGGGCCAGAGGAATCTTTACGACACAGAATGCTTTAAAAATACCCCCCTCCCCACTCCCCTTTTTTTAGTTGCTCCTCAAGATACTTTTTATTCCTCAGGGATTGCCTGCTCCGTATTGAGTGTTGTTCACTCGACAATTATATTTGTGCCACTCGTTAACAGTAATTCTTCCTTGCTTTTACTTTGCACCATACTGTGAAGTTTAAACAAAATACAGGGCGGTCGAAACTTGGAGAACTTGAGAACGACACTCCTGTGAGACTTAGAGCGGCTGCCAACGTTCGGCTATCCCCGTGAGGCCACTAGGACCTTTCTTCTCAAGTATCCCTCCCGTACACACTAATAGTTCCATGTAACGTCGGACTAATACGTCACATTTAGACCCTTTAACACTTCTATTCTCGGGACAACTTTCTGATGCAGTTCAGCAATAACGAAAACATGTTTGGGAGCCTCAATGGTGTGCATACATGTAAAATGGGTCGTGCAGCATTTTTTTTTTTTACCTTAAGTTCAAAAAATACCGCTAAGATGCAATCCCTGACGTTGATATTTTGCAAAAGCATCCATTAGTTTGCCCCTCGGCGAAATGGCAGACAGTCGAAAGAAAGAAATGAAACAGCTTTCCCCTCCTCAACCCGCAATTAAAGCTATCAGCCACGTGATCTGATCCTAATATATACACCGTCAGTGTTTATCATAGTCGTACGCAGGGTTGGCAAAGCAGAGAGCATGGGCTGATCTACAGATATAGTTTTAGTAGGGCTATAATGCCCGAGCCCCACTAAAGTGACAAACAGAAACAAATGACAGCGGCTAGCCTTAAACCAGAGTATTTCGCGATTTGACAGGTTTTGTAGAATAAGGAAGGCTATTCTCAAACACGAGTATCATGCACACGATGGTACCATTTGCAGGCTTTAAACGCTCGTGCTAACTTCGCGAGCACCGAACAACTCAAAGCCGTATAGAGGTACCATCGCGAACATGCTGCATGTGTCTGAGGCTTATCGCTGTTGTTTGTTTCTGTTTCTAGCTCTAGTGGGACTCGGGCCCATCATAATCTTTGAGTTGAACACGAGCCGTTACCCGAATGTTCGGCGATGCTGGTTGTCATGAACCAGAGCATTCAGCTCGGGATCATGACAATAGGGTACATCATGGTGTCACGTTACTCTCAGTGCGAAGTTGTGATGTCATGTGACGTCACGGTATCAACAACGTTAATAGATCTAGCGACGTCCTCAATTTGAATCGACTTAACGCGGTGAGTCACGTGACGTCACGGGGTCACGTGATGTGACATTACTTGACAGCATGCCTTGACATCGTGACGTCACGTGACGATGTGACACATGGCTAATCATAGTGCCAATAAGAAAGCGCCGCAGAAAACCAGGATTTATTATACATTGCAATGCTGTATACGACGATTTGATCAATACGTAGAGGAATACACGTGCCAATTTTTTATTCCCAAATAATAAATTTGTAATACTAACAACAAAAAAATAACGTGAACCGTTTTGAACCGGTTACCGTTATTTTTTTTCCGGTTCAGTTCCGGTTCAGTTCTAAGATGGCGGCGAAGATTTCGGTTCGGTTCAGTTCCGGTTCGGCTAAAAATAACGGTTCTGTTCCGGTTTTCGGTTCGGTTCGGTTCCGGTTCGACACCCTGGCTGATGCATCGATGCAGCCGTCGCCGTGGTTTACCATTTCGTGGTTTCGTCAGTTTCGTTTTGTTTAGTTTCTGATGGTCGGTGTTGTGATGACGTAGTGACGAAGTCATCTGTCGCCGTGTCGCACGTCTAAGAAGTTTCGGTAAGCACTTGAGATGTCTCATAGCGAGTTCGTTTCACGGCACTCGTGCCCACGCGTGCCCACTCGCAGCGTGGAACGGGTTCGTTTCGGCCGGCACTCCACGAGTGGTTGCACTCCCCGAGTTCGTTTCAGCGCTGACACCCCACGCGTGCGTGCACTCGCTGCACCGAGAAAATCGGGAGTGCGCCAAAATGCAATCCCGTCATGCCTCGCTCCGGCGGGGCCGGCGAGGAGCGGGAGCAGACGACGAGGGTTCGTCTGCTACGATGTGTCGCGGAACCGAACGGAAAAAAAGTAGATTTTCTGATAGAAATCGCGTCCCGCGGGCCACGAAATCAAACGCGAGCTTGAATTGTGAGCGTCTGCTATTTCCCGAAGAAAGCAATTGACAACCCGTGATTTATTTGCAGGTTTTAAATCGCTCTGTTGCCGTACAAACGCTGAAATATACCAGTGTGTAAAGGAATGCTCAGAACAAACGTAACAGCGGCCCCCGAGATATCTATCACCATCCGTGTGCGGGGGAAAAATTTAACATTTGTCGACAAAGCTCCCCCAGCAGAAACGTCCGACTGCTCAATAAGCATCAGAGAAAGCTAAAGATGGTAACTTTACCCGAGGATTGGGCAACATCATCATGTTTAACATTTACCTACGTCAGCTAACTTGCCCCGTCGTATTTTGTTCGAGAATGTTCTCTTTCTCGACGCCCTCACCAAGGCTAATATCTGATCCACCTATAATGACGATCCAAATAGAAAGTCCCAGTTTTGCTGGATATTCCAACAGGCTATTTTTAAGCCGCACCCTTTCAGCGGTTCACGCATAATACCATGTTCAAACGGATCATGCTTGTGCTCGGACAGCATCATCAGTTTTCTTCAATGTAAACGGTTATAAGAATTGAAAGATCGCAACCAGCTGCTTTGTAGACAGCTGGTTGCGGAAATTTACGCCGTCTGTAACTATCTCTACGGCAGCCGAGCTGCTTGAAGTCATCGCAACTATAAACTACAGGTTGCAGCGACCAACGTTTCTAGATAAACGTTGGTAGCGACTGCATTCTCGCATTCCCACGCATCACTCCGATCAGAAAGGCGCTAGTTTCGGTTTAAAGTCGGTACCTTTTCTACAACATAGATGGCGGCAGAATCAGTCTTCTGCACTCGGTGCATTTGGCGAGTTCGTTTGAGTCCAGTTTTCCGTGCAACACTCTGAGAGTGCGATGCATTCTGGGAGAGAACTCGAACGGTGCCAGTGCGTGTGAAACGAACTCGCTATTATTCAGCGTGTGAGTGTGCTTGACTGGTTCGACAGTTGGTCCTCTCGGACGTGGCACTCCCGGTGGCGATGTTCTGCAGCCCTCGCACGCCATTTCGGCACGCGTTCCACTGAAAATATTGTCTACAACAAAGGCGAGGCGGATATCCCTCTATCCTGCTTGCACGTAACAAATCAGTGCGTACACTATAGGTAACTCTGAGAGTTGGGCACGCTTTTTGCGCCTCCACGCCTCCACTATACCGTGCGAGTTCGTCTTCGTGTGTGGTTGCGAAGTCTCGCTTGGCATGTGGCTTCCGCACTCTCTTTAACCGGGTTTTCTAAGTTCGTTGTTTTGTATAGATATTATATTTTTTGTTTGTGCATAACGAGTGGGTCATCTACAAAACGATCGAAATGTTCCATCAAATGTCGTGAAACGAAAACATTGCCTCCTTCGTGTTTCTTGACCGGTACGTGCGAACGTACGACTATATATAAGGTTCTGACACACCGAGCAAAAAATTCTCATATTGCAGTCTTCACCGAGGTTGTATGAGATATAAGAAATTTTCGACAGCAAATGTCGTCCAATCAACTGCAAATTTTATGACACGAGATTCAGCTTCTTTGTATATTTAAAACACCTGAAATAAATAACAAAGATCAACGGTGACGCATTCTGTAACGTATATATAGCTCAACCGAGCAAACGTTACGTGCGGCCTGATAGCTGTTGTTGTGCTTTGAGAAGCTTCTCTTTTTTTTTCTATTCCCCATCACATAAAAGGTAATAAAAACTGCAATTGACTGCATGACATTCTTATTCGGAAAGTGCGTGTTCAACAGCGACGTCGTATGCAAGCAAGATTATCTATTTTTGACCTCCACTTCCGGTCCCTTTCCTGTCCATTTTCCGAAAGTCCAAAGTTATAAGTTTAAGACGTCAGAATAATAATAAAACAGACATTTTAACGGGGACGTCAAAATGTGTTCACGCCTTCAGGAGGTGGTGTCAAGGACGTCCAAATAATTCTTAAAATTATTTCGAACTTGGACGTCGAAAAAGTCACCGCCTGCATCGCTAAACATTGACCCCGTACGTGAAGACGTCCCAACATGGCGCTGTGCTCCAAACAAAACGTTGCTAGGGCCGTTGCTACGGACAAATGCAAGGGTGCTCGACGCGAGATTAGAATTTGTATAATAACAATAGGTGAATCATATGTTGTGTTTTTTATATCAAACCATGAACACTTTTGCTATCGTTTCAGTGCCGTATTGTGACCATAAAAGCAGGTAATCAAGTTTTACTACAGTTATTTTCTTCGCTGTTGACAACTAGATGACTTAACATCATTTGAGAGAAAACATATAACATTTCCGTGGGCCCACTGGGTTTCTTTTTCCCTGCTGGAGCCCACGACTGCGTTGCATTGAGTTGGTGAGAAACAAGAAAACTTCTATTCTCGGGGACAGCTTTCCGCAGTATTTGGGAAGTGCGCTAGTGCGTAGAGCCGTGCCAGAAGGGCTTTGAGGGGGGGGGGGGGGGGGGGGGGGGGGGGAGGTGAAAACAGGGTGTCATCACGTAATTATGATAAGTGGCAATGACGACGTGAAAAGTGTATCTACGTTGACGTGCAAGTATAGGGTGGTGCAGGCCAGCGGTCGTTTCTAATAGCTGTGACGACACAGGATGCAGTTGCTCCAGTGCACACTCGTCTGGTCTAGCGATCTCTCAGCAACAACTAAACTTACCTGATGTTTTTACCTGATTCATTATGGTCGCTATTTTGGGTCTCGCTGATATCGTAAGGACCAATAATTTTTGTGTTCTCACTGTGATGGTGCGCCAAGCAGGTAAGAAACACACTTCCATATCGCGAGCCTGCAAACACAATTTTCGTTCCCACACCGATCGTCTCAAAGACAAGTTAATTGCCTCTTCGTTGCGGTGCACGTCAATCTGCAAAATCAAAAGGAGAGTCTGACGCTCTTGCCGACGCAGTACCTTACAATTTTGCAGGGGATCTCCACACGCGTGATGATTTTCGCCAGACAGAATCCCGTATCGCCCTCAAATACAATTAGCTTTCATCCCTCTGATTAGTTTTGTTAGACCTGCCGTATTCCTAATACACACCGATCGAAATCGTATTATAATCCGAATGACTCTAGCTGTTGCAGACGACGTACTTGAGTCACTCCTTGCGCATTCGTCACGTGTTCGTCGTCTGCGGCAGGCATCTCGGGACGTCTCGAAGACCGGAAGTTGTCGGCCAACATTTTTCAGAAACAGAGGATTCTCGGCTCTGTCGTGGTAAGTGTGACACCCAGCGCTTCCTATATCTATTCTTTTAATGCGAAAGCATTAACTGTCTCATGAAGCGAGCTGACGTCATCAGTCTGAAAAGCGAAAGCGGCACCTAGTTTCCTTCGGTTCCATTGGCTGGCAGGCGTCAACGGGGCTCCCATTGGCCGCTGCGCTCGTCAGTTTCCACGACCGCACACCCCATGGCGCTGCGTGTCCATCAGCGCGGTGCGTCCAAGGTCACCAGGGGAGCACACGCGCTGACCGGCGACGAAAGTACGCGCAGCAGACGAAATAAGGGAGTGGACGAGCGGCTTGCATGCTTTCGCATTCACAACTCATAAGAAGGGCTTAGGTGTAACTCGAGTTTATTTAAGCGTTTAAATCCCACGTTTGATTTTCAAACCAACATTCTTTCGGAGCGAAATCCAATGATGTATTCGTCCATAGCAACGCCCCTAGCAACGGCCTGGTTGGAGCAGTGACGTCACGCTAACGGGGTCAATTGACATGCTGACCAAACCTGGGAAAAGGTAAGAATCTGAAGCCGCACTCCTATTGACCATACGTCATAAGAGTTCCTCAGAGAATGTCTGCAAACTGTTTTTGTAAGGGACAAACAGAAACATGAAGCTGCATGTGTGTGCTTGTGCTCTCTGCTTCTCCTTTCTAGGATTAAAATGAGTTTCATATTCTTTTATTATTATTGTTAAAGTGACTCGTTAGATTATCAAACAAAAGCAGACGATTGACAGAGGTCGATATTGTATTTTTGATGGCTAACAACAACCTAACGTTTCTAAACGCACGACGACTATCGACGATGTGAAGTGAAGATTTGGACGGGTTCGGGTGTATACCTTTCGGTTGTACTCTGGCATCTCAGAGAGCAGGACAAACATGACCATGGTTCCCTGCGAGTGGCCGACGTAGAAGAGCTGGGGCATGCCGGTCTCTTTCAGCACGAAGTCCACCATGGCGGGTATGTCGTATATTCCCTGCTCGTGGAAGCTGCGACGGCGAACAGTAAGAAAAAGCGCTCGCGCAACACCTCCTAGAAGGCCTGCTTCCTTCCTCCCCCAAACGTCATCGCTTGTGGGCCAACCCGAAATTTGCGTTAGCACCTCCGCTAGCGCGTCTCTCAGCTTCTGACATGCTCCTGGACGAGTAACCACCAGCGAAACGAGATGGTTCGCCATTTTCGATCTCATTATCCATGGGCAGCCTATAGGAAATTGCACAATCAGTCACCTCGTACGAAAAATGAAGAACAAATCGAAGGGATGGCAAACGCTGCGCAGTAACAAGCCATAAAACGGTTGTTCCTGTTCAGAGGTGAAATATTCATCCCAGATCCCGTATACGTTTAAACTGCCCTGATATAGTCGGCCAAATCCTCCCTGTACACTCGCGAAAGAAATTAAAAGAAAGACAAATTAAGATACTGCTTTGAGGGGTTAAACAAACAAGAAATATTATCACGTGAGCGGACCGGATTATGGAAACCAAGAAATCACGTAGCAGTACCTTGGCGCTTTTTGAGGCTTGAGTTGGCTGCGAAGAGTATATAATAGGCTGTTCCTAACCATGTGTACGCCGAACCAAGAAGTTGTTTCGAACATTTTTTTTCTTTAGTTCTTATATATTTCGTCACATGTACCTTCCAGTTCGATATCTAGAGGTTACACCTGAAGCGCGAAGGCTCGTTATAAGCTGGTGGGAAGGACGTGAAACGAGAGTTAAAAACTGGAAGAGTCATATATAGTTCCCGCCGACGTGTTAGCCTCAGTTACTCTGCTCGTACCCCGTACAAAATACGTGGCGTTCGTTACAGACGCCATGACAGAATTGTGTCTGCAGACTGTTTTTTTTTGTACGATGTATTAGCATGTATGAACGCGGTATAGTAGATCGTTCCGATAGCTTCGATAGTGATACCCTCTGCGCATGATTTTATATTTGGTATTGGGTGACACTATCGGAGCGCCAAAACGATCTACTCTCGCGACCGGTTATAACAAAGTCGGTTATAACGAAATTGCGGCTACAGCGAAGCCATCACGATTTTTTATTCCCTTTTTGCACTTTTTTCAATGCAGTTGTGTCTGTTTTTAGCGAAGGAAATTGAGCGGCTCCCGCAGATATAGCGAAAACAAATTTTGCGATAATTAAAAAAAAAAAAAAAAGAATAAAATTCGAAAATTTGTTTAAGTCTCGGCCGCGGCCAAGAAGCCACTCAGAACAGGCAGCAGAAGATGCTGGAAGGGCCGCCGGCGGCAGTCTCTGTAACGTCGTCTGCTTCCCGCTCCTTATCTGGGAAGCCGCTTTACGGCATTACCGCATCGCACGGGCAGAAGCCCTCGTCGCATGCCGATAGGAGCGCCAGCGACAACGTGGCCAGTGTATCGAGGAATTTGGGCGGAGAGACGGACACGTTTGCAAAAGGTGAACGCTTTTGAGTTTTGGCTCCTTAAAGGGCAACTCCACTCCATTTTCACAACTTTTGGTTTATGATCTGTTTAGTCGAAGCCGGCGACCCTGAATCACGATATATAATTTGTTTTTCGGTAGTGTGTATGGTTTTGTTTATATCGCGAATCCAAGAATCGTTCCGGCGGCACGGCAAAACCGAAACTACCGGCTGAAGCAGCTTGGCAACACTGATACTAGTGGCGCGTCGTCGGCATGACCTAGTTCTCGTCCCGCGCTTCTGAGCCGACACGCCGACGCACCGACAATATTGGCTCAGTCGCACGTGGAGTTTCAAAACAGAAGGTTACATGCACGTTTTCTTTTTTTACCGCTTCACTTTGTTAATATGCACCAAATGTAGTAAGTTTTAATGTGTATTTATAAATTCGCCGGCTGAAAAGCGAATCCGACTGCTATAAATATGACGCGGTCGGTGCCGGCGCAGCGTGACTGTATTTGTTTTTTGCTCATGGACCGAGAGAAGACGAAATAATGGGAGATAGATGGACAGATGTATCCACAAGTGGGCTAAGTTGTTAAAGCCAAGGTGCCTTTATGTGCACGCTAGTTAGATCAGCCGCGACTTGCTGCGTCCGGCCGATCGTGCTGGAGCAGCGGGCGGATGGTACGCGAACAGCGACGGCACCGCATCGTTCTTCAAAGACGCATGTTTCGTGGAGAAACTCGCAACAGTCAGCAGCCGCAGATCCCGTGTGTAGGCGTCGGACGTAAAGTGCTGGGAGCAGAGCTTCGCGTTGGAGCTCGGAGTCAACGGTCTTCCGAAGTCTATCCGGCGAACGGCACCGACCCATACCTTGTGCCTCTTCCGGTCTCTTGTGAACTGGTGGAACCGCAGCTCCGGGTTGCGCACCGGCTTGTTGATGCAACCCACAGCATTACAAGTCGTGCTCGACATTGCCCAACGCGAGTCCAGCGAGTCTCTCCGGCTCCACGACGCGCGCGTGAGCGAGCAGCACCGCTTTGCTCTCTTCCGTTCTGTCGCGGAAGCAATGCTGGACGCTAATAAAAATAGGGGAACACAGGATAATGTGGTAAACACGCCGTGCCGTCAGCAGAATCGCAGAATGCCACGGGAAACGAAGCGTTCGCGGCGACCGTACGAGAGCGTAGGACTAGAACTACGTCATTGCCCAGTGTTGCTTCACTAGCTCACCCGGTGCCAGCGTTGCTCACCCGCTTTCGGGCCGCTAACCGAGCCGGGAGAACATTTTTAATATTGGTTTTAATCGGTAACGCGGCGTCGGTTTGACGTAATATTTTGGGTATGACCGTATTTTGACCTCCTAAAGCGATATCAGTCATTTCGATAGGGTCGACTTTTTGAGTGGAGTTGCCCTTGCAGCTCGTTTTGCAAACGCGGCCCACAAACCACTTGACCCCCCAAGCAAGCAGTTACCCCATCTCTTAATTCTAGGCTCTCTATACCGACGACAGACAAGCTTGAGCGCAAACTCGGCGCTTCGTGATCCGCGTCTGCGTTTGGTCGGCGAGGTCGCTCTTGCGCGGAAGTCTGCTTCGCTTAAACACCGGTTCGGCGAATCATCGCCATTCAACGCCCGGCACCGCCGGCACCTCAACGGGGAAGACGAAGGCAGTGTCCTTGAATCAGAAGCGTGCCATCCGTCGCAGCCGTCGACGCGGTCCGTACGTAGCGGGATCTTTTTTTCGATCGGAGCCTCTCGCAGTTGGCGTGAAGCGGCTCCGATCTGACAGAGGACGCGTGCAGGGAAGCCTCGACCGTTTTCTGCGGACATGCGCCCTTGAGTCGTGACAACCCGTGTTACCTTTTTTTCCCATGTTATTTGTACGAGTTCATATACAATGAAGAAGCGGATATAGCGAAGCGATTTCCAATTCCCGTTGACTTTGTTATACCCGTCTCGACGGTATTAAAAGTCTTTATTAAGAGACAGAGTGTGTTTGGGGTTACAGGTTGTAACCATTGGTTTACCTAAACTGCCAGAACTTTGACCTTCCGTGGATAGACAGCGTCCTGTGCTGTCTTGAGTACGTGTTACCACGGACGTTCCCCAGCCAGACGTCGAAACCGTGGTCAGCCAAGATGAAGCCTGCACAAACTCATCGCGGCTCAGTAAAACGAGCCTCGTCAAAAAAGCGCGAGTGGTGCAACAGTTCATTGTACTTTTAGTAACCATCGTTAAGAATTGCTGATCCTTGACGTTCGTAGAACCTACTAAACACGCGTTAGATTGGTTTATTGTTTTTCTTTTCTCTCCACGCAATCGGAAATATACAAAAAAGAAATTTAAGAAATGCAACTAGAGTTTCCCCTTACCTCCTTTCGCTGGTAACCGAAACAAATGACCATGTGATGAATAGTCACTGATGTAATAAGAACGGCAAGGAGGTATTTCAGTCTTCCCGCCTTGAGCGCGAGCTTAACACTAAGGTGTGTCGTGGGCCTCGATCGTGCACGTGCAGCCAAAGCACGACTGAAGGCCATTCGGGCACGCGCTGGACATCCCAAAAAGACGCCCAATTACGTTCTCATCCTGGCAGTCCCTACAGTGCTGATTAGAGGATGCTAATCATCCTCTAATCGATTGGCGTAGCACACAAGGGTACATGCCGAATTCTAGGCATCGTTAGGGTTTGGCAGGTTTGGCTATTGCCGTCGTTGGAGCGTTTGGACATATACGCCACTGTCCGATTGCTTTCCGAGGCATTAATTGTGACAAACCCGATTCACAGAACTGCTCACGCAATGCTCGCGGTCGATCTACGAGCCGCACATTTGACTATCGTCATCGTGGGTAAATGTCCGTGACTGCGTCAACACCGCGGTTCCTATGATTTCGTCATTAAATTTTACAGTAGAGGAGGTACCATTAAATTGTCCACGATTGCGACAAAAGGATTCTCGGTTAGTGCCGATACGAGCGGGTATGCCTGGATGGGTCACAATGAGCTCGTGAAGAACGATACCTCTGCCCCACGTGCGTTTAATGTAATGTACACATCGAATGTCATTAAATGATCGGCGAATCAGCCCAGCCGAAGCCAAGGAGAGCAACGTAGTGCAAGTTTCAGAATAGAAGGGTGTTATACAACGCGTGCTTTGCCATAATTGCGCCTGGGAGTGAACGCACCCTAAAAAGTCCCAGGTCAACAGCCTCATTCCACTCGCTAAATTACCCGTTACAATGAATGCATAAGCGTCACAGAATTTGAGGAAAGCCTACAGGCCTTGGGAACAGTCTAGAGGGTTTTTCGCGCGACACAAGGGACAATCACAAGCGAGTAGACACGGACAAGCGCTTGTGATTGTCCCTTGTGTCGCGCAAAAAACCCTTTTGACTGCATCATGAACCAACTAGGCCAACAACAAGTTTTAATAGGCCTAGGGAACGTTTAGACAACTCTTTGTCTCTTTCGAACTGTTCTCATTTTCATTGGAGCAGACCGCAATACCAGGAGTTGTTCGATAGTTCATCTCTTATGAACTGGGTGCAGGGAGCGGACTGCCGACGGCGGGCATGAGACCGGAGTCACGAGGCCTACCTAGGCTGTCCTTGGGGTAGTTGATGACCCAGTCCGCCGCAGAACACAGCAGGCCGTGAACGACGAGCACCGGCGGCTTGCCTCCGCTGACACGGGGCTGATCTCTGCCCCAGGGAATTCTCTGGAGCCCTAAAATGTAGCCGTCTTTCGTGGTGATGGAGTACTCCTTGACCGGGTAGCCTTTGGACGCGATCAGCTGGCTCTTCGGAGGAAAAAAAAAATTAGCAACTTGGCAATCTTTCTTCTTCCTTTTTTTTTTTAAGAGAGAGAGAGAGGGGGGAGGGTGGACAACGATGACAGCTGCTCTCAAGAGTATTGTACAACGTTGTCAAGAAGCATGAGATTACGCGCATCACTTAAAGAGAAATTCAAGCGGTTCTGTATTTGATAAAAAAAAAACACTCAAATCGTCTTCATTTGGCCGCCAGGATCACGAATATCGAGATTATTTTTCAATTTGGTATACACGGAGGCTGCAGAAAATAATTTTTAAATTACCGTTGAAGCTTCTCTTTCCCGGGGCGTGGCGTCATATATGGAGATTTCGGAATCTCTGCTCTCGCGCATCTTCGGCGCCTATTAAAGCTATTTTACGCGCACTCTTGCTATTTTCAGAAACGTCAGGAAAAGACGTCAAAACTTGGTTAACAGAATTCGTAAAAATGAAGTTCAGACTGTTATTTAACTGCTTTCTAGCAAACTAATTGAAGCTACAGGTTCCCTAGCGTCGAAACCAGAAAAAAAAAAAAAGCTAAGATATTAAGTTCTCAAAATTAAAATTAACTGCAGAACTAAAGACTAGAAGATTCTGAGTGTCTGATCTTACATCACTGTGACGTAATAGGTACAAACTTAGTATGTAGATAAGAGATCGGTGCTAAGGCATCCAGGTGTCTACAAGAAATTCCTGTACACCGTATTTTCAAATTGAGATTCGTTAGGCCGGGGTCCTAGTGGCTAGCACATCATGTAAAAGACAGACTACAGAGATCGCCTTGGGCGTGGCTCTTCCCTGTACGACGATCCCGTCAGATTGGTACAAAAACCTGTCTCCGACGAAGCGTACAAACTTCAAACGCGTCCGCAGGTTTTTCCCTCATCATGTCCTCACCTAACACGATGTCTTTTTCTTCTTTTATCATTAAGTGCGAGCAATGTGACCGCGTCTTTAACGATAGTTAGTGAGTGTCCTTAATTGTATAGTACAAGACTGACCACATTCCTTAAGCAGTCGGGGTCCCTCGAAGCCAAGAGAGCAAGGCATTCGTCCCAGAGGTTTCCCAGCATCAGGAGCAGTACAGTCACCAAGAACGGCATCCCTCGGACCAGTCCAGCCATAATGTATGTCGGGCACGCCGAAACGATTGGATAAAATCCGCTGTTAAGAGTGCACCAGTGGTAAGAACAACAAAAGCACCCCCAAAAGTTCTCCCTCCACGGAAACGCTATCTCACAGAGTCGCCGGCCGAGATCGGAAAAGGTGCATCTACGGCACTGACGGCCACGTTGCCTCGCGACAAACTTTAGCTAAACCATGCAGTCAGGGTCAGTCTCAAGCCGAGCACAGGAGCATCGGCGTTTGAAGTCATTCCACAAAGTGGCCTAAAGCCCCGTACATCGTACAAAAAACGTTCGCTCCAGACACGAGGACAAAAGACCTTGCTGACACGCTTGACATGTTTGCTTCATACATGCTTTGAACATGTCTGCAGACGGTGAATCAACGGGCTTTTAACGTCCTAAAACAGATAGAGTTTAGTTTAGAGTCATGGGGCCCCCCTGTGGGAGAGAAAGACGCTGGCCCAGCCCCGGGTGCACAAGAGGGAAACACTCAACTGCTAAACCCGTCTAAAAAAAAAAAAGAATTTAGTTGTTGTTTTGCTGTTTTTTATTGTTGTTTTTTGTTTTTTGCTGGTGAGCAGCGCTGCGTGGTTCACGTTAGTTAAAGACCCCAGATTAGCGGTGTTACTGCACTGGCTCAATTTCTCATCTACAGGTAAGAAACAGGTCACCCGTTGAGGCGTACTAGCATCGAGGTTGTCGAAACATATAAGCAGTACAGTTTTCTTTTCCACGTAGACGTCGGCACGACGTAACACTGGCTTGCGGTAATGAGGGTCTATCAGGGGCTTCTGGCGTATTCTTAAAGGGGCCGTGCAATAATATTGGCTATAGGAATGCTTCCCACTTTAGAGAAGCCCGCAGGCACGTGGGATCGAAGTACACTCGCACGCAACTCCGCAGTACAACAAGTTTCTTTGTCGCCGCGTTATTTCGAGGATAAAAACGTACGTTTTCTTTCAGTCTCTCCGCATAACAGTTGACCAAGTAGCAGGAACCGCTTCGTTGGCGTTGTCCACAATCCGATCCCCACAGCTTCGTCATGAAGTCTTGCCATCCCCGCCGTGTCGATGTTTAAATGTGGAAAAGAGCACAGCGTGAGCATTTCGTTTGAGCTCGTGACGCTCAATGCCTCCACATATGCAATCGGGGACGCGGCTCCGGCACAATCGCTGCGATCACGTGAATAGCCGAACCTTAACAATCTGCGCAACTCAGCGCTCGTCCCGTGCTTTGCCAACTCCACAGCGTGGCAATTCTAAACATTAGTAAGCTTTTATATTTTGTTTTTAAAGCGGAGCTGTTAAATGCTGGGTTCCCCAGGATCGTGTCCGTGTATGTCGACACAAACCTACCTGGACAGCTAGCGCCATCTATAAGCGACGGCGGCAAGTAGACAACCAGTACGGTTTCCGCCGTCGCTCGTAGATGGCGGTAGCTGTCCAGGTATAATAGAAGAATGGATAGTTGGGCGCGTTCGTATGATCTCTATGGGCGCGTTGGTGGGAATTCACCTTAGGAAACAGCGCGAAAAACAGACGACGAAGAAGAAGCACACAGTGTATCGAGTACAGCTCCGCTGGTCTTCCTTCTTCACGAGAGTGGAAAGGCTGAACGATCTTTGGTATTGCGTATTCGAGCGAACGCAAACACTGTGCGTTAGCGTTGCGTGTTCCCCACTGCTCGTGCGCGGAGCGGAAACTGCGGTCTCGGATTTGCGCGTAGTGACGACGGGCACGAGCAGCCTGGACTAGCACGCAAATATAACGCGCGGCGCTTGCGTTTGCTTTTGTACGCATTACTGATACTCACAATTGGCGGCACATATAATTGGCTACAGATCACGTGGTCGCTTGCACCAGCGACGAGTTGAAGCGGCAAACGCCGCTTGTTTTTCTTCGATTTTTGTTTTGTTTTTTAAGAATGACATCAAGAAATAGTTTTAAGCGGTATTTATTGAAAGTACAAAAATAGTTGCAGAGCCAGTAACTTGTATGTGACTATATATATATATATTTATATATAATGCAAACACCGTCTTTCTTTTCCTCAAAGTTTGTTCAAACCTAAAATACCTAAAATAATCTGGAATAGTATTAAAAAACAAATCATCTATCTGCCAGTTAACTGGATCAAATAATTGACTCGAATAGACTGCATAAGGCTCGTCTTGCAATCCATATGACCCTAAGCCCGTCTCGTACTCACCTGTCGAATTCCCCTTTCAGCGAGAGTCGGCAGCTGCAGCCTAACCGCACTCCCACTTGCAGACGACCTCAACGTATCTGTTTAAAGACCGCGTCACGAAATCCATCACACAGAAACACTAGAAAAACGACGTTGCCAACTCGGCGTGGTGTCTTCGTTGTCTTGTCCCCCTCATGTCTGTGTTTCTGCGCCATTTTTGTGTCCATGGCTCAGCGTAAGGCGTCTCCACGTGGGCTTTGCTTAGTGAAGTCCGCGGTGTAAGATACACAGCAATACACAGATACTGCAACCGTCGAGTTACGTCAAGTTTTGCGAAGGAAAGATTGAACGAAAACGCTCGCTTTTGTCCTTGAAATGATACCGCAACAAACGAGTAAAAAAAAAAAAACCCATACCATTTGAATATTGTTGCACCGCCCCTTTAAATTTTGATGACAAAATGATGCTTTGTCGACTCTGAAGAAATAGTGGGAGGGGTATTTTACTGTCACCATGAAACGCGAGCAGATGACGCGGGCAGCTTTCCCGCAGAATTTTAAACTCTCGCTACTTCTCGTTCGGTCAGCGCAAGCAAGAAGCATGAAAATATTAGGCAAGCCTCCACGAAAGGATTGCTTGCGGAAGTTCAGGGTGACATCATGCTCTCTTATGCTTTCTGTATAATGAAAGATTCTATTAAGAGAAGTACTTTAGTTTGAAACGACATCGCATTTACGGTACTTTAAATCAAGTACGTTTCACCCGCTGTACCTACTACTTTACTTCAAGTACATAACGTCTCATTTACTTGGTACTTGAATCACGTTTTAGGTGTACTTTACCCAACCCTAGAACAATATTACTAGAATAGTGATAAAAAAAAAATATAGTGCATCAATGTAGCTCCCTCCGTCAGATATCCCCAGTTATTGACTCTAATTGAATCTTTAAAACGCGCAACCTTGAATCTGACTCGCACTCACCTATCGATGTCCCCGTTCAGAGGGAGTTCGCAGCTGCAGCACCGCTTCACTTCCACTTGCCGACGGCCAGAAAAAAACATATTTATTTGCGTCGTGGAATCCATCACGCGGAACAACTATGGCCCACTTTGCTATATGTTTATTTTCTTGTTCCGATATCTAAGCCGCAGTCGAACTGCTCGCACGTCGTATATGTGCATGGAGCGCAAGTTCGTCTGCTTCTGTTGCAGGAGTTGTAATGACGTCAGAACGCCGAGCTCTGAGTGGTTCTGAATGAAGGATAGTGGGTAGACCTCAAAGTAGGTTGCCTTGAGGTCTACCTACTATTCTTCGATCAGAGCCAATCAGAACTTGGGGTTCTGACGTCACAACAGCTCGTGCAAAGGAAGCAGACGAACTCGCGCTCCATGTAGGAAAGGCACTGCGTTCTCCGCAGACATGACGGCAGAATTACCCGCGGAGACGCGGCTCGAGCGTAGGTTCCAAGCAGGTATGCTTTATATACATTCGTGTGCGCTTCGAACATGTTTGCACACGCTTTTTGTATGAAATGTGAAAGAAGCACACTTACGAGGAAGAAACACGCATCAGACAGCGTCTGCAGCAGAGTGTCTTTTGTCCGATATATTTGCAGTGTGGCCACGGCTTAAACCACCAGAGCGATGGTATTTTTCTAACGTTGCTCTATACCCTTATGGCTACCTCCCTGCCGGGAGCCGTGGTGTAGGAGAACGCGCAAGATAACTATTGCCATCATTGTTATTATTTTTTTTTTGGGGGGGGGGGGGAAGGGGGGGGCGCAGTACGAGTATGGTAGGCGAAAACGCTTTCTTTGCGGTATTTTCAAGGTGAAATGCACGCACCATCTATAAAAAAAACAATCGTTTATAAAACTGTAAAAAAAATAGGTTTTTCGATTTAAAAAATATAAAGAATGATGCGCGAAGAAATAAGAAACACGGACATGCCAAAGTGTCCCACGGCTCCGCGACATTTTGTGGTCTCTCGTTGTAAGGGAGTTTACGGAGTGTTAAGACACACGGTCGTCAGAGTCTGAAGTGTGTGAATCAGCTATGTGGTTGTGTCCATCGGATGCCGATTTTAGCAACCTCGTTACACCATGAAACGAATGAAGAGAAGTGAAGAGAAGCAAGAGAAAGAGACTCAGAGAGAAAAAGGGAGAGAGGAAAAGGGGAAACGAAGCATCCTAGTCCTCGTGTACGTGCGGACGTATACCTGCGCTCCGTACAAGTTTGCTGTGGCACTTTGGTAATGCCAAGAAACCTGCAGCCATTCTTTCAACATAGTACATTTTGTTCCCGTAATAACTCGAGTTAGAGGCGTTCCTATATTTTTTTTTATTGACGTGCGTGAAGGAAAAAAAATCACATAAAATTGCTAGATAAACGTAACGAATAAGTTATGTCGAAGCCGGTTGCCCCGTGAAGCAACGCGCGATAGAGCTGACTTTGGGCACAGGAGCTGGCGATGGGACGTCGTCCGCGGAGAGAAGGCGGGCCTTGGCGGCCATGGCTGCACAGCAGCAAGGCACGGCAGGTCTCATCTGCAATACAAATGCGATACTACATTAGTTCCTTTTGTCACGAAATTACGCTTAGAGTATTTGTGAGGAGAGATCAATACTGATACTGAACAATTTTCAGAGTAGTGGAACCAAACCGAATCCTGTCGTCCTTTTGGCGACCGGAGTAGAACAACATAATGTTGATCTTTCGGAATGCGCGTATCAATATTCCGTAGCCGAAGCTGAAATACGATGCAGCCAGTTGAGAGCATAGAGATCTTGCGAACCAGCATTTTGTCTCTCCTTGCTAAAAGAGGTTCCGCCTGCTTCGATTTTCTCTCGGTTTCGACAGACATGTTGGCCGACTCGGTCGGTGCTTGGGGCAAAACTAAACCGCGGTCACACGATTCCGTCAGCTGGAACTTTTAACGCCGAATACGTTAGTTCGTGACTGGGGAAACTCGATGAAATCGTAGGACGCAAAAGTGTCACGGAAACGAAGTCATAAGTCGCGTGACTATACTTTCTTTCACCTTAGCTCCGAGCGCGACAGATGTTACGAGCCCAAGGGCCAACGAAACAGCGCAAAAAGCGCAACGTCATGAGTGCCCTCTGCGCTCGATGGAACGACCCGGCGGAGGAACACGTACAGAAAGACTGCATGCGAACACCGGCTGGTTTTATCAGCTGCTGAGAGCACGCCATGATGTCGTGGCCTTTTCGCTGTTTGACCGTCCCTTCGACTCATAACATCGGCCAAGCTTGGACCTAAGGCGAAGGGAAGTAAAGTGACTTCATTCATAACGTGACGCAATTGGCGACGGTGATAGTGTTGACTAGAGTGTTGACTTGTACTCCGACGTTGAGCGGAGCGAACGCGGCGTAGCACAGAACGCGCGCCTTTGAATGGCCGGCGAGCAGGAACTCGATATCTGCGACCAATCAGAATCTGCGTGAGCTGCGCTACGCAGTGTTTGTTACTCTCGATGTCGGAGTATAACGGAGCACGATGGGGAAAACAGTTCAGAAAACGCGGAACACGAAGAGGAACATACACAAGAGGTATGTTTCACTTTGTGGCCCGCGTTTTCTGAGCTGTTTTCCCCATTATGTATAACGTCAACCAACTGGTTCAGTTCACCACCTTATTACAGTATAACGGAGCCTTTACTAAATGAATCGACGGCCGACATGTGACGACGTTTTAATAAATGGATTAGGCTTATTACGAATTGGTTATACATACAGCCTCGATCATCTCCTCTCCCGTAGCTCTCCTTCCCATTCTCTTTTGTCACGCGTGGAACACGACGTTGGAGCCAAAAGTTCATAGAGCGCGCCGATTGGAGGTCGGCAAAAAAGCGCCAAGTCATGGTTGTGATAAGCCAATCACTGCGCTCCGTCAACTAGGGCGCTAACTTTGTGTTTGACGAGTTCAGAGGGCCTGGACACGTTACCACAGAGGAAGTATATTTTATACCCGGTTTCACACAATTCGGACGGCAGCCAACGTCTGATGGATATAATGAAGCGGCGCCAAAATTGCCTCGTTGCTGCGCTCGTCCTCTTTGGGCATTCGCCATCTCCGGCCCCTCGATGTAACGCCCTCCAGACGGCCTTTAAGGGAAGACGATTAAAGGGACGACTGTATACCTTCCCGGACACGGCGGCAGGTAGCACTTGCGGAGTCTGGGCGGCTCGGGGCGCGGGCAGTTCGAGTCGTGGACTAGGGAGAACAAGGTCTGCGTCAGGGGCCGGAGGCAGGCCACCACGCGGCTCTGGTGAGACGGGGACCCGCACGAGCGAGAGCAGGGACTCCAGGGCTCCGTGTGCCACCTGGAGAGAAAGAGGTCCCAAAGGCACGATGAAGACGAATCGGTCAATGCAAATGGGAGCAACTTACCTGCCGGAGCAGGGTTCCGTATTGCAGGCTCCGACTCCCATTGCCATGGTGGGTCGGAGGGCAGGGTCGCAGAGGTCGTCGCTCACTCGGTTTCCGAGTACTTGGCAATGGACACTCGTGTTCCGAGTCCCTGCGTCGTCATACGGACACACGTTACCAAAGAGCGGGGCAACCCTGGCTTCACCAGTGGTCATCGCCCTACATCACCCTAGTGTCCCTACGGGGCTTCACTATAGTGTTTGATAGACCGACCTCAGCGAGCGTTCCACGCATGCATGACGCCGCCATGGTTGTATTTTCACATGGAGGCGGGCGAATGTGAACGGGTCAGTTCTTGCCGTTTCGTGTTCTATTCGTGCCGCCCCGCACCGGGGTTGTGGCACGTGCGGAAAGACTACAGTTACCATTAGAGCCACTTTATGAGCTACGTGCGCTCGGAGTATCGGCACCCTGTTCCCCGATATTCTTGGGGGCGCCGCCTTTCAGGTGCTTTGCAAAGCAGACGCAACTGCCGATTGTCATGATTCAAAAGTGCGACTTCCTCAGCATTAGATTCGGTGTTCGCTCATGTAATATTGCTTTGCTCTGTTGTGAACTGTTTAAACACTTGTAGAGGACGGAAAAGCGTTTTTTGTGATTTCAGATAAAGGTTCAGATAACTGGCAACCACAGTTTTAAGCATCAAGATGTGTAAGTGTCGTTACTCTGAAGCGTAGTGTATTTAGTGGCGCGAGTTGCCACGATGCATGCCGTCAGCGGCGGCGTAGCGAAACTGGCTGGTGAGATCGGTCTATTTGGCACCGCTTAACAGGGCAACTTTGGATGGATGAATGCTAACGGCTGTACCCTTTATAACGGGCGGTAGCCTGCGCCACCTAGGCTAGAAATTAAAAACCAAACCAACAACTTATGTTCCCAAGAAACATCCCAATTACAAGCGTAATTATGTGAAAAAATATACGTATTTGAATGCATCGCACTAACAGACATCGTACTACTTACAATTACTCCGGTGTCTGTCGTTGGTACGGTACCTTCTACAGAACCTGACAGGGCGGAACTGGCTGTCCAAAGCTAGCCATAGACGTAGAATAACCATGGCACATTAACAGCGGTGTGAAGGACGCCATGTTTCAGCCGTATTTACATGCTAGCGTACACGACTTTGTATAAAAGAGTTACGCATGCCACATCAGCTCTAAAGGCAAAAAGTAGCTAGCCTACAGTCTGAAGTCAAGCTGAAGAGTTCCCATGACGTAAAATCTGGTTGTGTAAAGAAACATTAAAGATCCGGCATGAATGTCTAAAAACTCAAGGATTTAAAATGGTGGTTAGCGAAATAGTAATGGCTTAAACCATTATTTTTCTTTCTCCACGTGCCAAGCAGTTTGATAAATCCCCACGTACCTCCTCCGCACGGCAAGGTACAGTCAGACATGATGACCTTCCAGGCGAACGGCGAAACCCTGGCCCAGGTCTGGTTGGTCTGCAGCCACCAGAGCGGCACCATGGGTCCTCCGAGAGACAGCGGTCGCCTCCAGAGCTGCTGTTGCTGTCCGCTGTGTCGTTCAGCTCGGTCGTGGGCGCTCCTCTTGGTCCGACGGCGACGTCGTTCTCGCTGAGGAGGACGGGGCTGAACAGCCTCTGAAGATGCATCAACAAAGACTGCGGCTGACCGGGAACGCAATCAGGTTTTTCTTTAAGCCGAGGTTGCACTGCTTATATATCATGCAGAATATGGTCTCCAGACACTGCACAAGGCGTGTTTTTTTTTTTCCTTGTATAACGGCCCTGTAATATTTGGCATAGAAAAACTGTCGGCGGACATGTCCGAAGCAAGTATGTGTATGAAGCACGTGTTTCGAACATTCTTGAGGAGTGCCCTCGTATACTTGTGTCTTCATGTTTTACAGGGAACACCGTGTCTTCTGTATGATTTACGAGCAGTGCTACAGGGCCTTTCTTGTTCTCGCTTCCTGCTGGACTTATCGCACACGGCGCTGGACATCTAAAAGCTACGGATTCTGAACTCTGCCTTTTACGGCGAATTATCCCGTATTTTTAAAAGGCTCCCGAGTATTCCTAATCATCTGCATTTTTTTCCTCTCAAACCGCCTTGTATGGGCACGCGTCTGATCACCCACTGACCTGTACTTAGGGTTACTCAGTGAACATAATAACAGCCAGGGCAAACTCTGGTGAGATTTATTTTGCTTAAAGGCTCAGCTCCTTCAATGTACTTGAACCTTCACTTCCACCCAGGGCCGTACCCAGAAAAAAATTTCGGGGGGGGGGGGGGGGGGGCGGGGGGGGGTGAGGTTTCGGGGACAACGGCGGCCATTTTGAAAGTGTCTGTTGTCTTGTTTTCGCCTATCAATCATGTGCATCGGTGGCATATAATAGAGAGTTACAGCAAACCGGAGAACCGGTCCCGGTTTGGTACCCGGTAGCCGACCGGCGCCTCTGCGCGTGCGCAGAGGCGAAGATTAAAATCGGCTGGCTGTCAGTGCACCGACCAGGGCCGTACCCAGCAAAAAATTTCGGGAAGGTCAGCACCCCCCTAACCCCCCCCCCCCCCCCCCCCCCCCCCCCTGGTTACGGCCCTGCTTCCACCCATCTCCGTCCTACTAGCCCATTCTTAAAACAGTGTCTCATTTCTGTCATTCAAATTTCGTACTTTTACATTAAGGAATATACTTGCCTCGGCCCTTATGTTGCTTTCTACACGTGCAATTTTCATAACTTGGTTTTGACTTACACCGAAGTATTAAACCAGCGAACAAGCGCTGGAAGTAAAACAGTTAAGGTATACCACGCTATTCAGAACGGGCCATTGGTAGCATGTAGATTTTCGTGTGTGTGTTTTTTTTTTTTTTTGTTACTTATTAGAGTAGGGCTTTTTCAAAAATAAACTTGCCTTCCTCCAGTGGCGTCCCTTCGTGCGAAAACCTCTGTAAATAAGAAAATAGTAGGATATAATGAACGTCGTTTTACACAACGAAACGATGGCGACACCCTTCCTTCCACTATACCTTGTTACACGGGCACACCTAACCGCAGTAAACTCACCTTTCTCTGCTCTTACGCGACAGTTACCGCACTATACCCCCGAATAGTTATTTCAAAAGAAGTGAAGAGCCCGCGTGCATTGCGTTGATGGGTATACTCAAGATGCTCAGGCGCACGGACACAAATATATCTCTGACTGCATGCATAGCCACCAAATGTTGTCCGCAAGTATTTGTACTAACTGGGGCTTCGCGTAACTGCAGTTAAGTGTGCCCGTGTAACCAGGGTATTACACAGCCAAATTAAGATCTAAATGTTTAAAATAAGTTAAAGCTTCTTTTCTCATGCTGAAAATTTGCGTGTCGAAGCCGTCTTCCAATCCAAAGGGCGCTCCAAGACGCACTGTTTTTCTCCAGAGGCCAATGTTACTAGCCCTTTGCTCTAATCCCGAGGCTTCTACTATAAAATGACGAAGCACTATACTGATCAACCTTCAAATTTGCTAAGGCCAGGAGCTTGAATTCAAAGTTTTGGCAGTGGTTCCCTCTTTGCGATGGTTCGTAAAGCCGATGTGAGTCCCTGATGGACCTCACGCTTGTAGCCTTCTATGTAGTACACCTTAAAGTGACACAGAGTGTAAACTCCAGTAGGCAAGCAAGAGGCATACTGCTTCACACTGGATATAATATAAACTATGTGTACCAGGCTATATATTTGGTCGTACCTACTCTAGTCATGTATCACGATGACTGAATTGTCACTATGTGAAGGCTGTGGACATTCGCGACGTCAAGCTAAACACCGCCAAACGGGTCGAGTTTAACAGGCAGGAACTCACGGCCACCAGCAGTGACCAATCGTCGACGTGACGTCGTAGACAGACCCTTCTGGACAGGTAGTTAAGACAGCTTACCTGACAGCGCCCGCTGACGCAGTAGGCGCTGCCGCGCCTGCCGCTGCAGTCCGTTCCAAAAGGGAAGCGGCCCTCTTCGAAGACGTCCATCTGGTAATGAGTGTCCTTCCAGACGCGGTCCTGGCAGGCCACCACGCAGGCCACGTGGGGGTTGCCTGTGTCCGCAACGCGGAGGAACCGCAAAGGTCGACTTAGCTTGTTTCATCCAATGCACCCTTCTAGTATACGATGAACGTGATTCCGAATGACGTGTTTAACGTCCAGCTCCAGACTCGGAGCGAAACTAGAAGTTTCTCTCTCTCTCTCTCTCTCTTTCTCCTGTTCTGCCCATGCACCGAAAGTTTTTCCGAAGTGGCAAAAAATTAGTAACGAATTCCATTGGGCGCCACCACCACCGATCCAGGTTTCCCGCTGTGCAGCCAAAATACGACACGGTTCGCTCGCGGAAAGTGCAAGTGCAGTTTTTAATGAAGGATGAAAACCCTCCACAGGTCAGCACCCCTGGTCAGGGTCTGCTATCGCGCCATTTATGTAAGGGAGTGCGAACTAAACGAGGACAATGAGGACGATAGACACGCTTCGTGGGGACCGTGCAACGTGCACGCCCCTGCCGCCCGGATGTTGTAGTTGGATGTTGACTAGTAGAAAAGCGATGGGGTGCAGCAGTTCTAAGTTCTTCACGTCGTATTTATTGTTCGGGCTCCGGTTCGGGCCAGTGGATTCTAAATGTATTTCGAGCCTTCTTATGGAATAATCCATTATTTTCTTTGAGGGCTTACAACACACGATGATTGCAAGAACTTATGGAGCGACGGTAGTGTTTTCTTGACAACCGTCCGCTACACCCTTCCTCTGTCCATGAGTCGTATGAACATTTTGGCCTACGCCGAATTGGCATGAATATGTCACGACGTGTTATAGCAATGTATACTATACTAAAACAATTCCAAAATGCATCATTCAAAAAAAATACAGTGATTCAAACCAGTTGTTCCCTTTATGAAGCTATATGTAGACATATAATCGAACGTAGCGCTGGGATTGCTGTTACGAGATTTCTAGATGCCGAATCGTCGTTTCGCTCTTTCGCAAATCAGTCACCTTCAAACAAGCAAACTTCGAACAACGAGAAAAGCCTATGCTTTTGACGACACGCCAAGTCACTGCCATTTGATGCACTTTTAGACGGGAAAACACTCCTCGGTGCTCAAAAAATCTCACTAATCGCTTTTCATCGAGCTGGAGGGGGTGCCGATTCTTTGTCGAGATACGTACCCCACCCCTCTCGTGAGACTTATGTCTCAACGACAGGCGAACAGCCCACACCGCAAAGTTGTTCGTGAAGACGCCCTGGCAGCGATATCAGAACCCTAACCCTATTTCCGATTGGGCGCCGCCGTATTGAACTGTAAGCAAACCTGTCGAGTTTTTCGTTGCGTCGCCGTGTACGTACGCGTGACGTGCGCCCCACGAATGGAAGTCAATGGATGATAACGCATCAGCTATCCGGTGCGCACCAAGTGCGCACCGTGCACCCATTGGAAGACACTATGTGTCGCAGGAGCTGGCCTACATGCTGTCGGATGTCACAATCCTGGCGGTTAAGTGTAGAAATTAAAAAAATGAAATAAATAAAAAACATCGCGAGGGAATGCATGCGAGTGTTGCTGTCATTGTGGTGACTCAACTCCTCCTGGCTTCCGTGTCAACATGGAGAGCGACCTGCAGCAGAACAAGCGTCTGCCATATCCACCACAGCTGCTGGGACACCGCCAGGATCGCGACCGGCGACAGCACGACACTTTTATGACGTCATCAGGTGTCGCACTTTTTAGGACGCGGTAAACAAACCAGTCAGAGCCAGGTTCCAGGCACGATAATCATTACAAAAGGGTTTCTGCGGCTGCCGCTCATGGCGGCGCCAATTTTTTCGGCCACTTTTACAGTGAGCCCCTCAGTTGAAAACGCACTGTATACTTTAATATGAAGCTTCTGCAACGAGGTAACATATGTAGCAAACAGCAGTGATCGCAAAACGAACAGTCCTTACCGGGCTGACGAGGTAACTGACGGCCCTTGCCACTCAGAAGACTTGGGTACTTCCGGTGGTATTTCTCGCAGATCTTGGTGGCATACTGGTCGGCTGTCACCATTCCGCGACACTAAAGAATAGAATGCATTTCGGTAAGGACAGCGAATTTATAACAATCAGTCGACTTACAAAATATATTTTTCCACACCCCAAATATTCTTGTTTTGAATTTATGACTGGCTAAAATGTATGAGCCCATAATACTACGCCGACAGGATTCTCAAGAGAACAACGTATTTGTTCTTGGTTACCTGCTTCGCAGTGCCAGCGTTTCCCTCCAAAAAAAAGGGTCGTCGACTCCTTTGCTTTTTTTTTTTTTTAATCGATTTGCCGTACCTTTTTTGTGCTGATTGCATATCGGATTGAAAAGTATTCTCTCTGTGGCAACTATATGAATAGTGACTTGTGAATACTGGAATACTAAATACTGCCACATACTGCGGATTGCCCAGGAGAAGAACAAACTAAGGGAGATACGGTCAGCATGTCTTTCAGCGCGTATTTATGTTACAATGTTAAGGTGTCTCCAAATTAATATGGGTTTGAAAGTGCCATGACGTTCTAGATACTGTGGCAAGCACCTATTCATGTGAAAGCGTTGCACGGTACGTTTCTGAGTTTACCTTTCTGGTGGAGTCACAAAGCTTGAAGTTCTCCCGCTTGCCGCTGCATCTCGATCTGAAACGAAACCCATTCAAAACGATGACACAGTAAGTGTTCAGATAGGTTTCGAGTTTAGGCAGCACTAGGGGCAGCGCGCGGTCAACGACCGATAAAGGGCCGAAGAACTTTGGTCAGTGCACTCGCCAAAATATGTTTTCATGTTTTCAGCCGTTTCATGCTTTCATGTGTTTTCAACTGGCAAGTTCGGCCAAAGTGTACCGGTCGACAATCAAGACGGTTCTTGGCTGGAGGACAATCCTGGGACATCCATTAGCCGGTCACGTTCGACAGGGGATCACCCGCAGAACTTTTGGCCAGAGACTGACCAACGGTCTTTGGCCAACCATGGGACAATGACTCTTTTGCCGAATACCGCCACCATCAACTTTTGACTGAAGATTATCTGGTGATCTTCTCTGGTCACTAATAGGCCAAGAAACGTGGGGCGTGGCGAATTTCATGCATCAATTATCTCTCCGCAGCCAATCAAATTGCAGCATCATTCGATAAGAACACCCAAGTACCAATCAAGGAGCGCGAAGATAGTAAGTCACGCCCTTCCTTTCTTAAGAGTTGGCAGTGGCTACAGTCAGGGATGAGACCCCGCTCACACCGATCGTCTGGAGCCTGGAGCCTCTTGAGCACGGAACTGTGCAGCCGACTCACATGGAGTTGCATTCTCGGGACACCAGCTGGAATCCCGTGCCGTCGACGAGACAGGAATGCCTGCATTCGCTGACTGGATGCCAGGGCCCCCAGCCGGCGGGTACGCCGTGGGCCCTGGCCACCATGGTCATGGACTGTCTCGGGCACTCGGTCTCGTCCGTGTCTTCGGCCGTGCTGCGTCCGTAGCAGTCGAATGCCTGCAACAATCCGCCAGATATGATGTAAAAAATGTCTTTTTTACACGCACTTGTCTATAAATGTTAGGGTAGTAACAGTAGTAACATCTGGTATGATGATGAGTCTGAACCTGGAAGTGACCTGCCACAAGCGAAGGCGACGCAGTGAGGCGGCACTTTCAGAGAGGCCTATATAGCATGGTGCATCGGACAATTTCAGCTACGATCACGTTGTTTCCCTTTTTCATCCCAATGCAACTCCCAGCTAACCACTTTGTATAATTTAAAGGCTAGTCTTAGCGGACATGTACGACATACAATGAAAATTATAAAGCTCCTGGCCCGAAAGAGTCAAGTCGCTCGTTACGCACTCAAAGACTCGTGGTCTCGCCACTTAAATAAAGGTATAAAAGGCTTCCATGTTGTCAGCAACTATAATTATTATCACTTTTAGACTATATATGTATATATATATATATAATATATATATATTAGTCTAACCTTCCTGACGAAGACCTGCCTATATATATATATATATATAGGTAAAGTAAGGTAAATATGAAAACAATGGACCGGGAAAAGTTAATAAGTGAAAGATGCGTACTGTCGGAGTTACTAATTCGAAGTTTATTACGACGTTTCGAGCGGGGACCGCTCTTCATCAGGTAGCGAGTATACAGCCCGCGAATGTTTATATACCCCTAAGAAGAAATTAGAGGGAGTAAAGTACCGTAGAAAATGGAAACAGCGTTGACAAAATAGATAGATTACACAGAAAAGAGAGGGCACCAAAACCCTCTCCTTTCTGTGTAATCTATCTATTTTGTCAACGCTGTTTCCATTTTCTACGGTACTTTACTCCCTCTAATTTCTTCTTAGGGGTATATAAACATTCGCGGGCTGTATACTCGCTACCTGATGAAGAGCGGTCCCCGCTCGAAACGTCGTAATAAACTTCGAATTAGTAACTCCGACAGTACGCATCTTTCACTTATATATATATATATATATATATAGGCAGGTCTTCGTCAGGAAGGTTATATATATATATATATATATGTATATATCGGTCAGAAGGTCCTAACCGGGCCTTCTGACCGAGCCATTGGTAAAACAAGAAGAAACAATTACGGGCCGGTAGCAGAGATTAAATTAGAAATGATTGCGAACCTCGCGTATACCCAGCAGAATGCCCTTCTGAATCACATCGCAATATGAAAAGTAAACGATATCATCGTCCCTGATCCTTGGTTTATATATCTCGTGTCGCTTCCCCATCTGTCATGTATACCTGGCATTCCCCGTCGACGCAGTAGCGATTGCCCTTGTGGGCGTCGCGCCTCTGGCTGAGGCTCCAGCACGGCGTCCCTTCGGGTATTCTCCAGCCGTGGGTCATGTAGCCTCCGACCCGCTTTCGACACCACACGTAGCACGAGTGAGAATCTGCGACAGAAGGGTGCGATGAATGCACCACACCAGCTGCTGTGGTCCACAAGAGCGTTTCCGCACAAACGCCACTGCTGAAACCAAGTGAGAGTCGGCCCTCTTTAACTCCTCGACTTGTGGAAGACAATGCTCATCTAGGAGACAGTGTATAAAAAGTCGCTGTCGTGCTGCACGTGTACAAAATACGCTGCACACATGATGACGCGGTGTTTTACGCGTATCAAGCACGTTTACTTCATACATGTGCAGGCACACATTTCTCGTATATGAAATGGGACTTGAACACACCTACAAAACGCCTCAGACAGCGTATGGAGCTAGTAACAAACATTTCCTCCAAATAACTGGCAGGAAGAAGTGGAGGCTGCTTTCCGGAGTCGCTTCAATTAAGCCCCTGCTTATTCACCCGGTCGATGCGAAACTTGCGAAACCCCCTCGCTATCGAAGTCTTAAATCTAGTGAACCGGTGGCATTTCAGCGTCCCAAAGACTTACTACTGTTTGTATGTTTAATTTTGCGGACCGAACTGGGCACAAAGTACGTGATATGCGCTTCTCAACGAGCGATTTCAAATTTATAAACAATTTTTAGTAAAAATGGGATAGAACAAATGAATCAATCGCCTGAATTTACCGAGCCATGTCCGACAATGTAAGAATTGATCAAACTGTCTGCTTTTCTTTCGAGCAGAAGACGCGATGTGACAAACTTCTTTGCCACGTGTTCGATCATGGGAGGAGCTGAGCGTCAGCAAATGTCGAGTCACACTTGGATAGAAGCGTCGGTATCGACAAACTCAATGTAACTCAAACAAGTGTGCGACGCTTTGCAACACAATTTTGAACAGCTAAGAAGACGGCACGTCATTTACTTTAGTGAATGCAAAACCTTTTTCTACAGCAGCCTCCACAGATGTGAAAAAACAAGAGTCAGAGAGGCTATGAATAGCCCTGACGCACGTCGCGGAAACAGTATAATGTGAAGTTCCAGGCTTGTTTTTTAAACATTTGGAAGTTGTTTGTTTGTTTTTTTAACAAAAAACAACCTAGAAGCGCTGGTATCAGTTAGAGAGATAACTCACAGAAACGTCATACGCGTTTATTTAATAAATAATCCGTTGTTAATCTGCATAGAGGCGAACTAACATAGCCACTCCGTGCTTTGACATAGCGCGTCGTCCGCTCGCATCCTGCCAGCTGCGTCACAGGAGGACGGCCGCGAGGTGGCGCTACCAAAACATCTCGTCGTCAGTGGTCGGTGACAGGTCAAGAAAACAGGGCAAGGGGGAGGAAGGCTGGGGAGGAGAAGAGGAAACATCCCCTTTTCTTCAGCCCCCCGTAAGTAAAGCCTAAGTAAAACGCGGCTGTCTGAAGTCCATGTACTGTGTCTTAACTGTGTCTCAGATGTAGGTCACTCACAGTCTCTGCTGGGAAACTGAGTCCCGTATGGTTCAATGGTAGTGTCCCGCAGTGAGGCCTGGCTACATATGGACTGCAGGAAGTCTTCCAAAAGCCTTTGCGGGGTCGACGCTGTGCAAATCTAAAAAAGAAAAATCAAGGAAAGAGAGACCATATTAAGAACATTTCTAGGCAGTGAATTTCACGCATTACATTCTTTTTTTTTCTTTGGGGGGGGGGGGGGGGGGGGGGGGAGAGAGATTGTGCTCACCTGACTGGCGTCGCAAATTTGTACCCTTTTGTCCGATCCTTCGCAGAACTTTCCTCCGTTCTGTGGACTGCGGAAGAAAAAGACAAATTACATTATATTTTATTAAGCGAACAAACCGCAATTTTTTCACGCCTCCATTATAATTTTATTGGGAATCTAGAAGCAACCCGAACGTGAATACTGGTAAAGTCGCCAAGGAAATGAAAGGGACAAACAGGGTCACTGTCAGAAATATAAAATTGAACATATAAAAAAATATACATCAAGATAGGGATTCCAACTCCGTTATGTATAGATATTGTTAAAATTGTATCGACTTGGCTCAATGCAAGACACACCAACACTCAACGAGAAACCAGCAAAAATGCTGAATTAAAACGCTGCAATACACCCCACCATAAAGCAACGTGTTTATAAAAGTTCCTGTTTGGATCGGATGAACTGTTTCCTCCCTAGTTATTCCTTACAAACTGTATATATTGTGCTGTACCATTCGATAAGTTTACTTAAACCTAAACTGCTCAATGCTTTATCCTAGTCGTAGTCGTAGTGCAGAAAAATACTCTCTTCTTTCAAATGCACCCGGAATTTTTCAGGCATGGTTCGGAGACGTCTCTACCTGAAAAAGTCACCCTTGTTTTTTGTTTGTTTTATGCATCTTTCTACAACCCCACCCCCATAATTTTTTCTTCAATTCACTGGTATCAAGATTTCAGCTATTGCGCCCTCTCCATTCAATTGTCGCGGTTCAAGCCATCGTACCTGGGGCGGTCGCAGCGCCGCCGTGAAACCTTGACTCCGACGTAGGCGAAGTCGTCCCGCCCCACGCAATCCGACCGGCAGGACCCGAAGGCAGACCAGGGGCCCCAGCCCCCGTCCACGGGAGGATCCCGGGACCTCCTCCGCTCCAACTCATCCTTACGGGCCACGCAGTTGCCGCCCTTGCACCACTGGGACACACGCGTCACAGACAACGAACGAGTAAACTTAAAGCCCCAATGCCAGTGCTTGTACATCGTATAGAAGGGACACCGCTGGAGGCACCATGATCGAATCAACACGCCTCAAGCATATGTTCGAGGCTAATGTTCACTTCATAATATATACTCTTGGAACATGTCTGCAGATAGTTTTTCTATGACAAATCTGACAGGGCAAGGAAAAAACACGCCTTGGACAGTGTCTGGGGACTGTCTTCTTGATGATGTAGTAGCAGTGTGCACGCGGCTTGGCCTTCGAGGGTCCTCTTCTTTTCAAGGAGGCGATCCCTAAGCCATGACTCGATAGGCATTTATACGCTGAAGCACTGAGATTCACAGTGAACGCACCTTTCCCTCCCCGCACGGAGTGCCCTCGAGTGCAGGATGTGCCGCGAAGGACACGGGCGTCAGTCCTCTGCTCATTTCACAGCGCAGCATCCTGCAGGTTTCCTGGGCCAGAAAACGTCAATCGTCGTCAGTGTGCGTCGGATTCTTGCAAAGGGACCGCGCAACACGCAGCGAGTAAAGATGGTGCTTTAACGAAGGAAGGAATCCAGGCGGTGCCCTTACGTGGATTAGCTAATGACTGGTGATTTCACAAACGGCATTCAGGTAATACCGTTACCTGGAACGACTGATGACTGCTACTTTAACGAAAGGCATCCAAATGTTATCATTGCCTAGAGTGAATGACTGGTGCTTTCACCAAAAGCTCAGATTGGGTCTGTTAGCTGAATAAAAGGCACCCAGGTGGTACCATTACCTGGAGTGACTGATGACGCTTTAAAAAAAAAGGCATCCAAGTAGTACCATTGCCTGGAATGACTAATAACTAGTGCTTTAAAAAAAGGTATCCAGAGTATCGCCTTCTGAAGTGACTGATGACTAGATCTTTAATAAAAGATGCAGGTGGTACTGTTGCCTGGAGTGACTGATGACTAACGCTTTAATGAAAGGCATCCAGATGGTATTATTACCTGGAGTGACTGATGCGACGTCTTCCGGCTGGAGGACCCAAACCTCAGGGCGCACTGCTGGTCGGCCGTGAACTGTTCCCCGGGCAGACCGCTCTTGGGCCCGAGCAAGTTGACGAGGCTGGCTTGCTGGAAGACGCAGACGGCTGCCTGAGAGCGAAGAAACTTGGCCATGTACTGCCTCGAACAGGCGGACCAAGTCGTCTTGCCGGCGCCCAGGGTCGGAGACATGACGAAGTTGTCCACGTCGCAAGGATTGCCGTCCTGCACGCCGTCGTGCTCCATGCCCAGGCTGAAGGCGGACATCGAAGACTGGCCGTTAGCGTACGTTCAGCAGATGGTGCTGGTGATCCCACACGATGATGGTCATGATATATGAAGGAGAATGACGATTCCGATGATGACGATTATGATGATGATGGTGGTGGTGGTAGCGGTAATGGTTGCATTATGGGAGAATTTTCAAATAATAAATACAAACATATTTTTTTCGTAATAAATGCTCTTGTGCATATTTTATTAGGGTAGGAAAAGTGACAAATCGGCCAACGTTTCGTGTAAGAATATTTTTTGTATAAAGCACTCCTTGTGCAGATGATGACCCTATCGGACTTTTGCCTTAGTAATATGTATTAAACGATTTGCTCATTACGAATATTTGCCTTTGCTAAATTCTTTCCTTTTTGTCCCATTAGTTCGAGCATCAGACCAAGGCCGATGAACAGGCAGAAGGAAGGTTTCTTGCCCTCTCTTCGGGAAGGGGGAGGGGGGTTCTTTATGTCGCTTTACTTGTACCCCCAGAAAACCTCAATTTTTTCCTTTTCCTTCCCAGGAAGGAAGCGAAAAAACCACTCCTAATTTCTGCGGGGAGGAGCTCTAATGGGGAGTTTTCGTAGACCGCGTTTTCCCCTCCGCTAAGCCCTCCGCAACGAAGAAGCTTCTACTGCGCCTGCGCGCCGATAGCATTGACTGTAGAGTTCCGGGTAACGTAGGGGGTTGCGGAGGGCGTTACGGGACGGCGAAAACGATCTATGAAAACTCCCTATTATCCGCTCCTTGCGTTCGAGGAAGAGGGAAGATCGCGAGAGATTGTAGAGGATGACCACTGGGAAGAGTTTGCTTTCTGGCAGAAAGGGCTGCCTGCGTGAAGATCGCATCTAAGGGTATAAACGCACTAGGGCAACACATTTCTGCTTGTTTTCCTTGTTTCATCTTCAGTGTGCAGTGTTTTAGTTGTTTGTTTATTTGTTTTTTTTTTCGAGCATCAGCAACTTACTTACCTGTGCCCCATTTCATGACTGGCGACGTAGACGCTCTGGAAGCTCGTTCCTTCGCTGATGGTACAACTGTTGAGGGAGTTGCACATCCCGCTTACGGGCGCCAGACCTGCGAGGTGACCCGGGTAGAGGTCGATCCCAAGACAGTCGTTTAGTTGCGCATATGTAGTCAAAAGAGGTTACCTAGGTTTAAAAATCCGTTGGCCATTTTTACTCGTGAATAAATCAGAACGCTAGCTTGCGTTCATCAGTGCCGTTGAACCCTTCCGTTGAATCGTTGAGCAATCCAGAGCGTGCACTACTGTACTTGTATGATTTTTTTATGGAATTCAGTCGACAAAAGTCACTCATCTTGAGTCGAAATTTCGGTTTAGGGAACCTGAGAAGTCCTCTAGTGTTCATAAAGTCCAATCTCGGAGAACTCGGCAAGACATAAACCTGACACCGCCTAAGGCTCGTATGAATCGGCCTCTTTGCCATGACCTAATCGACAATAAAAAAAGAACCTTACCGACAACGTGCCTTTTCCTCGTGCCTCTCTCATCAACGACGAACATGTTGATTCTGAAAAGTAGACGTTAAAACATAACCGACACTACGCAGCATCCAAATCCTTTTTGTTTTATTTTATAAATGTAATTATAAAAACTTAAATTAGCGAATTTCATTGACGTCAATACACAAGCAAAGTCGTGTTTTGTTATTGACACTGTCTTACTGGACGTCTTTCTCATGAGTCGGTTAAGAACGGTGAAAAATTGGAAACCTACTCAGTAACACTGTTTATCGCACCTGCTCGCAGCCTGCCTCGTTGAAAGAATGCGGAACGCGAGTTCGTCTGCCACTTGCACAGGAGTTGCGATGATGCCAGAGCGACGCCGACCTCTGATTGGCTGATTGAAAAGAAATAGTGGGTACACCTCAAGGCGCCTAGCATTGGGGTCTACAAACTATCCTTTCGATCACAGCCAATCAGAACTCGGCGTCGCTCTGACGTCATCACAACCCTTGCGCAAGAGGAAGACAACTTTTTGTCCGCGTTGCACCGAGTCTTAGATCACTATAGGTGTCTGTGTGCCGCTAATTCCAGGAAATGGAGAAAAGAAACGCTGTATAATGCACAAACTTTGTTTATGTAAACGATCAAAGAGGGTTATGCTGACAAGCAAGAAGCAAATCCAATTTGTTTTAGATTTGATTACTTAACTTTTCTTGGTGCATTTACAGCATCTCCGGTAAATTCCAGCGCAGTTCTTAACATTACCGATATCCGGCTCAACACGTACCGGCCGATTACATGCTAAGACTTTTACGCAACTTTGTGTTGTATTTAAGACAATTGTATTCTACCGGTATGTTTACGGAAAAGGATTCGCAAAATGACTCCCTAATATTGTAGACATACCCTGAGAGCAAAAGTGCGTGGTCCCATCGTGGCATACCCTGTGATACCGATCGCCTTCTTTGGTGCTGCCAGACGCAGAAATTGGTAAGATACGTGTCTATATTTTCTGACGGGACGAGGTCCTGTAAGAGACAGAAATATGTATAGGGTTCCATGTTTATAGATAACAAAAATATTACGAATAAAGCAAAATTAAACCCCAAAGAATGTAAAATTTTTAAGGAGTTGAAAAATGGCAGAAGAAAACAACAATAAACGCAGAATTTGCGATAAAAAAATAACAAAGTACTACCAACTGGCAAAAAACTAGGCACCGTGAAAATTTCTTCTTTATTTTTATATAGAGTGTTGAGTGTTCATTTTTTCGACGATTTACACAATAACGACGATTTACACATTGTTGTCTTAAGTTTTACCATTGGTAAAACCTAAGACAACAATTTACAAAAAAATACATAACATACAGAGCTTCCGTGTTTTTACGTTGTTAGCATTTCTCACGCTCTTCGAGTACTTGGCTCTCCTTCTATAGTAAAGATTTTTTTTTGTTTTAGCCTGCTTACTTAAGTACGGGTCAGGAGTTACAACTTGAATACTGCCAAGTTTAAAAACTTCGCACTTGTTGCTGAAGTTGAGGATGAAGTTCTGGCATAAGGTTGAAAAATACCACGAAATCAACTATTCTACCCGGAAAACAAATGCTTTTACTTATTTGCGTGTTAAGCAAAAATGTAAAAGTGGAAATACCGAGGCCACCATTTCGATTGTGTATATAAAACCCTAGACTAATTGGCAGATCGATAAGATTCTTACCCGACAAGATACTCACCCGCGGTTGAAGTTTCAATATCTCTAACTCCACGACTGTGACATCCATACTTCTTCCAAGTGAATCGTGCTTGAACAGCATTTGAACCTGGGTGGGGTAATTACGCGCATTAATTCCACACTCCGGACGCTGAAGATGCTCAATATCTACGATGGCACACTTATTAATTAGCCTCACTCGAGGACAGCATGATGAGAATCAGTAACTATTAAAAAAATATTAATTGTAAAAATAAATATTGCGCATATTAAATAATTACCACGGGGCTGAGCTTAGGCGCGAAACACGTGTGAACACAAACCGCGTCGAGACGTTCCACTGAGCGGCGTAACCATAGCAACCGTGGTGGACGCTGTAACGTTGCCGAATGCAGCGCCACTACGTCACAGCGTCAGCGACGGTTGCTATGGTTACGCCGCTCAGTGGAACGACGCGACGCGGTTTTTGTTCACACGTGTTTCATGTTTTTAGGGCACGCAGAAAAGCTGGGGTTTTTGCAAGACTCCTCGACTGCCTTTGAGTGTGCTTCTCTGCATTTTGGTGATGCTTCGTGCAGAAGAAAGATGAGAAGCTCAAGCCATGCCGGCGCACTTGGCTATCTCATGTAAGTGCCGCACCAACTTTCAACCGAGATAATAATAATGTGAAAGACAATCACCGCCTGAGACTTCCTTTGTTTGTGCATGTGTATGCACGAGCAAGTTCGGTTATATGGGCGTGAAAGGAAAACTTCCGCCTGCGTCAGCTTCTCCGCAGTGCACTGAGTAGTGCCGAGAAGGCACGCTCTCAGAGGGCAGGGACTCGTCAATGGACCTGTTGAAAAATTTGGTTTCTCCCGTTGAGTACTGTCCCCAACGTGCAACTCCGGAGGACTTTTTTTTTAAACTATTCCTGGTTTTCCTTTACAACACTCTCGATGCAATCAATAATGACGACACTATAAAATATGTTACTTTTCCCGTACTGGCAATAAACACTTTTTTTTTCTTTTTCTGCCTGGCGGGTATGCCACGAACAGGTATGGATGTAAAATTCAATATGTGTCAGGAAGAAGCATTTTCAGGTTTAGACCGCGAATTAAGTTCAAACAAACTAGAACTCAGTTTGTCCGAACTTAAATCTATTCGTTCGATATCACGCACCTGTCCAGCGCATTCGAACTGCCCTAGTTCGATATGCACCAACTAGCCCCAACCAAAGCTTTATTGCCCTAGCCAAATTGTCGTTGTTGAGGGAAAATGCAGAAGTCTCCATTTCATCTCATTTTTTCTGTTTGATTTGGCGCCTTTGACCTATGCATTCGCACTGCACGTGCCAAATTGTCTCTCACAGCGGAAAAGCTGTCCGAACCTCCGTACGACAACTTTGAGCTTTCTCGTCGAGGATCATTCGCTCACCGCGTTCATGATGGTGAGCACGTAGGTGACCAGTTCCTGGTCGGTGTTGCCAGGAAAGGCCCTGGTCATGGCCTGGTACAGCGCCTGGTCTACGAAGACGGCCGTCTCGACCACGGCGCTGCGGTCGCCCCTCGAGCTCCTCAGCGCCCGCCGCTGTCTTCGTCGGCTCCGGGGCCTGTACTTGAGCTCGTCGGTGGCCTCTTGCTCGGGCCCTCGGGCCGTCCTGGTCACGTTGTTCTGCCTCGAGGACCGCTCGTCTTGGAGATCGAAAGAATGGTTCGAGGGCTGTTGAGTTACCGTTTTGCTGTCCAAGATGTACATCGCAAGTTCCATTAAATGCATCTAAAGGTAAAACTCCGCGTTTTATAGCTCTGAACGGATATTCTGCGAAAAGTTTCCAGGGGTACGCTAAACAAGCGTGGCGAGCTGTACACCATCATACTGTTCGCGACAGTACTGCATAAGGTACCCGGAGTATCCGTGCGATTGTATTCCTGGTATTGGACTGGTTACAAAATTAGCTTCCACGAACTGTACGCATGCTCTCCCGTGACGCACTCGAAACGTGGGTACTTTCTTTTAATCAACTAATTCGGAGATTGGGCCGAACCGTATTATGCTTTAAAGGGGCGGAGCAACGGAGCTTACTGGCACTAGTGGGACTCAAGGATACTTGCACGCAATGCCACTGGCCGAGAAACTCCTTCGTTGCGGTGTAATTTCAAGGACAAAAGAGATTGTTTTCATTTAATCTCCTTCGGAAAACTTGATGACGTAGCTGGGCGGTCTCAAGACCACCCAGTGACGACAATTTAAAAGCGGCTCATAGATTGGACCCAAGCATTGCGTGGGCACTCGATTTGGGCTCGTGATAATCGATAGCTCGGAAAGTATTCAGGTAGTGGCCCGTGTCCAATCGCTGCAATGACGACAATAGCCGAGCCATAACAATGTCTGGAACTCAGCGCGTGTCCTGTGCCTTGCCAATCCCAGCGCGTGGCTATGATCAACATTGGCGACATAGAATCATCTCCAAATCCCGTGGCCGCTCGTTCTGACTGCGAGTTGAGGGGGTGAACGCTGCTCGTTTTGCTTTAATTTTTTCTGCGACTTGGATTGCGTGTAGTGGAAAACGAACGGGTGTTTCACAGGTCATTAACGCGAGGGATCCGTTTTAAGCGGTATTTGCGCAAAGTACAAAAGTCATTGCATCGCTCCTTTAAAGATGCTGCACTCCCAATGGTAAAAGGGTGCGTGCCAGCATAAAACTTGCATACCTACTTACACGCCATGGCGTTTGCCCTTCGGGTTGGCTAAGCTACGATCAATCGTTGGCATTCCCCTTGCTCCGCGAAATTAAGACTATTCAAACGGGCATTTCTTAACGCAAATTTGACTATAAGTCTATAGTGTGTTTCACTAAAGTAAATACAGAAAAAGCTCCGCCAATCTTGAAGAAAAAAACACTGACGCTTTCGTAATCAGTGGCAGAGGGGACGTAAATTTTCCGTAGAAATTCGGGGCTACAAAGCGTCTCCCGCAGTTTACTTGTCGCAACAGACCATACATGACTTAGTGAACAAAAGGTGAGGGCGCAAACGAGCTGGTGGTGGTAAAACATTTTACTAAAAACACCCGTGACTGGGACGAGAGGGGACGGACAAATACAAAGTCTCAAACAGAGAAAACGAAAGGGGTTTAAATAGGCATCAAATCCTTAACAAAACACCAGAGACGAGAGGAGGGGGGGGGGGGGGGGGGGGGGATGGGGAATCCCGTGCCATGGCTTATATGGACGTCCCATTGGCTTGCCATTATGGTGGTCTGGCCTCTGAGAGCGCGCACCTTCTGCATCGTACGTTTCCCACGACCGAATACTTCTCCCTAGCCAAGAACCGGAACGAACGACAACCAACCAGCACGCTACGACGACGTCAGGAGGTAGCCATGCAACGGAATGGAAGGGCACACTCACAGTGTGCGCACTGCTGCGTCTGGTTGCCGTCTCCCTTGACAAGGATGTGCGGCGAGGAGGCGTTGATGGTCCTCGTCCCTCCGGACAGGTCCAGCGGGTACACCAGGAACGTGGAGTTGGGCGTCTCGATGAGGCCTCGCTGTTTAATTGCCCAACGCCCGACAACGTCACAGCTTCCCCCTTTGTACCCTTCCCAGGAGTCTGGTACATGCTAGAGCTGCCAGTCACGCCGCTCGAACATCGTGCGCAAGACTGACGCTGACGCTGCAGACGACTGGATGGTCTGTCGTCAAGCATCTTCGAAGCACGTCTGCTTCGTACATGTCTGATGACAGCTTTTGTCTGACGACAGGACGCAACCAAGGTCTCGGACAGTGTCTGCAGGATGTCTTTTGCGTGATGTTCTAGCGGTCTGACTTCTGCTCAAGAACCGTTCACGGTTGCTCGGAAGTCCTCGCAATCAGCGCAGCCCCCGAGGAACTTTCACATCTATAGACCTTTTTCACAAGAGCGCCGCCATCTTGAATTATCGTCACTTCCAGTATGGGCGAAAACATTGCTTTGCTGTCGCCACGTCAGTATGATACATTTAGGATATAAGCGTAACCGTCACTCATTCTCGTTTTGTCTCCTCTCTATTCTGTTACATGTGCAGGTTGAGAGTAAGCGAAAAAGGTCCATACCAACCCAAATGCAAATCCACAGAGCACTGCTCTGTTTTCAGAGCGGACGTGCAGTGCTTCGGTGTTTATTTTTTCCCCCACAGATTTACACAAACACTCCAAATCTGTAAACCGCACCGCCCCCCCCCCCCCCCCCAAAAGAAAAAAAAAACCGTGTTTGAAAGAGAAACAAGACCGTAAACACGAAACGAACAAGCTCAACGTGGCTGATGATCAGATGGAAGCGCTACATTGCTTCGATGGATAAATATTACCACGACTATTGCCTTCAAAACGACCTGGGAGGGTTAAGTATGACGTCGTTCATCAGTTCGAGACTAGCGCCTGGGGTTCTCATTGGCTGCGCAATGGGAGACGGGAGTTGCGTTAATGCTAAAAGATTTTCTTCCCAGAAGAACCGGGTGCGATTCGTAGAATAACCGTAAGAAGGTCCCTGACAGCTGACGCAGGGATATTACTTTCACGCTGCTCGCTTCTTGATTGGTCCTTAGTCGTTCGTGTCGGCCAATCGCGCAAGATGATTGGCTGCGCAAATATAATGAGATGCTCGGAACTTACCCCTCCCAGGGTTTCTTAGGTTGTCAGTCTCTCAAATGAGTCCCGAATGAAACCAAGGGCAATCTTGGCGCCTTCCGTATTCTCTCGGCCCACTCGGCGAGACGGGCGAGGCATAGATTGCGTAACTTTCGGCTCGTCCTCACCAGTCCGGCGCAGACGGAAAGCGCGGCCTTGCTTCCGGGCACTCCTCGAACCCGGCCCTGGTAGAAGCACGAGGCGTCCGGAAGGACGACGTCTTCGTCCCGACCAGAGACGTCCCTCCGTCTCCTGGTGCTGTTCTCGAACTCCCCTTCCTCCAGGAGTTGGAACTGGTTCGAGATCAAGGACTCGCTCTGGTGGGTAGAGGGGAGGGAAAGCTTCGGTAAGCGGATGTCCTCGTACAAAGCGAAGACAATCAGCTGAAATCAGTGTCGACGTGTTAACGGCTCGAAGCCGTTTCCCATTCAGTGATTGCGACAATGCCCAAGGAGTTTGAGTATGTCCGTGACGGCTCAAAGAAGGCGGCTGGAGGGGGAAAAAATGGCGAGGGACAAGTCACGTAAGCTGTGTCAGACTCTCTCTGAGACCTGTCCCCCGCGTGTGTTCTGCTGTGCTTCCGTTCGTGTCTCGATGTAACGCGGTATGTTCTAAACCCTGAAATTCAAGTTTACGTAAGAAAGAATAAACAAATAGGACGCAACACAGAACACGACATATTTCAATTAGCAACAACAAGAATAAAACATACCCCTCACCCCCCCCCCCCCCCAAAAAAAAAAAAAAAAAAAAACAAATTTTGGAAGGACAGGGATAAAAATGTTGAAGGCAAAGGAAATATCAAACAGGAAAATAAATGAAACTTAAATACACAAATTTCGTGTCTCAAAATTAAAGCTAAAAGCTTTCCTTCGACAATTGTATCCCTTTTGTTCCAAGATTTGTTGACGCCTTTGGGGAGGAGGTTCTGTTTCATTCTTTTTGCTCCTAGCTGAAAAAAAAAAAAAAAGTCGCGTTCTGTGTTCCGTTTTATTTGTTTATTCTTTCGTGCGTAAAACTGAGCCTTACCAACACACTCGGTTCTTAATTGATCCTAAAATTCAATCAGCTCTATTATTGGTGCTAGTTTTGTGGTGGTGTTCGCCAGTAGTGAGTTTTTTCCCACTGTTGGTGGAAAGTTTTCACGCATTGGTTTATTTTGGTCTGATGTGAATTAATGCAGAATAAGAGTAAAACGACGATAAAATAATGGAAGTGAGATCATCTACGATGATGAGACACGGGTTAAGAACATTTAAACACACTCGACTATAAGTCACTCGCACGTAAAAAAAAAATGACAACGTTTAAAGCGCAAACGTCGCATGCGTTCAGAAAAAAATCACGAAGACAGAAAAATGCACTAGAAGACTACCACAAAGACACATCGGAGAAAACTTTAAAACATGCGACACCACTTCGACAGCGGTCGCACAAATCACAAAATTTAAAGTAACCCGCGGACATTGAGCAATCCGAACACTGTCGTTTTAGCCATGTGCACTATAGATGGATGGGCTATTCCAGAAAGAGCAAGTCTCCCCAAGTCATTAATGAAAGAGATATCGAGGCTCTTCCAAGAAACCGAATAGTTGAGGTAGAGCGTATACCTGCAAGAAACATATGTGCTTCGGAGTTTCTATAGTTGGTCACAGTGCTGATAAGTATAGGGCTGGTCGTTCCAGCTTGCTTCAACACTTTCGTCGCTGTACGTGTAAACTGCGTCGTTTTATATACCACATGAAACATGAACGTTTGCCTTTCTTAGTTAGTAACACGAGTTAGTTCTTCACGTAAGACTCCACTACAGTCGAGTACTGAGAAAGACACCTGTTCATAAGCAGAATACCTACAATACGTCGACATCCTGAAGTGGAAGAAAGACTGCAGAAAGAGGGCAAGTGTTGCGGACAACTTCTTAGCGTGACCGCACATAAGTTAAAGACATCGTAATACTGGAACACTCTCTTTCACCGTAAACATAACATGAGGTCACTCGAACACGGTGGGGAAAGCTTGCAAAAGAACCTCCGGCAAAGGCATTTGCAAAGTGGCCGCCGACATTTCGCTGAGCTCAACTGTCACAGTTTCCGCCGTCACGGCAGAAACTGCAGTCTGCTCGTCGGTCCTGCCAGATTGGTCACAAAGAAACTGTTTTTAAACATGCTGCAAGCATAAATATAGCAGCTTGGAACATGCTTCAGGCGTGTCCGCGTGTGTCTTAGTGTCTTTTGCGTGACGTATGAGCACTGAGGCTCAAGGCAAGTGCTCCGTACAAGACGTATACGTGTGCCACTTTTCCCTTTTTCACGCGGCACTCGAACGGCCGCTCGATCGGATCCCACCTGGTCCAGGTCTAGCCGCAGCGTGTGGCCAAAGGCAGGCAGCTCCAGGCTAAGGTCTGGAGGTCCGTCCAGAAGGTGCCGCCTCCGACGCCGTCTCCGTCTCCGGCGCTGACGCGACGGCGGTTTGGCGTCCAGGTGCGGCTCGAACACTTCGTACTTGGCGTCTGCGTGCGTGAGCGAGAAATCCATGCACTGCCTTTGTTATAAAACATACCAGGTGTTTCGGCCAAGATTTTCGAAAATTTCTAGCAATAAAGTGGTCGAGAGAGATAAAAAAAGAAACTCTTTGTGGGAACAAACTGAGCCACGGCGAACATGAGGGACTGCAAAGGACGCACTATTTCGCTCAATAAAATACAATTATTTACTCATTTTTTATCTAATAAAAGTAAACATATTGTTCCAATTAGAAACGGGCTGAGCTTCATCGAAAACATCGATAGATCATTCATTTTTCGGACGTGTGAAGTTTGGGTGTACGCCAGTTTCCCCTCTAAAACTGGTGATCCAGGAAACAATTTTTTTTTAATCGCTCTATTGGTGGGATGTCTTTATAGACTTGGCAGAAACGCCCGCTATGAAGCCAGCTTCGTCGCCAAAGTCCTACAACACTTCGAATTTAACGTTTAAGGAGCGACCGTTTTAATCCGACGTCACGTGACCCGACGCAGCGTGACGGCGTGGTATCGTGTGACACCACACCCCGTAAAAACGTATTCTCAAATGTAACCGAGGCATCAGAACAGAACATACAATGGAAGGGAGACTGATCGCCGCAACTGTTTTACGTCCACGCTAAAAACAAAATGTTTACACCTTTAAGGGCGTAGATTAGCCTTCCCACAGATTACACTCTAAGGGTGTTGCAACAATACCCTTAAGGTGATAGTGAATACCCCGAAATTAGGTGCTGGCAGTCTTAGTCAAATCACTGATATATATATATATATATATATATATATATATATATATATATATACGAACAACGAGTTTACAAGCAACAGGTGCGCACCACACGTTCTTCTCATATTCAGAAGAAACGACACGCACTGTCGCAAAATAAGGGTATTGGAAGAGTGTAGCGATGGGTGTACGTCTCTGGAACAACCATTTTACACCTTTGGGGGTGTAATTTTTTATTTGACGCCGTCGAGGACAAAAATACTCCGTGTTTTGCCCATAAATGTTTCTATAAACAACGAGGAAAGTTTTCAAAGTTTAATTTAGATCTTCGCAAAAGAACTTCGGTCTTTGAAACGAGAAAAGAGAGGAAGGCGAGCGCGCGTTGTCCTTTTTTTATGACCGGAAACGCAAGCGCCGCCGATTTCCTGTTTCAAATCAGACTCGAGATTAAAAGCGCTCGTAGCGGTTTCTCCCGAGAACAGGTATATGGGAAAGGTTGACTAGGTTTCTGTTTTCTTTTTATAACTGTAGATTGTTTTTTTCGCTTTGTTTGTTGGATATTCTCTCGACCTTGTTTTCCTATTAATCCCATTTCTCACGCCGCTGCATACTCAAAGTAAAACAAAACAAAAAAAGTATGTAAAACAAAAAACAAATTGTTCGAGGCGTTTCAATGATTAGGCGGTAATTGTAACGGGCCGAGGAGCATTTATCTCTAACCAAATGAAATCCACTTTTCGCTGCGACGCAAATGTGACCGATTTTCCTTAAAGATCCAATTAACGGAGCAAGTCGTAACGCTCCAGCTTTTCATTTCGTTCTTTCTAAAACAAACGCTTTACTGCAGCAACTCGGTTTTATGAAGCGCCGATCTGTCCACAGCACCGAATTTCTTCCACAAGAACTGCATTACTTCGCTTTTCTTTTGCACGCTGAGAATATAACGAGGATTGCACGCGTTTTATCCGCCGAATTCCATATAAAAACCGTCATGAAGAACCGTCATGAAGAAACGTCCGGAAGGACTTTGACGTCATGACGCCAAGTGACATGGTAATGTGACGTGGCAGTATACCTAGCATGTGGTCAGACGATTCACTACCCATTCTATGGCTTCCGGCTGGATGAATGGATGCTAATGCTTTTGGAACGGCCGGTCACTCTATCCGTATGTTCTCACCAGTGTTGCCGGAGCCCACCATAAGCAACTTCTCGACCTTGGCGATGACTTGGTTGATGTACTGCGCTCCCAGCTGCGTAGAAGCAGAAAAATAAGAATCAGCAACAGCCTATGTTTTACATATTTATCAGGCGGTCTAATGACACGCCGATCATACTTCGTACAAAAGAGCCTGTTTGCAGAAAATTCCGAAGCATACAGGGTGCATCCGTAAGGACTAATGAAACATTTTGACACGCCTCGCAGAATTGGAATTCTAAACGTATATACCTGAAATTGGGCACGCGAACGTAATTTCGAAGGAAGTTTTACGCGTATTTTTGTTTCAGTGCTTGATTCAGAAATGCAAAATTCTTAAAACGAAAAAAAAAAGAGAAACAATAGAGCAAAATTTGCGGTTGGGTATTTTCTATGCCCCATATATCGGACATTGGTCGTCGGCACACTGGCTTGTGAGATTGCGGCTCCCACGCCGTCGTTGCTCTAGTATTTCGTTAAAGTATTAATTGACGCGATTATATCGCTCATCGCCAACTGCTGCTATTATGTTTTTTTTCCCCCTTTTTCCGTTTTACACGTTATTTGGGAGCGCGCTCATAAACCCGGCGTGCAGACGACGTACGATCAGGGCAGGTAATAGGACATAGAAAATACCTCTGAGTTTGCTGGTTTTTTTTTTTATATTTCACTACCTCAAAACTGAGCTTTAAATATATGTATATATATATGTAGACGTAAAACTTCCGGCGAATCTATATTTGTGGGCCCAATTTGAGGTATGTACGTTTTGAATTGGAATTTTCTGAGGCGTGCGCAATGTAATTCTTTCTTAGGGCTGCATGCACGAAGCAAATGTGCTCCCAACGTGCTTGGAGCGTGTCCAAGCACACTCTTCTGTCGCAGGCTGTGTTCCAAAATTTCCTCGATCTTACTCCGAAGTAGGGGTTTTGTACCTCGGCGTTCGAAAACCTACCCGCGTCCAGCGTTTTGCAGTCCGCGATGTCACGTGACACGACCCGCCGGAGTAACTCGGGATTCATTGGAGTAAGATTTGGAGGAAAGCAGCCATTATCTGTGCAGCCAACACCCTGGCTTTTGTTTGAGAAGACGCGAGACAACTCTGATCATTCTTTATCCGTAAAATTGCGTGTTTTCGACGTTTTTTTTTTTTTTTTGTTTTGGTGGTGGGGTTTTTTTTTTTTTTTTTTTTTACTGATTTGGTATTTTTCGTGCAAATTGGTCGTTACAACAAATTTACACACAAAAGAGACACCGAACCAGCAAGAAAAACAATTCCCTAAAAATAAATTCCCCCAAATGCGGAAAAAAAAAAACCTATACGCGGAATTTTACTTATACGCAGGACGTACCTAGCTTTTATCGGTTAAAAAATCGTGTTTTTTTTATTTTTGCAAATTTGTTAAAAAAAAGCCGTGAAAGCTACACTTATGCGTCTTGTGCGAATGATTTATACGCCCAGGAGGACATTATGTCGGCTAATTAATAAAAATTCACTCATAACTTTTTAATTACTGAAACTAGACACATGGTTCCAATTAGAAACTTGATGAGCGCCGTCCAAAACTTCTAAATCAGTAATTCTTAGAACGGCTTTGAGCGCGCGTGAAGCTTAGTAGTGCACTAAAGTTACCACTCGTGGAGCAGGTACAAGGCTGAGGCAAGAAAAGAGACGGTAAAATTGCTCGGGCGCCTTACCGAAACCGCTAGCCTTGTACCTGCTCCACGAGTGGTAACTTTAGTGCGCCACTCGTGGAGTAATTAGTGAATTTTAATTAATTAGCCGACTTATCGCAAATATTATCCACCCACATAATGTCACCCGCTTACTCGCTCCCCCGACCGCCAAGCAGGTATGGGCGACGAAAAAATATCAATACGTTTCAAGCCGCAAATAGTACAAAAAAATAGAAACCAGGCAAAACGAGAATGTGTGACGGTTACGTTTATGTACTCAATGTCTTCTATTGGCGTGGCAGTGGCGAAACAATGTTTTCGCCCATACTGGAAGTGACGAAAATTCAAGATGGCGGCGCCCTTGCGAAAAAGGTCTATAAGCGACCTTCAGTTTTTGTTTCCTGACATTCCGTTTGCTTCCCTTTGTCATTGCCACAGCAGGACAGGTTATCGCCACTTTAGGTGCTACTGTGTCCTTCTCCCCAGCATAGGCCTTTTTCTGGAGGCTCGTAATCTCCTTGTTCAGTGACTCTGCACCTCAGGAAGACCAGAGAAGGTCGGCAATGCTGGCTAAACCTGCGTTTAAAGCGTCTATAATTCACAAAGTGCGCTGGATTTAGTGCTACACCTTTTCCTCTCTTATTCCTTTTCTTCTTTCTCTTGTAGCATCGTTTTCTTTATATTTTTTTTACCGCTTTTTCTGGCTGTCTTTTTTCAATTCTCGTTTCTTCCTGAATCTACCGTCTTTCTTTTTCCTCTTCGTTTTTCTTGGTGTTTTTGGTCACTCGGGCTCGAAATGTGCCACGACACGAACCAGAGCATCTCCGTTCTGTCTTTCTTCGTGTTATTGTATACATATGTTGCTGTGTGTGCGTGTATGTGTGTGTGTTTGTGTGTGTGTGTGTTTTTTTTTTTTTTTTTTTGCTATTGTTACGTTGATAGAGTTTTCGCTTTTAGATCTCACAGGGAGCCAGTTTTCGGAAAGCTTTACGTGTTGTTGCCTTTTTTTTTTTTTTCACCTCCCTTTTGTCCGATTTCCTTGTCTTTAAGTGATTATGTTTTTCTTTGCCCGTCTTTTTTGTGTGTTTTAAAACGCGGACGACCCTTGTTTAGGGAAGTTAGAAAGTTAGAAAAAAAAAAAAAAAAAAGAAGGCAGCTCGTACTAGTTTCTCGCTTTCAGCTTTTTATGTCTTTTGCGGCACACGACGTCCAGAAGATCATGCTCGGAGAAGATGCGTTATTGTATGCGTTCTTTTTCTTTGGATACCTCAGCTCCGCTTATTCAAAATGCATCGTAAAAAAAAAAAAAAAGAGAAAAAACAACAAAAAAAAAAACAAAAGAACAGTACTGGACTCCGAGGATCATTTGGGCACCATCCTTTCGTAGAATGCAATAAATACCAAAAGAAAAAAAAAAAAAAAGAAAAACCGCACACGCCTGCTGAGAACAATCAGCAACGAACAAAATGAAGAAAGAAACAAGGAACCCTTCCTGACTGTTCGTGAGTCAGTTTCCAAAAGTAGTTCCCCACAGTGAAAGCTGTCCAAAGCAGAGAGGAATTCGGGATGGTGTTCTATTATTTTCTTCTTATATTTTTTTTATGAAAAGTGAATTCCCGTCATTTTGTTCTGTAGGGCTTTATATGATTTGCGTGTTTCGGAAGATGGACTCTATTTTTTCTCCGTCCTAGAAATGTTTCCGTTTGTGATCCCGTCACGACCTGAAGGGGGAGAAACGCGAAGTCACACCAGAAAGAGCCGGTGCGCCTTGGTGTATATAGTTGCGTCGACTCCGCCTTCCCATTGAAGGGTTCATTGTTGGCTTCAATGCGATTGGCTTTGGATACAGCGAAGTTCGGCGCCATTGAGGAACGCCCGAGAAGCTTATCGTTAGCTCAAGTACTTCGTGAGTTCCTCGAGCCTGCCTCCTGAATTGACAGTTCACACGCTGGAAAGACGACCTATACGGCTGCGATTTAAAACAATACCTTTCCTTCGTCCGACTATTTTTTGTTCTTTTGTTTTTATGTATAGATTTTTTTTCTAGCCAAAACAATAGGCTCCGTCAATTTGGCGCTATCTCAATTTCGATACCTTCAACGACACATTTTATTTACCATTAAAGCAGTGGGGGGGGGGGGGGGGGGGGGGATTGGCGGCGACTTTTAGCTGTTAAGTCCTATATATCTAATGCATGAAATGCGTTATGGGGAATTGGGGAGGAAATCGGTGTGTGACGTGACGTATATATTGTCCCGCTATATTTAGCGAGGAAACAGAATGACTGTTTAGGTCACGTGACGTCGCTTTCCCCCCGCTAAATTTAGCGGAAAACTGGATTGGTATTTAGGTCACAAGACGCGAATTTTCCCGCTAAATATAACGGGTGACTGAATCGGTGTATACGCTACGTGGCGTCAATTTTCCGCCAAATTTAGCGGGGAAACGTAATTGGTCTGTATATGTTTCGTGACATCAATCTTCCCGCTAAATTTAGCTAAGAAATAGAATTCGTGTACTTAGGTGTCGTGATCTAAATTCCCCCGCTAAATTTAGCGGAAAATGCACGGCCGGGCAGACAAAACTTTGGGATCGAGGGGGGGGGGGGGGGGGGGGGGGAGGGGGTTAGCGTTAAAACTCATTTATGCTTTACGACCAACGTCAGTACAAATTTGGCACAAACGGAGTGGCATCGCATCTCCTGAGTATACAGAGTCTCTGTGTCATTGTAGAAACAACAGGGTGCGGATGATAAAGTCTCTCGGACATTATCTTCGATTCAATCTGGTTTTTGCGCACGCGCAATGCCGACAGCTGGTGTGGGCAAACGCCGGCTTGTTTGTGAAGAGCCTGTTGACCTACACGGCGTAAAACTTGCGTACATCGATAATACGCCATTTATAGATCCCCTTTTCAATTCAAGGGAAACTAAAGTGGATTCTGAGATTGTCTCGTGTGAGTTTCTATGTGTTCCCTGGGCATTTTAGAAACCCTGAAACTATACAATCTTGCATAGCTTCTTTCCTCTTTTTTTTTTTTTTTTGATGCAAGGAACCAGTCAGACACGGACCATTTTTCTGAGATATCTCGGGAAAAGACGACTGTGTCGAGATGTTTGGTCGCTTTTTTACTAGAGAAAAAGGTCGCGTGTGATTTGTAATTTGGGGTTTTGTAAAATGTTTAGAGTGTGTATATTTTAAATTCGCGCCATAAAAAAAAAAAAAAAAAGACGATATGTTGTGCCCCTTTATTATTTATGGCCAGCTAAATCAAAATCTGCCAGTTTTGCGTCTGTTGTGTCCCGTACCATGGGTTTAATGCGGACTGTGGACGAACTTAAATGTTCTATAGTGAGGCCCCCAGCCAAGTCAAATAACATAAAAGTTCCTTTTGCATTTTGTGTTAGGACTCCAACTGTTTTTCAACCCACTCACACGCTTTATATTTTTTTAAAAATTCAATCTAGCTTTTTTTTTTTTTTTTTTTTTGTTTAGAAGTTTAAAGATGAAAGTGCGGTTAGACCATTGGGACATACACGTATATTTCAGATGTACACTCTAAAAAATGCCCGTGCGTCTACTTTCCCGCTCAACACTCGGAGAGCCAATCACTGCAACTTACGGAGGCAGTTCAGCGAATGACGACGCCGAAACATATATGTTTAGACCAAAAAAAACGCAGTCTGAGTTGTGACATTATGCAATGCAAGCGTGACGTTTTGCATTGATTAATGTCACAACTCAGACTGCGTTTCTTGGTCTAAACATATGTTTCCGCATCGTCATTCGCTGAGCTGCCTCCGTATGTTGCGGTGATTGGCTCTCCGAGTGTTGTGCGGGAAAGTAGACGCACGGGCTTTTTTTAGGGTTTAACTACAGTCGAATCTCGTTAATTCAAATTCTCTTAACTCAAACTTCCGGATAGTTCAAACTATCACGCAGGTCCCATCCTATGTGTCTCGATAGGGGGATAGTCCCGATAAATCAACCTTTGCTTTATTGAAACAAATTTTTGGTCCCCTTCGAGTTTTAATTAACGAGATTTGACTGTACTGTACTTAGATGCGTTTGAAGTTAGCAAATATTTATCATTTGGCATGAATACCACCAGCATGTCGCCGGATGGATACTTCAAACGAGTATTCGCAACATATTTCGCCTATAAGAAACGAGAGTATAGTTGCATGGGTGTTATTTCGCATTGCATCTTTTTTCTTTCTTTTTACCTCGCGCGGATATCTTAGTCAACTTTTCTCACTTGACTCAGAAAAAAAAAAAAGAAACTCATGACGCAAGGAGTTCCGGAAGTTGTCTCTAACGATGGCGAGAATACCTGCCAAATCCCATCACCTAGAACATTGAACGCATGGCAAAAACCACAAAAAAAAAAAATTGGAGGGTTAGTTAGAGCTTTTGTGGAAATAGAAAAAAAAAAAAGAAAAACATCAATCAACTTTTTTTTTTTTAACGCAAGCACGCTTTATTTTTTTACTAATGTGAACTTGTTTCGGCACTTCTTAATTAAATTCCTAAAAAAAAATATCTAAAAAAATGACCGAAGGAAGAACATGAATAACGCCGTTTTACACACACACACAGACAAACACAAAACAAAACAAAAAACGCACCAATCGCAAGCTGCTGTTCAAAACGGTCCTGTTCTTGAAACGTCACTATAGACACCTCACCATTTATCACCCTTTCTATTCATTAAAAACAATTGCCGGACAACCTTTCTTTTTTTCAATTAGTCACGAAAATTAATTTGGCGGTACCAAGCGAAGTGCGGCGGCAGGCCGTCTCCACCCCCCGGATGCGCCCCAAAGCAGGCGTCCGGCGCATGCGCAACACTCTCAACTGTCGTCACAGGGGTCGACGCATCGCCTCGAGGTCGAGACGTGGCAACCGCCTACATCACCCTACTTCATTTCGTACAAGATGTCTCCTCGAGGGCGCTCGCCCTTGCAGTCAAGGTCTCGTCCCCGAGTGACGCCGCTCATTATATTTTTGTGCGCGTAAGGAATTGTGACCGCTCTAAGTCCAGGGTCAGATGACACGCCTCTTCATCTCGCGTAAGAGTGGACTTGAGGCCCTTGTCGCGTTAACATCGTATACAAAAGACAGTGTGGAGACAAGAGTCATTGCACTACCCGTGGTTTGAATGCCGCGCGTGCCCAGGTTTCCTCCTCGAACTCGTTGCCATATATGTGGCATTCGAAGCGCGGATCTCGCGTTTACTCGCGTTCGAACCCGCATGCAGACTGCCGTTTTGTTCTATGTATAAGCGGCGGGACCGCGGTTTATGAAGACCGAGTGGTACAACGAGGCCGTGCCATGCATCGCCTCCGGTTATTCCGGCGTTCCCTGTCCGAATGGATGGACAAGGCGACGAAAGATGGCAGCCCGCAATATATGATTCGTGTATTCGTGTAACCGAACCAAATGTGCGAAGCGGATATCCCCGTGTCCGCCGGGGGCGAGGCGACAAGATGGTGAAACGCGCGAGCATTGCGTTACCGCGCGAGACGGATTAGCGGATGATGGATCAGCTGTTATGGCTATAAGCACCGCCAAGGACGACCGTCGAGCAAAACGTCTGCCGGACCCGTCTGGGACGGAAGCCGGATTACGCGAGTCGTCAGACAAGACGCGGGAGCCCGGTGCTTTAACACAGGTGGCCGACTCTATGAAAACAAAAATTATTATTATTATTATTTAAAAAAATGATGCCGAAATCGCTGCTGTCGCTACGCTGATCCTGGGCGAAATGCCTTTGGCATTCAGCGCATGGAGTTCGATTGTCTTCGGAGAGACAGTCTGTTCTCCCGGGCGTTGGCGGTTTCGGATGCAACCACCGCAGGTTTTGGAGGAGTGCACGTCAACAACGGCGCCTTAGTTTAAGCGTGCGAGAAGCCTCTCTCCTTCTTACGTAAAAGAGGAAGTGGACGTAACGATCGAGCGAACGGAGGGAAAGAGCACGGCGGAAACCACGGCATCACCAGACCCGACCCTCCACCGCCCAGTCCAGTCCAAACCAAACCAAACCAGGGAAGGCCGCATGCACCGAAGCATTATATTCTAAAGCATAAAACAAGAAAACAAAAAATCCTCGTGGACACCTTGTTGTGGGCTGGTGCCTTTATTAGGCTAGGATCGGTAATGTGGCCAGAGCGCTTCGTTTTGGCTAAACTCCAGTTCGGCCGGACGCTTCAGTTTGGCCCAAGCACCTCGATTTGACTGTAAGGTTTGAGCTATAGCTACGATTGAATGAGGTGTCCAAAATGCACAGAAACGTCTTCGTGGGTACTGGTGATTTGTGCGAAATCGACGGCAACTAGCGGGATAATTGAAAGTTATCACGGCAGGTCCGATCACCGGCTTTTTCGAGCGAATCAGATTTTTGCAGCGCCTGGCGGTCTAATTACGAAGCCGTAAAAGTGGCTGCAAGAACACACCATGACAAATCGTTAATAGCGGTGCGTACCGCAGCTTGGAGCGCGTGGAACATAGAGTTACTATAACGTACACTAGAGGTTCAGCCGGTGCTGTTGAAAACTGAAGCAGACAGCAATCAGTCAAAAATTGACTTCCGGTAATACATTTCTACGGAACAAAAAAGCGGGTGAATATTTGTTTTTCTCTGCGCTTGTTTTAAAGAGCAAATATTACGAATAATTATAATGTAATAAAGAGCTTAGAACATTTCTCAATCACTGATATATAAATATTTGTCCTTTACAATGTTTTCTTTTTCTCTCGTTTTTTTCCCCTCAAATTTTTGGCATTAAACACAGTGCTAAAACAGCTTCATACATGCACTTATGTGCACCGTCGGACACTGCTAGCGCGAACACGGCGTCAGCGCTTTTCAGCATGGGGGATATGCGTGCCGAACGAACGAAGGACATCTGCAAAACCGAGAGAGATGGCAAGTATACTACGCAGTAACACTGGACCAGTAACTCCATGTGCACATAGACGATAAAAATAAAGAGAAGGCCAAGTTAGTATAGTGTTCGATTTGTAAAAAAAATAAATGTCGCTTTATTCCGTCTCCTCGTGTGCCAAGATGCTTGTTCTGCGTTCAAAACATCCCCCGCACGCTCGAAATCTTTGAAAATACGAAAAAGCCAGAGAACAGGTGCCCGATAAAAGCGTGTATAGGAAACGAAAAAAGTTAACACTTTTCATAGCCCACATATTCTATCCTTTACGTTTTCAATGGTTTTAACTGATCGTAAAGATGCATGACGGGACAGGACTAGCATATTAGGAATATGTAAGCGCCACAGATGTGCTGGCGAACCTTGATTACACCATCTACGTCCCTTTCGATCGTTATTTTGCTTTGAATCGTATTTCGCTTTTACACACCTGCTGTGGAACATATGCTTGGGACTAAAATGTCGCAAAAGTAAACATCGCTCACCGATGAAGAAAAATGCGCTAACTAAAGCAATCACACTTTTACAATGATAATAAAGGTATACGTACTATTCGGCGCTACCTAAATAACGAAAGTGATTTAAGTGTTTTTTTCTTTGCGACGAAGAGACAAAATGCACGCGCGTTTTCCCGTAGGAATGCACAGGAGCATCGGAAAAGTTGACTGGTTATTGTTGTCTGCTTCAATTTGCATCCTAGACACTAGCGCCAATTGAACCTCAAGAGTACAGTATAATAGCTCTTGGCGTGGAACGAAAGCTGGAGCTGCAGAACCCAGGAATCCTGTGTTCAATCTCCGCCCCTGCCCGATCCGACCTGGATGAGCATCGTGCCAGCGTGTGGTCGTATACCACTACTGCGTGATGCACGACGCAAGGCTAGCAGCGGTACTGCAGTGGCTATAAACATCTCTCATCTACAACAGAGGGACCAGATGCCCACTGCGGCTGACTGACTTGCCGCCGTCTAAGCAACCGCACATAAAATTATTACTATTTTTTTTTAACTTTGCAGTCGACACAGTGATCCGTCAAAGCCACAAACACCGGCTTATCTAAATCTGTCGTCATTCCTCGTTAGCGGCTTCTTCTGATCTGGCTTCTTGAGGTTGTGCCAGTCTTGGTGCAATTGCACAGAGAGAAAATTTGATTTTTTAGCGTTGCAAACGTTGTTTCGTGTTCTTTTTTTTTTCGAGGGTAATTTAGCGTAAAGCGCCGTTCACACTCTTGCGACCGAGTAAGACCGAGAGAGACCAGACCGGTTTTTAAGCTTTTTGCGACTTCTTAGAACCGGACGCGATGCAGCGGAGCTGGCTTAAAAACCGGTCTGGTCTCTCTCGGTCTTACTCGGTCGCAAAAGTGTGAACAGGCCTTAAGAGACAAAAGCGAGACGCAAAATCAACACAAAAAAAAAAGCGTTACGACCCAGAGAACGAGACATAAGGGACTTTTAGCAAACCCTTACCGTGTTCCGCGTACCGTACACAGGAGCCTTTGAAGCATGCCTTAAGGCGCGCGCGGAACACGGTAACGATTTGCTAAAAGTCCCTAGTGCCAACGCCTCAACGGGACTCCCTCGCGGGTGGGGCCTATCCGATATTGGCTGGCGTAAGCGGTCACGTGATCATAGCGGCACCCAATAGCTTTATCTTTGGAAGTTGCGGAATGGGTTTCGGTCAGTGTTGGCGGTAACGCGTAATAAATAACGGCGTTACCGGTAACGCATCACTTTTTTTGGTAACGTAGTAACGAAGGCGTTACGTTTTCGCGTAACGTACTTACGTTGTTTATTTGAAGTAACCTGTAACATAGTTACGTTACTCGTTACATGCTCTTTCCAATACTTAAAAAAAGTTACACTTCAATTTTTTTTTTCGTGTTTCTAGGCGCCAAGTTATCTGAGCATTTTAGTTTTTGCCATCTTTCTTTGTGTTTGTCTTGTGAGTATTTTAAGTGAAGCCGCACAAAGCATAAGGTCATTATGTTCATTTTCGGCACGGGCATAATGCTAGGGGCGTCACAAGGGGGTAGGGGGGGGGGGGGGGGGTGGATCGCTCGGGTGCAGCGCTCCAGGGGGTGTCGCGGAGGGCCACGAGAGAGAAAGGGGGGGGGGGGGGGGGCGGTGCTCCGCGTGCAGGCCACCGCCCCCGGTACCGCTGACCCTAGTGACGCCAGTGCATAATATTCCTTGAAATATTGCACTTATGCATACCTTTAAGGTGAAAACAGTAAAACTTGTTAATTCATAATTAAGAAGCAACGCAAAAGTAACGTGTCTTCCTTTTTTGTGGGTAATGGTAACGCGTTCCTGATATTTTGAGATAAGGTAGGTCGGTAACGCGTTCCTTTTATTTACAAGTAGCGAGTAATGTATTTCGTTCGCAAGCAACGAGTAATGTATTTCATCTAATAGGTGAAGATTATCGAGAAGGTCAGGAGAGATCTTTGCAGCAACAGCCGAATGGACTGGCAATCAAAGCCAATAATCGATAATATGGTACAATATTAGCCCCGTCAACTGACTCCAAGCTTAATTGTTTTATTGAACTTCAACTGGGCCAAGTCACCTTGACTCCAGCTGAGAGACTCCCGTCAAATCAGCCTTCTCCGAAGGGAGCTGCCTAACACCCTTCACGGGCACTTGGCGCCGGTGAAGGGTGTCATTGTTTCCATGTAAAATAACCAAATTTATGAGGATTTGTGAGGATTTTGGAGGGATCATGCAATTGACACGAGAATGACTCAATCTTCGTTCTTTCCTTCTTTCTTTCTTCTTTTTTTTTTTTAAACGTAATTTTTTTTTTTTTTGACAGTTATTGTCGTGTCAATGCCTGGTTATTTTTCCCCCGAATTTTGATGGACCGAATTGCTTCGGAAGCGAATTGCCTGACCTCCCGGATAAAGCTTCGACCCGCTCCATGCCGAATATGCATGAGGGTGCGATAGCAAAAAGAAAAGGAATACGAGTTTCTCGTATGCAAATGCTGCGGCTTCGTGCGAATGTCACGCGGAATGCGATTGTGTGACCGGGAGCAACAACAACAAAAAGAAGAAAAAAAAGAGAGATAAAGATGGCCATCTAAGCGACGCCGCTTTTATCCCATTCCAGGTTATGCGACTTGACACCTCTGAGCACGAACTCGGCGGTGCTGAAGCATGTGGAGCCTTTGAAACTACAGGAGTGGGCACTAAGCGCGTGTGCAGGGAGCAAGTCGGCCGTTTCTGGCACAGGAGTTGCGTTGACGTCAGAACGTCTACGATTGGCTCCGACTGAAGGATAGTGGGTAGACCTCGAAGCAGTCTGGCTTATTGAGGTCCACCCACCATCCTCCAATCAGAGCTTCGCGTTCTGACGTCACCAGATCCCCCGCAAAAGAAGCGGACCAACTTGCGATCCGCATAGATGCGTGTACATTGAAGCGTCTGCGCAGGTGCCGGGCCGACAACAGCGCCACCGCGGCGGCCTGATGTGAGGGCCGCCTGGTGGTATTTAGAGGAAACACCAAAATGCCCTTCGGTCGCTCGTGTACTCAGTTGTAGTGCATTGGCTATATTTCTCATCTAAAGATAAGAGACATTTCACCCGTTCAGACGTACTAGCATCCAGGTTGTGTAAACCTACGAGCAACACCATATTTTGTTCTCGTTCAACAATATCTCTCAGCGCTGAATCGCAACAAAACGTTAGCCCTTCTTTCATCCGGGACACGAAACGGTGATTGCTCCCCGCGCACTTTGAACGGAAGCTCGTGTCTCGCTATTTTTAGCATCCAATTCACGCGAAAGGTTTACTGAGAGGCGGGTCACAGATGCCGTGAATGGACCCAAGAAACAAAGAAAGAGAGAGAGGGGCAGTGTTTGCGATTGTGGTGAATTTTCCGGAAGTACGGAAGTCCGGCGCCGAATAGCTGGCCTTCCGCATTGAACCGCGAGGACGGCCCATTGTTTGCAGACGCTGACCGCCGTGGTCAGCGGGAGAGGGCACTGCCCAGAATTGACCGCCCGCTCGTGGGAGGATTGCAGACATTACAGTAATAATAATAATAAAAATAATAACCATTTTTTTAACTTCTTGAGTCACATTGCTGTAATAAATGAGTTTACTGTAATAAAATTCTAACACAATTTTTGTGGTAATCAGTAGTGTAATGAGTTCGTTTCTGGTAATCTAATAGTAATCTAATCTAATCTAATAACTTAGTAATCTAATAAATTACTTTCAGGTTGTAATTTTTAGAAAAATTTTTTGTTACTTTTGAAATTACTTTTGTCCCAAATCAGGAAGTTCGTTTCCAACCTTTAAACAACAATAAAAAAATATATTGCATGGGTAAATGTCGTGAGAGAGACACCAGAGCAAATAAACGACGGCCATACGAGCGCAAAGCGTCGTACGAAGAACTGGACAGACGCACAAAGGCGGGCTGGAAAGGCGAAGGAGAAAAGCTTACGTGTGAAGACATCGCAGAGAGGCCACGGCTCACAAACCCCAAGCAGGACAGATTGACGGCGTCACGTCATCATGACGATACTATATTTCGTTCATCTCTAAGCTGACAGTGCGGGAGGAGGAGCTACGAGCTCACCAGAACCAATTAACCGCCTTCCTTTGATCACCTGACCCACTCCTTCCTCTGGGCGTGGGTATGAACGAGAGCATGGTGGTCACGTGGCAAGAGGTAGACGTGTGACTGTTCCAACCAGTGAGGTACACAAACTCTAAAACCCGAGAAGGCAGGACAGGTAGACACCCAGCCTTCTTGTTCCATCGTCAAGCGAGGTAAACCCATCGTCTTCGACCATCGAGAACAACAAACGACCGGAAGAAATAGCTAATCCCAAATGCCTCGTCAAGGCCCCGGAACGTTTTGTGCGTACCTTTGGCCTTTTTAAGTAAAGGGGATTCCTGTAGTCGGACGTGTAGGAATGCGAAAGCATTCGTACACGCAGCGCATTCCTACAAGCAGTGCGCCCCGTCTCTTTTTCACACTGCGCTCCGGCGTAGACATCACGCTCCCCCACAGCGCATGCGCGGAGAACCCCGCCGGCTTCACGACGTCTTCCGTGACGATCGAAGTATCCGCGTTGCTGCGCTTTTGTTTGTGTTCTATTTCGGAAGCCCGCGCCTCATAACGTATTGGCGTGACGACCTTTCGGGCACAACGCCGCAGCTTGTTTTGCGCAATAAAACAAATAAAACTTTCGCCTTCAAAAAAAAAAAAAAGTTTTGATGTACATAAACAATTTTTCCGAATTTGTTCTACATTTTTTTTAAATTATTATTATGCATTTAAATGATGTTTATTTCTAGAAGATAACTGAAAGCCACATTTTTCGAGCTCGGATGAAGCGAACATTTGAACAACCGGATGAAGTTTGAACCTCGATTCACGTGACGCGATTTTACTTGCGACTTCGCTTTTGCGGCAAGAAAAAAGCTTGATGGAGGCTGCGGTGCTTGACGTCGCAAACTGCGAAATTGCGAGTAAAGTTACACAATGTGAACTATGGTTTACCTGGTGCAATTAAGCCCAACGATGTCTCCGGACACCACTGCCTCGATTGTGTCCCGTAGGAATGTTTGCGTGTGTGTGTGTGTGTATTTGGGTAGCGTGCGCGAGACTCCGATGATACGAGGGAGGCTTAGTATATCGTCCCAATACCTCCGATAACAATACCGATAGCGATAACATTTACGCGTAAAGGCGATCTACTCAAACTCCTTACGGAACGATCTACTCAAACTCCTTACGGAACGATCTACTCGAACTCTTTACGGAACGATCTACTCAAACTCCTTACGGAACGATCTACTCAAGCTCTTTACGGAACGATCTACTCAAACTCCTTACGGAACGATCTACTCAAACTCTTTACAGTACAAACCAGGCTCTATAGAGAAATCGTACGTGCCTCCATGGTGTTGGGTCTTTCTTTTTCTCGATCCTTGTCAGTCGGAAACATTGCGAGATTACACGCACGCTCGGCCGAACAACACCCCCACCGTTACGGACTGCGTCTAAGACCGTCCATCTCTCGTGTCGCAACCAGCTTCGGCGATAATCGGCTTAAAAACTTCGCGGAAGCGAAATTCAACGTTTGACCGAGCATCGTGCCTCAGTCGAAGACCGCGTTGAATTGAGGGACGAATGGATGCTGACACTCCTTTTGAAAGCCTCCTTTTTCCTTCTTCGCATTTATTTTGTCTAGCGAGATGCATCCATCCTTGGCGAGTCTTTCCCCGAAAGATTCGGACCCGGGGCCCTTTCGCGGCTTCAAGCTACGAATGACAGAATGCATTTATCGGAGAAGTCTCTCTCCTTGGCCTAGTTCTTGCAGGGTGCGATGTGGGCAAGGAGCTGTGTTTGTCTCGCTAAACGTTGTCCTCGCGAGCGAATAGCCATAGTGTGAGGAGAATCTCAAAGACAGACGCCGTTCGCTGCAAACAGACTTATCTACGGCCCGGTTGAAGCATGTACGTAGCATCATGTTTGCTTCGTGCTTATGGAAACACGCCTGCAGAGAGTTTTTTTTTGTATGGCAGCGTCTGCAGTAGGGGGGGACCGCAGCTTAACACATCACCTGTTAGGAGCCTCGGGCTTGACCGGACGGCGTATTTTCTGATACTGAGCGGTAGCGACGCCAATTAACCAATTAGGCTATACCTGCTATTACCGGACGGCGGAACAATCCGTACTCTGCGATGCCGTGAGAAGGCCTTGCTCCACACAAAAACACGTCTCACGAGCCCCTGAATTGCCCCAATTGAGCAATTAGAAACCACTTGAATCGACGCTCTTGTCATCACCTAAAGCTCTTCACACAACATGCGAGGTGTTGCGTATAAATATTTAGAAAAAAATAACGGACATTCGAATTAAGGAAAAAAAAAAGTGTAGTAGGCGACCGCAGTTTGCTGCAATGCCACACGAAAGGAAAACATATTTAAAAAAAATAAGGCCCGATCCACTTGCGTTCTGCCACCGATGTACCTCTCGTTAATCATTTGAGTCGATCGTTCTATGGGCGTTTAAATGTTAATGCCCGTAATTTATAGAACGCGTCGTGAACGCTATCACATTGCCCGCCGGATATGTCGTGGACTGGGGGCTGTGTTGCACGTTTTGGAATCCCAGGAGACTAGGGGGAAGGAAGTGACGTAGGTGTGAATGAACGTATCTTAGCAGCACCACGCAACGCGTCATCAGCGGCTCCACCAATCAACATCCAAAGAGCGTTGTTGACGTTACTTCCTTCTCCCTAGTGTCCTGGGAGTCCAAAACGTGCAACATAGCCCCCCTGGAAGCCGACGACTTTGTGTTCGAACAAACACGCACAAAAATAGATTGTCACGATAGAGCCAGCATGACGCGGAAAGCAAAAAGCTTATGTCCTGAGAATTGTACTATGCAAATTGTTCCTTTTCCTCATTTCATCGATACTCCTAGAGTCACTTAATGAGCTACGCTTAGAGTATCGGCCCCCTGTTCCCCGATATTCTCGTGGGCGCCGCCATCTTTGTGCTTGTGCAGAGCAGACGTAACTGCCGATCGTCATGATTCAAAAGTGCGACTTCCTCAGCATTAGATTCGGTGTTAGGAAACTCACGTAATATTGCTTTACTTTGTCGAGAGCTGTTTAAACATTTGTGGAGCACGGAACAGCGTTTTCTGTGATTTCAGATAAATGCTTCAGATAACTGGCAACCATGATTTTAAGACACAAAATGAACAAGGGTCATTACTCTGAAGCGTATAGCTTATTTAGTGGCACTAGGTATTCCCAGTGTGTGCGTATTTTTTCCCGCATTTTTGTGCGTGTTTTGCGCCAGTAATGCGGCTTTTATCTGACCCGCATCGGTGTTTCCTATCCAAAACTACAATAGTCATAATGATGCTGCATGGTTTATGATGCTATCATATGAGTGCCACCTGAGTTACGTCTTTAAATTAAAAATGCGTACGTACCATTCATAATCATTGCGGAGAAGGTACACTATCACACTATACACAGACCAGGTGACCTTGACCTCCCCAATGGCCAAACAACCGCAGTCATAACAATCCTAGCGACGGCAACGTAACAACATTACGTCGTGACAAAGGCGTCGTATAGTATACGTCGTTTTCTGAACACTTCGCGAACGCTCGCGAAATAATGCACGCTATTAACCCTTATCTCTTCGTATACCATAGGTAGCGTCGAGAAACAAAGAACAGCAAAAATATATACTATTCGTAAGATTCAGAGCGGCATTTCTCGGTCAAAGTAAGAAAAGAAACAAACGAACAAACATATCGAAAGGAAACCGTCAAAAGGAGCGCTATACTACATATGGATTCTCTAAACCGTGACATCAAGGTAGCTTTTATGAACCGACAGTGCATACACAAGCACACACCCGCATGACTTCCTCTGCCGCACGTGACTCGCGACAGAGCGCCCACACAACGTCTGCGAATCAATTTGTCTGCGGAACTTGCAAAAAAAAAAAAAAAGAGAAAAACTTTATTGTGTGGACTACGCAAAATCCCAGACACTATAACCGCGACGCTTTGCGAACGTTAACCGGCCGCCTCAGCGCGTGTCCATTGTATTTTACCATCATCTCGCCTTGCCGCGTAGCTCGCTGTTGTTGGTCTGTGTGCGTGCGAGCATGTACGTGTGTGTGCGTGCGTTTGCTCGTGCGTGCGTGTACGCCCGTCTGCATATGTGTGCGTGCGTACGTGTGTGCATGCGTTTGTGTGCGTGCGTGTGCATGTGTCTATAAATGTGTGTGGGTGTCCGTTGTGCTGCGCGTACATTGGTCGGCGCCTGCGCTGTGCACCGGAACGAGGTCAGGAGTACATCCGCTGCCACGGACCACGGCACCTCGATCGCCCCCCCACGCCCTCCGCGGCGGGCTGTCCACGTCGCCTAGTGTCCGTCGACATTGGCCACGGCTCGTCGGTCGTCTAACACTGTTACGCGGTGCGAGCGTAGAAAAAAAAAAAAAAAAAAATATATATATATATATATATATATATATATGTATGTGTTTGCGTGCGAAAGGGCTTGTCGGTTGCCGAACCGGATGAATCGTTCGATTTGTTAGATTCCGTGTCATATGTATACCTACATGGGTCACTACGCTACAGTGGCGGCCCTGTTGCATATGCCGTACTTTCCGGCTTAGAAGTCAATCCATTGTATGACGCCCCTTTTATAAAGAGACGCTTCGACAAAAACGTTTGGTACACAATGGCCTCGTTTAAAGCTCAGTTAAGTGTGACGGAGGCAGACGCTACTCACTACGAGGAATCGCATTGCTCGTAATCGATTACTTCTCGGAGTGATTTTGTAATAATTTGAGCAATTGTATTAGGAAGTAATCGCGAGAGTAGTCTCCTTACATTTGGAAATGCTATTTTTCCCTGCCCTTCCTAATGAAGGAGTTTTGTTTCTACAAGATCCTTGCTCAGAAAGGAATCCTTGAACCGAATTTCAAACAAATAAAAGGTTTACAAAAAAAAAATGCGGTTTGAGAAGACGAGTAGTTTGTATTTCGGTGATTCTAATCCTTTAAAGGAATTCGGTAAGAAACCGGCAGGAAAATCCGTCGCTTTGAAAATCCCAAGTAGTTGGAAAAGCGACTGTTACTTTTTTTCAGATAACGGCCAATTACTTCTCTTCTCGGGTAATCAAGTAATCGAATTGAATACTTTGTAACCCAGAGTAATTGTACTGAAATCATCTTTTTAGAGTACGAGACTGGTGAGCTCAAGGGACGGGCATCCTAAACCGCAGTTGGGCTTAAGTATGGCCAGCAGTTACTGCCAACTGATAAAGCGCAATAAATAATTTATCGTAAAATTTGTTACTTCACTTTGCTCTATACTGAGTACGGTCTTGAAACTTCTAATGTGACCTTTAGATGTTCTCTAGTTTTAATTCTAAGCTCGACCAAACAATCGTTGCAATGTCTTTTTTTTTTTTTTTCTGATTGTTAGTATTTTGTTGACGTTCTATGGAAGATTTCAGAGCTCTTTGTGACGCTGAAGACATCGCTGTCTACTGAGTAAAAACATTCTTGTCCGCCGAGCTCTTTCCACTCTATCAAACCTGCTACCTTCATCTAAGAATAGGTCAAGTTTTCCCAAGCAGATAATTTTATTGTTCCCGTGACGTAGTAAGAAACAAGCAGTAGGAGACACCACCATAACAACTTGTGCGAAGTTTTCTTACACTTCTGCTTTTTCTTCGCCTCCTCGTCGTGTTGAGGTCCACAGAAAATGAGATGGCAGTATTCGCTGCATAGTTAGATCTAGCTACTCCATTCAGTTAGTGGTATCCGTGCCTCAAACGATGGCTCACGCTATCAATTCATCTTACCTTTTGCGCATCAGCTGAGAGACCCACTTTCGGTCTAACCCATCGGTGGGAGGGGAAAAAGGGGGGGGGGGGGGAGGGGACTTTTTTTTTAAACCATATTTGAATGCCAATTCGTGTCAATCTCGGCGCTTCGTTCTTTGTGACATACATACAGAGCCGGCTAGACGGTCGTTGACTAGGGGAAATATTCAAAGTGAAAGACCTAGCTTCCAACGAAGCAGACAATGCTCAGACTGGTGGCAGACGGCGTCACGAGACAGATTGGCTTCACTAAGCCTTTGACCTCGCGTTCGTATTTCAGAGCACCGCGCAACAAAGAGATACACCCCCGTGGTCATTGACTCTGGCTAGAGCCTCACTGGGCGGAGACGAGCCAAGACGTGCCAAAACAATGGCAGACGATATCCAGACGCCTCGAACACACTCGCAGACAACGAAATACAAGAAACAAAAACTATATATAAAAATTCGGCAGGAAGTCAAACGCCGCAAAATCTACCAAGGAACATCTTATGGCGTCTAACAAGGTACGCGTATATCATGTACACTGGTGGAATGTCTTCCTAAATGCTGATTACCTTCGCTGATAAGTCAGACACGAAGCCAGTGTTGGCACGATGACCGTGATGCCTGCGATGACTGGAACGCGCCTCCGACGGGTGTGTGTTTTTTTCGCGTTTGAAACTTCTTGATAAAAGAACGTGAAGTTAATGATGCACTTAGATATATCTTGAATCAACGCATGAGAGGGGAAATTAGTAACATTCCGCGAGGTATGAACTCTTGTTTACTACAGTTCTTGAGGTGAATACGGCTATAGAAGCTCAATCACGAGCCTGTGGAAGTGACAAACAAATGGCGAGCCGACAAACCAGTGCGAAGACCCTATTTAAATTATTTATAACAGGTGCGGAATTAAGAAATGCCTGCGTTTCCTGTTAAGACAAGTGGACTAAACCGTACACAGCCATCAACTCTAGAGAAAAAATAATGCCGCGCGCAGGGTCACGGACTTGTAGAAGGTTCTTGTTTATTCTTGCTGCGGACATACCTTCTATCGTTTATCCCTGCTTTTGTTGTTCTAGAAAGTGCCTGTTCGTTCTCGCCCCGAGCGCGCTACGCTCGAACCTTCTCCGCCGAATCTTCGAGATAGTGACTCACTCTAGATAAGAGGCAACGAGGTAGAGGGGCTTAGAGCGATAAACCGGGGTTCCGGTCTGCACTCGAAAGTGACCCCCATAAGGCGGCTGCCATTGTACGCAAATTTGACCACACGTCACATGACCAAACCAAATACGTGACGTCACAGGAAAGATGGCAGCGCCCATGCAGCGGCTGGCCCCAGCTGGGCCGGAGCTTGTCGGATGCTTTGTTGGTTGTCGTTCGTCTCGGCGAGTTGATTTCAGACGTGGAAGCCGTCATATGAGGCCGTTCGAAAGCGAGTTCAGAGTTCAGCGTGGTGTTTGACGTAGGTATAACGTGAAAATACGGAGAAACTGTGTGCATTTCGCTGGTGACCGACCGGGATATTGCCACGGAAGAGACAATCTGACCTACGTTGCTCGGACCTCGGATTGATTCGGATACCGCTAGGATAAAATTTAAGGCGACGTTTCTGTGCTCTCGTTGACCATCGGAATCTTCGAGGTTTGCAGTGAAGCGTGTGCAATATATTTGGATACACAGTTTAGCGACGGAAATTGCGTGAGTCGTGCTTGGCGGTGTGCAATCGTGGTGCAGCTTCGATCAAATGACCGAGGGCTCACTTCGGTTGTGCGGCGCACCGGAATGCTGCCTTGAAGCTGGTAGTTCCCGTGCCGTGCTGAATGATGCTGTGCTGCTTACAAATTGTTCCGGCGTAGAAGTGCACTTTCACGGAGCACAGGTGTGCGGCGCACCGAAGAGCTGCCTTCAAGCTGGTAGTTCCTGTGCCATGCTTTAGGTGATACTGTGCTGCTTCCGAAATTGTTCCGGCGTAGACGTGCACTTTCACGGAGCACAGGTGTTGCAGTTGGTATTGATCCCGCTGGTCAGTCGCACGTTCCGTCAACACAAACGTTTCATCCACACTCGTTACGCGAATTGCAAGCTGTCCGGACATTTCACCGAGCGTGTTACATACCCAGCTCACGCCGCTTTGTAGCAACAGTCTGCAGTGGCTCATTAGCAGAAAAGTGGTCCCACATCCATTTCAGTTCGTCCACGGCAGTCGCCAAACCCCGAAGGAGAGGATTTATTCGGACAGAATGCCACTAAAGCAATGCAGCTTCTTCAGTGGTCAGGATAGATTCTCTTCTGCTAGTTTTGTTATACTGTCACGGATCCTTGTTCCAGTCCTATCTTCTATCAATATTCACTATAGACCCTTTCCGAAATTCAGTGCCATCTGGTGGTTCGTAAAGCAGTTTAGGTTTTGCCATATCAATGGCGGAGATGAACTTGTATCGGCACCGCCACTTTCGGAAGTCAACGGCACGCGATGAATTGTTCAGTGTGAGTTCTTTCTTGATCACTTTCAGTTCGATGGTGACCAAGAACCTGCATTCAGAACAAAGCTCTAACCCACTCAGATGCGGGTCCATATCACAAGAGCGAATGACATTTTAGCGAACGGCGACATTTGAGCGAATGGTCGTTTTAGCGAATAACGGGGGCGCTCGTTAACCCATCCGTTGCGCTGCGCTTTACGCCGCTTCGCGGCGACAGTCTACGGCAACTCATTACAAAAATGTGAACTCACTTGGCCCACCCGAAAACGCCGCTTCGCGGCGTCCTACTATTCGCTAAAGTGTCGTTCGATGAAACGTGGGCGTTCGCTAAAACGTCATTCGATCAAGTGAGTGCCTCCCCTCAGATGCCTCGAGAAAATTCTATACACCGAAGGGCTTTAAAGCCAATTGTGTGCCGCCCACAGATTGACTGAATCTGAGTTAATAGAAATAAACGCTTACGTAGCTCTTGTGTTCCATTCCTACGTCGCGTTGTGCTGACCCCCCGAATATACAGGCCTCGCATCATCCACTTAGGAGCATCTTCAACGTCTTCCTTTATCAGTCACTAGAAGGTCGCCATTGGTATGGCACAGATGCCGTTCCACAGATGATGATAGTGATCAAAGTGGCCAGACTGAATTTCGGAAAGGGTCTATTCTGGGACACTGCAGGTCATGCTCAGCTGTAATCGTATGTTCAGGTGGAGGTGCTGGGCACTTTACCCGTAGCCCTTCACTCTGTGTGAACCCGGCGGCTCTTCAGCCGAGTTACCCGATAATGGGACACGGCTGGCGGACTATTCTGCGTCTTATACCCCTGTCGAGCCGTAGGCAAAGTCCTGACCCGAGCCTGGCAGAACAACCGCAAGACGACCGAGTACCACAAGGAGTAACCTCGGAAATACACCACGAAGCACCTGAAATCCGAGCCAGTTGCTGCTACCAGGAAAAACCACCGGAATTCAGTCTCCTGTCAGAAAATCCGAACCTGACTAAGCCAACAATGACAAACCTGTAGCAGCAAACCGTGTCCCCTCCCACCATTGTTTGCATGCCCGTCGCAAACACACTCCGACGCTTTTTCACGCAAGCTGTATGAAGACGTCAAGGACTGGATTGAACAATATGACAGTGTCGCCCGCCACATTGGGTGGACAGACAACCAGCTCCTGCAGAACCTATACTTCTCATGGAAGCAACTGCCGGCGCTGGTCTGAGAACCATGGATCCTCCTTAACGTCATGGGAAGTTTGCAAGATCAAGCTGAAGCGCGCATCCGTCAGCCAACATCAACGAAAGAGAGCCGCATTCTTGATTCTGCCCGGGACACTGCCCCAATGAGAGCGCCACCGAACTCATGGAGGATGTTTTGCGCTTGATCGAGCACCCACACCCACGCCCACGCCTACCTTGATGCTACAGAAGACAAGAACCTAAGAATCCCATGCGCCTCACGTGAGGGACAACACCTTCGGCAGCCTTGTCCGCAACCCCCCAACAACAGTCGAAGTGTTCATATCACTGAGGCTTCCAACATGGAATGTGCACTGCATGCCCGAGCCTGCCACTATGAACAACTTCCCGGCGTCTCGACACTCGAGTTGTCCAACTACTACTTCGAAGCCAGCCTCCCAGGCATCCACGACATCACCCACGACGTTGTCTGGGAGGAGATCAGGAAGCTACTTCCTGCCATCAGTTGCCCGGCTTTTATTTTGATTGCCGAGATTGTTTCGGAACAAGTTTGACAGGTATTTCAACCGAGACTTCTGCGAGCGAAGCGGCATCTGACAAACCAAGGGCAACTTGCGCCACAATGGCACGACGACCGCCACCGGCTGCCCCTTAGTATTCAATGCCAATTCAATGAGACACTCTAACGCCGAAGCATTCCCGACATTGTGTGTAGGACTGTGCTCAACAAAGTACACCGAGGAAAACGTAGGTGATGCGAATGTGCGACCGAAAACCACTTTGCTACCACTGCATGAAGCCGACCATATCTACCAAAGCAGCCCGTACCAATGAATTGGTCGGCGAGGGTTCGTGCCAAACGACCTTTGATTACGTCTCGAGGAGCGACCACGGGAGATTAAGGATTACCTTCGGCGACCTTTGTCCCCGATGCCGAAGGTGCTGAATTGAAGATTCTGAATCCCTGATTACCCCAAAGCTTCTCATTTCCATCACCTCAACAAGAGGTAAGCACGACAAAGCAGGTGAGCGGCGATGCAGTGACAGTGGATTTGGTGTCGGTTGTCGTCCAAGGACAATACCTAAAAATTTGCTGACACCAATTTTCTGTGTCCACTCCATGAAGCACACAATTTCCAACTTTGAGGGAGAATGCCCCTGAGTGACTTGAAGGAATAGAATGGTTGGTTGCTCTCAAAAGTGAACTGCAAGCATCACCAGACTTGGATAGCAAACAAAAATTGTTGCCAGCTTTCAAGTCAACGGTGCAGCAAAAGGCACAGTCACGTAAGCAATACATGCCCGAGCTTGCGACATTGATGCCGAAAACTACCAGGAAAATTTTCGGATTAGAAGCAAGCCCTGCAGCTTCAGTGCACATGACGTATGATTACAAGACAGCATCAGTCGGTCAAAGTTGCCACTCGACCAAACTGAACACCGACGTGCCAGGAGCGTCATCCGACAGCAAGGTCCACAGGTACTACGACTGATCGCCTGACACGAGACTGTCGCAGAAAGAACTCGTTATGGAACTATTTACTAAGAATCAATAATTATGTAATCAAGTGGAAATAAACATATTTGATACACTAACCAGATAAACATATTTCCGCTTGCCTTCATGCCTTGAGAGTCTACACACCGAGAATTGTGTCCATTGCACGCTCTGGACCTTACGAGGACACTCTCTTCTCTGACCCTTCAATATTAATTAAGGGGTCATACCAGACTGGCAGACTTCTTGCAAGGGGCTGCACTCGTTCAACCTTTCCTAAACATGTGGTGCATCCGAAAACCAACTCCAGTGATGTGAAAATGTTATTTATTAATTTATTCCTTCCAGGGGCCTTCGTAGGCATTGCAGAGAGGATACTTAAAGCTACACACATGATAATAGCATTAAAGCACACTGCTGTAACTTGTTAATTGGAAAAACAAACACACCTCTGAGCATATAGTTTAATAGTATGTGTTGATGCATTGTTATATAGCATGACACTTCCTATATGTATGACACAATAGACCCTTTGCAGAACCTTATCAAGCAACACAACCGTCACCATGTTTTTCGGCGCTAAGCACACGAATGGGCCCCAGTTCACGTCGAACGCCAATGCAGCATTCGAGTCCAATAGGTGCTGAGCCGAATTCACAGGGATGGCGGACATAACATTCTTGTCGAACAAATACCCAAAGTATGAAAGCCTGGGGTAATTACAGTAGTAGCTATACTGTAATTTGTTTCATCAGAATTTGGCAGACGGCAAAGGCTACGGTCTCGGTGAGTCAATACACACATTGGAGAGAGGCACATGACAGCATATCACCGGAGTGCTCGTCTGCACAAATTTGTCACACACCTTCGCTCCGTCTCTCTGATTGGCTCGAGGGGGCTGTGGCGGTTGGCCTTTTCCAAGTTACGGTGATGCGAAGTATAGACAGCCCACACTTTTAAAAAGAGTCTATTGAAGAGACCGAAAGGAATGGTAGTCAACGTTTTTCAACAAGACTGCTGTCCAGGCAAGGGATGAACACAAATATGAATCATCTTATCCAGGTAATTAGAACAATTAAATAATTGACCGGCTAATACAACGCACTCTTGATGGAAAAGAGTATAGCTGCAGTAAATCCTACAAAACAGAAAAAATGCGCAGTTAACCTATGCATGCACCAAAACAGTTGTTCTTATAGCAAGTCGAATAGCTTTGAAGCAGGTGCCTGCAACGATTTATTCTTCCCCATACTCAATAAAACGCCAACCACGTAGCTGAAAATAAGGGTGCACTTCGCACTCACACACACACACACAAAAAAAGGAAGAAAAGCGATCGAATGTAGAATCGTGGATTAGCACAAAAGGTTAAAATCGCAGGAGCTTCCTCGCTAAAAGTTGCTATGGTTGTTAGGTGACGGAGGGCTGAAACAACTTCCCTTAGGCCCTAACGCGACGTATACATTTCGCGTAGATTCTCAGATATTTCAACGTTCAAACAAAGCTAAAAGAATGCGAAAATTTCATGTTAAAAGCACTCAAAGTTCTATCGATCCTCGGACATATCCCGGAATCCATGCACCGGTACGGCGATGCAGAGCTGATGCTGTCTCACAGGCGTTAATATCCAGATGATCCAGAGCGATCTTGCGCAAAAACGGTATAAAGTCTCATTCCTTCATATTTTCACATTATACCTGCGTCAGCGAGCACGAAGAAGCCCGAAGTCATCGGAAAGCAGCTGCACATCACGCCTACCGCGCACCGAACAAACTCGCATCCGCCAGCTCTGGGCGCTGCCATCTTACCTGTGACGTCACGGCTCTTGGGAGGTCACGTGACGAGTGGTCACATTTGCGTAAAATATGGCGGCAACCGGGGGGGTGCCACTTCCGAACTTCCGGTTTATCACTCTAAGCCCCTCTACCTCGTTGATAAGAGGCCACCTGCAACCTTGTCGAGTCAGTCTCGCCCCAGCGTTCGACTCTGCTCTTACGCCGACTTCGACGCCCGCGACGCTTTGCTGTTATCTTCTGTTTCCTTTTATTTTCGGGCACAAGTACGCCCCATTAAACGTTTAGTTTCTTCAGTTATCACCGCTTCATCCATTGTCATTCGTGACAATATAAATAATTATCTCAGCGTTCTTTTTTTTCAGATTATTTGTTGAAATGGTTACTTTAATTTTTTAACGAGTAAAGAAATTCGTATGTTGCGAAATAGCGAGTTTCACAGAAATGCAAACAATGTTATATAATAAAAGTCATCGTCTATAGCGAAAATAATTATATTACCATAGAAAAAAAAATTTTTTTTTCATTGTCCGTTTTATTTTTGTGGAAGGCAGACCACCAATTAAAGGTAGAAACTATTAACTGTTGTAAATAGTTTAATTTTTTTAGACAACGTCACAATGGAGTAAGTTTGGTAAAAATGTATTTCCACGTATATTTTCAATAATTTCGTCGCTGCACTTTCGGTATATGTGGATAGATAAATGAATTATTAAACAAGATTAAAAAAACGAAGGGTAGTTTAATTTTGTCAGAAGTGTTGACCTTGTTGAATGCAAGACAAATCCGCGTGACACTACAAACAATAAAGTTCTGACCAAGTATGCTTACGTAAATACGAACCGGTAACCTAGGCCTCCAACGTTGGCTTCCGGCAAGGCTGGCTATAAGCCAAATCCGAAGCTTAGCAGACGACGCAATGACAACCAGACGGCGTGCAGACGACAAGCAGACGATGGCGCTGTTGAGGATTTGGGTGAAGGACCTAGCAGAAATACACAGCGGAGGGGGTACGTCCTGCAAATACCGGAAGTCGTATTAACAAGGGCGTCGGAACGTTAAGTTTAGAAGACCTTGGGGGAGCGCAGACCGAGGGCTCGCGAGGTTTTGTCGGTAGAGGTCGAAACCGCCGTTCGCGGCGACAGACAACGCCACGATTAATGGCGTCTTTTCCGCGAGGCACCGACTGCGGCGCCTTTTTTCTTTCGCCCGGAAATGTAGAGCAGAGCTGGCGTTTTGTTAGCGAACGGATGCCGGAAATGTGCCGAGCTCGTTGCGGTCTCACAAAAAGAAACTTTACAGACGCAGGATTCAATTACAGTGTCAACGCGCCTCGCGGGTCTTGGTCAGGAGAACAAGGAGACGTTATTCAGCTGCACATGTAAGCTCGCTACACTCTAGAAGAAAAAAAAAATCCCGCCCCAGGCGGCAAAAGGCTGAAACTTCACGAGGGTCGCCGCAAAACGGCAAACGCGTCGGCGTCGGCGTCGTGCCGTCGGCGTCGTGCCGTCGGCGTCGTGCCGTCGCCGCGTACTGGCGTCGCGCTCGTGAGACGCCAGCACGCGGCGACGCCGTGAAGGGCACGTCTGACGCTTTCCGACGCCACGACGGAAGCGTCTGACGCGTCCGTCGTGGCGTCGACACTCGTCGAGCTTTAACCTGTTTGCCGCTGGAGGCGTGGGTCGGGGATTCACTAACGATGACGTCATCTACAGGCCTTCTGTCTTCTAGGTTGCGCGACACAAAGGACAGTCATAAGGCGGTTGACACGGACAAGGGGATGGGCAAGGGTGCCACTGGTGCGGGTCTGCCGGTTTTGGGAGAAGACCTGCAAATACCGGAGAACGTGTCACGAATCTTACAGAAATAAGGACCAACATATTTTCTTGAACCCAGCATGCCTGCGCATGAGTTGCTGGCGTTGAACCGACGAGTTGCTAGAAAAAGCGTCATCTGAATAACACGATAGCTGTTTGCTTGCGGGTGTCGATGTGCTCGCAGGGACTGTCCACAGGGACGTCACCCGGAGTTCAAAGGACTCCTTGGTGAAGGTTGTGGACTTCTTTAAAGAAAACGATCTGCGTCTCCTTCAAGCGGATAAAGAGGGCGGATTTGTGGCGATGACTGCCGGTACGTTCAGCGAGAAGGCCCGTCTAGCGGTAAAAAAGAACTTTAAAGCTGTCAAGCCTAGGGCTTGCCGTGTGAAGACCAGAGCTGTGGGTATGTGCAAAGACCTTGAACTTACAAAGCTAGCTAAAAGCATTGGTGACTGTAAAGGAAACGCATTTTCTGTGTTCTTTTCGGCAAAAACGCACAAAGTGGACGTGCCTTTTAGGGCCGTTGTCAGCGAGAAAGGGTCGTGGCAGTTGTTGTTAAAACGGTTTCGTTTGAAGCAGTTGGGGGCCTTTAAATTATAGTTCCCTTTGCAACTGCAAATGCGGAAGACGTAACGTCCTTCTTAAAACAAACGAGACCCATCGGGTGTATTGGTTTCTGTGGGTGTTGAGGGTCTGTTTTATTCAGTTCCTGAGGGGCAGTTATGTGTGTCCGTCCGGGAATGTATAGTCGATAACGGAGTAGTGGCCTTTCAAAAGTCTTGCCTTCCTGTTTTTGTTGGAATTATACCTCAGTTCCACGTTTATTTCTTTTTTAAAATAGAGTTATGATGACTCTGTAAATGCGATTGTAACCGCATTTCGCAGTCATGGGTTGGGCCTGTCACTTACACATGGGCTTCCGACGTATTACTCACTCCAGTTCCTGGATATAAAGCTTACGTTGAGAAGTAATAATTTATGCTGGTGTTACAACCCTCTGGTATACAGAAGGGCCTGCTGCCGTATGACTCGGCTCACTCAAAAACTGTGAAGCGAGCCATCGCCTCCCTCTGCTTAGGGTCCGCCCTCAGGTTGCTGAGACGCTGCTCCAGAAGACCAAAGTAAAGCAGAGAACGCGACCAGAGCCGCCACAAAAAAAGTGTAGACCAGAAGTGGTGCCATATATGCATAAAGTGTCCCACAACCTCAAGAACGTAGCGAATAGGTACAATGTACCTCTCGTGTTCTCTGCGCCAGGCAAGCTTGCGGGCCTCTTTCCGAGGATTCCCTCGGGAAGAGAGAAGACGAGTGGCTGCAACAAAAAGCGCGCCCGACCGTTTGTGGATTGTTCCACAGCGATGGTAATGAGATTCCGCTCTCGTGGGGGGAAGTATATATCGGTCAAGCTGGACGTTGTGTTAATGACCGCGCACGGGAACATGAATTGTCGATCAGGAATAAAGGCAATGCACACTTGCCAACTGACTGTGAGGACTGTGTGTATATATGAGGCGCTATTTCACGAGATCAGGATTTTGGGTAGAAGCAAAGATGCCACAGCCAGAGAATGGAAGCGTTTTATATAAAGAAGGGACGTGCCCATGTGAGCGATACAAGCTGACAGTGTCCGCGGAGGGCTTCTTCCATTGTCACGGCGGTCAGTGTCTCACTAGTGATTCAGACACTGACTGCAGACACATTTGAAGCACAAATACGTGCAAACGGGCTTCGAAGATGCTTGACGCGTGGAATCTACAGGTAATTCTGTCGTCGTGTTTGCAGCAGTCTTTCGTACCATTCATCCGAGAACAAGAAAAAAAAGATACTAGCAGAAAGGATTACTATGGCTCTTAGTTGAGCTGCCAGATGATCTGTGTCGAAGAGGAGGAGGAGGAGGGAGGATGGGATATGCAAATGCAGGAACCGGAAGTTCCGCTTGTCTGGGCTCGTGCAGTAACCGATCGCCGGTCGGCCGGGCACGGCCGTCTGACATTGTTTCCACTCTGGGCTACGGCGGCGCTCGATTGCCCAGCTTGGCCATACCATTCCCTTTTTTTTTTTTTTCTTTTTTTCTTTTAAGAGGCGTTTGTGGCGACTGCATTCCCAGATAACACGAGTGCCGATTTTGGGCCTACGGCATCGGCGTCGTATCTTCGTTACTTCGTGTTACATTCGTTCCAAGTTATTTTCACGAGAAATTCCACCAAAAATATTCTTTGAGCGTGTACCCGTAAGTACCAGGGTGATGTTGACTCGGAGTGAGTTATTATTTTTTATATCGCTACATGGTCATTATTTTATTGATATTCACAATGATGCTACGTGTGTAATCTGTGATAACACAACTAAATCAAAGCGAATTTTTTACGCTTAATTGTTTTCACACCCACTTTTACAGTAACTATTCTTGTTAAATGCATCGACAAACCGCGTATCCACAAATGCAAAAAATGTAAAAATTCCCGCGCTTGTTCTTTTACAATTTTTTTTTTTTTTTTTTTATACGGGAGGGTGCTTTTACGTTTAACTTATTTACCGGCCCGTTTTGGCCTCACGACTGGCAGTATGAGCAAATGAACAAAAATTAATTTTTTTTTAAATTGGTGTTTAGCCGATATCACGCTGCACCTTTTGCCTCAATAAAGGTGAATCCGTAATCGTTGGTGTGGTCTGTAACGGTGCCTGAAGCGAGAATACGTGTTTGCTGCGTTGCGTCTTCTAACGCCTTCCGCGGCATAGAACGTTCTTGGTGCCTTGTACTCGTGTTGTGCTAGATACAACCAAATTCCTTGTGCCCATTGCATATTGCGGAAGCTCGTTTTGGTTATGTTCACAGTGAGTGAACACAGGAGCGTGCAACAGGGTTATTGCTAAGTAAGTAGTGTTTTCCTGCTGCCCTATAAATACCCTTTTTCCGTATCGCATAGGTAACGCGGGTAGACGCAAAAAGTAGCAGATACTCGATGTTGCTCTTTAATACATAGAATGGCTCGTTGGAATCGAAACCACTTCAGAATACGGTGACGAAGGAAAGAAACCCTGTAGAGAACAGGTCGACCGCGAAACGTCTACTTTTGTTTAGTTGCAATGACTGCATAAATCTGCAAGTTATAGCTTATTACTAACCTGACCAGAAAGACTCCCAATCCATAATGCCAGTACTGCGACCCATAACGCGTTCTCAAAGTACTTCTTCTCGGAGAGTCGCTTTATGAAGCTGTTGGTTTTCCAGGATATTATTTGCTGTCTGTATGCCGACTATAGTGACTTTGCTAGCGATTTCATTAAAGTAAGAATAATGAGGCAAAAGTGAGGTCCTGACCTTATAAAGCCGAATGCTTCATGGGGGTAATCTGGGTATTACCTCTGACTCGATTGTAGTGTGGACATTGCTATTGTTATCGTGTCTGAATGCGGCGCTCCGATCGTGAAAAAGGCCCCTGCTGGATCCCTTATCTCAAGAAATAGTCCTCTACTTGCTCGTCGGCGAATAAAGGGGTCGTGCAAGATCGATCTGCGTAAACAGTACTGCTTTGGGCGCGTGCAAACAGCGAAATCTGCCGTCGAAGAGATCCAATCTTGAATTATAGTACATGAAGAAAAAAAAAAAGGGGGGGGGGGGGGGGGGCAAAATTGTTTACGCTATTGTCAATCATCGCCTTCCAACATTCCTTTAAAAACGAGTTCTTAAACCAGACACCGTGGCTCGTCAAAAACTGTTTGCTCTCTTTTCTGCGGCATCACCTCTGGTAAAAAAAAAATATCAAAATACAATTAAAAAAAAAAGAAGTAAACACACACAAAAAAAAAAAAAAAAAATCGTTTGCACTCTACACCTCCCTGGACTAAAACGGGCGTCCGTCAGTTTCGCCACGGCTCACCGAATATGAAAGAAAGTCTGGCAACCCATGCATGGCGGAGGAACACGTCTGCTTCTTTCCAGTTGAGTTGCCGGGGGCAGCTACCTTAGTTTTCTCGCTTTTCGGACAATTTGAAGCGCTCTTCGGCTTCGGGCACCAAAGAGTACGCCGTCATCACTGAAGCATCCCAACGTTTCTTTCTTTTTCTTTTTTTTTGTATTGTAGAATAATTTGTTGGCGCATAGACGCGTGAAGATTGAATTCTTTCTCGGTTTGCTTGGCGACTCCATAATTGATGACTTCTTTCAGCATGCACTCGGAGATCCGTACAGAAGACTACGAAATAGAGAGCCCAGATTCCAGAGAGGGAGAAACTCAAACCATAGAGAGCGCTTGCGGTTTAATGGCGGACACCTTATGCGCATGCGTGGATTTCGGCGCGGGGTGGAGGGGAGGAGAAGCTGAGCAAAGGTACGAGACACTCGCAGACGATCGACGCTTTGGTCACCTGCTCGCAGCTCACATTGCAAACGCGGCCCATAAACCACGTGACCCCAATCGGGCGGTTGGAAACACTCTGAAATCTAGGCACACCGGTGCATGAACAGCGACCGCGGCGCCCCAAACTTCAAAGCAGCGAACTACGAAAGTGAGGACACGACCGTACACGAGATTGCCGATGTACCGCTGGATTTGGGTAGCGATTTGCCACTGGAGGCCCACACCTTTCCCGGCGAACCCTTTCTTCTTTGAACAACAAACACATATAAACAAACAGCGTATTTTCGATGCCGTCATAACAAAAGTGGAGATTGTTGCTACGCTCAGTGTAGTTTAAGTTTTACTAACTCATAAATAAATTTTAAAAAATGACATAAGAAAGACCCCTATAACAGATTCTACTTTTTACTAATTTTACGATACTAATTTACTTAATATTAATTTTACGGTAACCACTTTAGTTCCTAAAGTGGTTATCGTAAAATTTGTATAATTACATCTCGATGTGGAGATAACTAAACAAAACCAAGAACCTCGAAATATTATCATGGGAGAACAATAATTAATTGAACCATCCAAGTTTCTCCGAATAACAAATTATATTCTTTGCTATCATATTTGTTCCAGTAAAAAAAATTAAAACAAACTCTAACAACACACTACAAGTAAACTAAAAAAAAAGAAACAGGAATACAATTTTACATTTACAGCGCACCCAAACACTTCTTTTTGTATGTGTATGTTATTATTTCGTTTTTCGTTTACAGAAATAGACCGCACGCTCTACACCAAACAAGTTCCGACGCGTCGTTCCGCAAAGACCCCGGGTCAGGCCAATTCCTCGCGGACATGCCTCCCTGACCTCCCGACTTTAGGTCGCCGTCCCAGCGACGACATAGAGGGCGCGCGTCACAACTTTCGCCCTGCACCTCAAACCGTGACGTCACGATTCCGCGGTGTGACGCAAGGCCGGCGACGCAATGTCCTTTTTCTCTTCTTTCGTCGCCCCCAGTCATTTGTCTCGCGTCGTCCGCCTCGAATAAGGTCAAGGAGCATAAAGTTCTCGCCGCGACACGGCTCGGACAACGGCTAGCGACGCGATGAGGACGTGGACTTGGGAGCACCACTTCCGGTCCTCGGGCGATTGTGTCCTGCTCGCACCGGGAGGAGAGGGAGGGCCTTCGTGCCGCTACCGCATCCAGGCCTCTCGGAGGAACTCGGCTCTTCACAAAGGCTTCCAAGCTGTCGCGGAAGTGCTGTACGCTATGCAGAGAACGTATTCGCGGCTTGCACACACGTCACACCAGCTGAATTGTGCTGGTCGCGCTGCTGAGCCTCCACATTGTGCACTATCCCCAATTTTGTTTCATCTTCGTTTTCCAGTTTCAAAGAATGGTGGAACGCACCTCACCCCGCGCGCTGCGAGAATGGATTCCAATATTTCACTCCATAATTCTGAGTTGTTTTCGTACCATTTAGAAACACGATAACTGTTGTCGCAATATATGTACATATCTGTACATTAGGTGCCGATTTCTTTTTGTATTGCTCGAATTTTGTGTTGGGGCATTTTTGCGTGTGCTTCGTTTGCTGTTCTTTTTATTTCTTTTATTGCTTTTTAAGGCGCGTTTGTAATTAGTGCTCCTATTAAAGCCCTTAACTAAACTAAAAATGGGCCAAAAAAAAAAAAAGATTTCGTACTGAGTTTCTTGAGGTCTGAGCCTCATCGGCAGCGGTACGAATCAGTACGTGCAGTTCAAGCAACACGCAAAAACAAACTCGTATTATTACGGCGATAAAACGAAGACAAATATTTAACTTATTTCCTTAGTAAAATAAAAAGGAATGATTACGATCAAATCGCAATCACGTGCCGTGCACGCACTCGAAGGATAGTAATAATGAGTAACAATGATTCATTTAACAAAAAAAATAACATATATAAAAAAAAGCTCCATAAGGTGGAAAACGTTGTGACTAAATTAAGTAGACCGATTTGATAAAACATTCAAAAACACAATTCATTCGACGTTTCATTCGATGCATCCCAAACGGGAGGCATCGTGTCACTGTGTGCACAGCAAACGCAGTTATATTTTGTACGTATTGTCAACATTGTACTTATTGTAGTCAGGACCATATCCGGGGCACAAGACAGCTTTTCAAAGTCAACGAAGGTTCGTGGGTCCGAGCCAAACTCGCACTAGCCACGCAGTACTCTAAGAAATTGTTTTAAGTAAAAAAATAGGGAAAAAAGAAACACCAGAAAAATAACAACGTTGACTCGAGTTCTGCCAATCTCATTCCGTCAAATACGCGACAGAAAGAAACAGAGAGCTAAAAAAAAGTGAATTAGACAGCTTTGGAGTCCTTGGCGCTCTCTTTGCTTGCGACACCAATGATAATATTTATCGGACAAAATAAAACCGTAAAAACAAGTTAGTATCAACAGCGAAAAGGATAATTCTAATAATTCGCGAGTATATATATATATATATATATATTAAAAGGTAATAATACTATTCACTAGTATAGTATACAAAAGGACACTATTGGAAGTATCACGGGGAATTTCTGTGCGGACAGGTGTCAAGCCCGTTGGGAGCGCCGTCTGCTTCCAGCGTGTCTCCAGACAGTGTTTTTGTACGACCAGTTTGAGAGGACCGATGGAAGAAAGACGCCTCCAACACTGCCTGCAGACGCTGTCTTTTGTCTGGTGCGTGAGCAGTTCGACCGCAGCTTTAGTCTAGTCCCAAGGGACTCCTGGAAGCTCCCCGATCACGTCGGTGCTCTGAATAGGGAGTTTTCGTAGATCGTTTTCGCCGTCCCGCAAGGCCCTCCGCAACCCGCTAGGATAGCGGGGACTCCACTGTCAAGGCTATCGGCGCGCAGGCGCAGTAGCAACTTCTTCGTTGCGGAACGCTTAGCGGAGGGGGCAGCGCGGTCTACGAAAACTCCCTATTGGCTCTCTGTGTGCGCAGCACGCTCGTCACGCTTGTCGCCCGTTTCCCGATCGGCGGGCAAAGGAAGACTAAAAGGACAATAAAGTTTTTACCACAATAAAGTTTTTACCAACAAACCAAGGCTAAAAGGAGGAAGCCGACGGAAAGCTGGAGAGAGTGGGAGGTGTTTTTATCTCCTCTCCGGCATTCCGTTTGCTTCCCCCTCCCCAACCCTTATTTCCCCTCGAATAGTTTTCTTACCCACGCCGTCAACAAAACTGACGGAACGAACGAGCACGACTCGCAAACTCGTAAAAATAAAACGTTTCATTGATCAATAAACAAAACAGTTGCCGCTGCAAGAACCGCGAATATATAGTCACAAAAAATGTTTTGTTTTTGTTCTTTTTTACAGCAAAACTGTATATGACTTGTTGGTCGGGTTATTTCGTCGTCCGTCGACAGACCAGTAGTCGACAGAATAGTCGACAGACGACCATCGCGCGCGCTTTATTACCGCTTGCGCGCGCCTTATCTCTTATCAGGCGGCTTCGACATCTGTTTCCATAAGAAAACCACAAAACAAGTGTCAAAACCACGTGATAGACGATAAGCACGTAGCGCTCCCCGCATGCGTCTCTCGGTAAAAATTGCGGTTGCATAAGCTGCCGTGGCAACGGCCAGAGTGTGAAGTATTTTATATATAAAACAGCTTCGCTGTCCTATCACCTTCCCAGCGTGGATTGGAGCCATATATATAAATATATTTTTACGCTGTAATTTTAGGAAAGCTGTTAATAATCTCGAATATGCACAATATAGCCGGTTTGAGTTCAGCTAATTGCTACATGTCTATGAGATTCTGTGTGTAAGTGTTTTGTGTTCAAGCTGTTTCTCATAGATATGCACAATATATATATATATATGAGACTTTTGGAAATGTTGAAACAAAATTTTAAAGCTCAGCTAACCCTACAATAAACACTAAGTTTAACGGGTAGGTCTTCATGCTATATTTCGCGGGAAAATATCAGCTACTGCCCTAGAAGAGGTCGTTAGTCCGCACTGCGCGTAACTTTAGCTTTACGCGTCTAGATCATTGCGAATAGTTCTTAAGATACTACTCATCCTTGCGGTTCTTCAAATTCTTAAGGTTCTACAAACCCAATAAAAAAAAGAGTCTTCTGTCTATACCCGTACCCGTTAGTTGTTTGTAAACAAGGTCCGGTCCCCTCGGCTGCAAGTACTGCGCATGCGCGGAAACTCGTTTAGGGTAGAGCGAAGCATTAGTGCATACTCATTGGATGGATGGATACGGCGGAACCCTTTTAATCGGGCGGCGGCTTGCGCCACCTTGCCACAGCTTCTAAATCTAACAACTAACTCTCCGATTAAATTATCATTTAATGGAGAAGGGAAACGAATCGTATCGCCGCTAAGCCCGGGCATTCATATCTACCGCCCTCCACAACCGAAGATTACAATCCGCGTGACGATGTTGCCTCTTCGGAACCTGGTGCGCGAAATTTTGTCCCTACGAGAGTAACGCAACCTTTCTTCCTCCTTCGACTTTTGCGACCAGTCCGTTAACCTGTGTTTTGTCATCTCCGCTTTCCCAGCATCTTTCCTCCTCGCGCGCTCCACAAGTCCCGGTATTTCGATGTGCACTCCGTAGTTCGCACCAGCCCTGTCCTGGCGCAGCACCCCTTCCTGTCGAACACCCGGTGTCACGCCACCATCGTTGGCATAAAGTCAAGAACACGAGCGTCCGCAGCTCCCTCGAGCCAATGCAGCCGGACACGATGGACGAGGCACGACATACCGGTCGACTGGCTGGCCACTCCTCCGCTGTCCAGGATTGACCGCAACCCCCGCTGCCTCCAGCCGCTATTTTCAGCCACGCAACCACCGAGAGAAGAAGAGAGAGAGAGAGCACGGGACAGAAACAAGAAGAAAGTAGTGCACGACAGTCCCGGGGAAGTATAAGTGGACATCGTGACAATGTCCGTGTATACTGGACGCCAGAAGCGTGAGCGGTGAGCCGCGAGAGCTCTATACGAGGGCAGCTTTCTAAATCAGCTCATTGTCCCAGGGCAGCTGGGCAGACTGAAAGAAAGAGAAACCAGAAGCCCGCTGGACAAAGGAGAATCGACAACGAGGCACCCGTTCTTCGAGCTGCCTCGCCGAACCCGTGGGGGCCCGGCCTTTCGCCGTGGGCTTCGTTGTCGTTCGCTCGCTACGGACGGGGTGAAACAAATATAGAAGCTGCCGTGAATGAAGACGCTGTGATTGGGAGATCAGGACCGTCTCCGTGCTGGCTTTAGATAGCCTTCGTCGAGGCTTACAGGTGCTTCTGTGACGTCCGACCATATGTATCTACTTTCGTTCATTTACTATACGCTAGTCTTATTAGCGCGATGAAGACAGACGTGCATATAGATCAGTCCACAGACAGGGATTGCGGACATTGTATACCATGCGGGTTTCGTACGTGTCATTTCTAACGGGAGGGGATAACCAAATGGTGAACCTGGCTCAATCAAATTCCACAGGTTTCTTTTTGTTTTGTTTTTTTCTATACAATAACAATGGTGTTCAAGTGTTTTTTTTTTGTTGTTTTTTTTTGTAGACGTTGAAGAAACACTTGTTGATGGTCGCTTTTCGGCTGGATTCAGGAAACACAAAGGGCGAATCTAGCAAAGCTAAACTCGTGGTTTGGCTCTGGTGGTTTAAGAAAATGGTAAGCCCACATCAGCTCGCCTGCGCCATCACTGCTTTATAGACTATACGAGTATTTAGTGCGCGACATTGAAGATTGAAAGAAGTAGAGTGTCTACACGTTTTTGTATCGGGCGGCCGCTCACGCACCCTAGTGCCTACAGGCCTCCGAGATCCCTCACTCTAAGAAATGCCTGCGCGTCTACTTACCCGCAAAACACACAAAGAGCCAATCATTGCGATCTAAGAATTCAGCTCAGCGAATGATGAAACGGAACATCCGTCTGCGCTGTGCCATTACGCAATGCAAGCATGACGCTTTTGCACCGCGTAATGCCACAGCGCAAAGTTCATTTTCAGGTTAGTGTTTTGCTGGTAAGTAGACTCGCAAGCATTTCTTAAAGTGTTGGGGCGAAGCGTCGAGAATCTCGGAGGCATGTCCCATATCGAATAAAAGACAACGAGTGCCCGATATGCAACTGCACAAAACGGACGTCGCGACACGGAGAAACGAGACTAGCGGAACGAAACGCAATTTGCTGGACACTAGCCTAACAGATAGGCGTTCCATCCGACGCACGACGCGGAAGGAAGCCGAGGAGGATCTGCTCACGTAACCACCCGCGAGTCGTGCAGCAAAGGACAGGGACAAAGGGGGCCGCCAAACACCGTCGCTTTCACGCTTGTTGGAAACAACGACGCGACAGAAAAAAACAACAACAAAAAAATACAAGCATCGTTCATATGGCCTGACATCCAATGTCCATCGCCGAGGAACGTCCACTGTGAGAACGCGCCTGTCCGTGCGTCGCAGTCAAACAGGCACCGAAACGAAGGCGGGTGTGTCATTGGCGAAATTTGAGCACCGCTAAGTTCACGCTTTGTAATTTCACGCCGGATGCATACACTCGCAAAGCAGCGCGGCCTTTGAGTCTCTAGTTGTTTTGTTTTTCTGTTTTTATTTTTGCTAGGTTTCTTACGTGTCAGTAAGATGACGGCTGCCAATTCGTAGAAAAAGCCCAGGCCGCGTCGCTGGTAATTCGACGAAATAGATAGCCTCTATCTGTCAGCATCGGACAGTGAAAGTGGTCTTTATGGTCGTCTTTTTATGGCAAAAACTCCACGTACGCCTTTCATAAAAATATGAAAAGAAAAGAGCGATCGTGCGTGACCTTCTGTCGAACATCGCGATAAGCCCCTTATGAGATATATACATCTTTAATAAAGAGGCTCGTCACCATGTTTGATCGCGTTTTAATCGTGTTTAGAGGTCGCGTACGATAGTAATTTTATTTTATCGCCATTAAAAAAAGAAAAAAAAAAGAAGACAGAGTACAGGGTGTCACAAAAGAAAATTTACACGGTCTTTTTTACCGCAAAAATAAACTAGGCATCGCCGAACGCTCATTCTCTGCCCACAGGTAGAGCTAGAGGTCCCAACCAGATGCCAAAGTTTCAGCCCGATCCGATAACTTAATCAAAAGTTATAAGTGATTTTCTGAAAATTTCAATGGGAAAATGGCGACCGACGGAGTTTTCAAACACATGGGGCTCTATGGCACCAGAAACCGAAAACGGGCAAAAATGGGCTCCATTTTCCCATTGAAATTTTCAGAAAATCACTTATAACTTTTGATTAAGTCATCGGATAGGGCTGGAACTTTGGCGTCTCGTTGTGACCTCTAGCTCTACCTTTGGGCGGAGAATGAGCGTTCGGCGATGCCTAGTTTATTTTTGCGGTAAAAAAGGCCGCGTAAATTTTCTTTTATGACACCCTGTATATACGAACCGATGTTCCACGTGCGACACGGTCGGACACCGCAAGCGCCAACGAAAAAGAGAGACCAATCTTCGTCCTCCTCTCGTCGCAAGTGTCGGTTCGACGACGGCGGCCGCATCTGGCCGCGTCACGCGTAATTTCGACGTCGAGGATTACGTCGACTCCGGACGAGGAAGCATCGACGGGGGGTCGGCGCCCCGTCTCCTCCGCCTGTCAGTCGCAGCGTCACGGACTCGAAATGGCTTGCCGCGGCGTTGAAGGACGACCTCCGACGCCAGTTAGCCTAGGTTACGCCGGGTTAGGTCTTTAACCGGGTTCTCCAGCTTGCTACGTACCTAATAGCTGCAATAAATTGAGCACGCCGCTCATTACGTTGTACAAGAGGCACGCGGTCTTCGCTGCAAACTGCATGACTCCTCGGACAGCGTCCGGGGACTGTCTTTCTGTACGATGCATCAGCAGTGCGACCTCGCCGACCTCGCGTTAATAGCTTTAGTCGCTCCAGTAATCGGCGCAGTCAGTCTGAGAGGGTACAGTACGTTCACACGGATGGATGGATAATGGTTGTTGTACCTTTTCTAACGGGCGGTAGCTTGCCCCACCTAGGCTAACTCCGACCAGATAGCTACGTGGTCGGAGTCTGCCTCCCACTCGAGCTTTGATTGGTCCATGTATTCATCTTCACTACATAAACAGAAAAAGTGGCGAATCACGATCAGTTGCGCCTTATGGTTTTCCTACATACCATAAGGCGCAACTGCTTTGATTGGTGCATGTATTCATCGTCACTACATGAACAGAAAAAGTGGCGAATCCCGCTCAAGCTTTGATTGGTGCATGTATTCATCGTCACTACATGAACAGAAAAAGTGGCGAATCCCGCTCAAGCTTTGATTGGTGCATGTATTCATTGTCACTACATGAACAGAAAAAGTGGCGAATCACGATCAGTTGCGCCTTATGGTTTTCCTACATACCGTACAAAAAGATAGGTAAAATAGAAAGAAAAAAACTAATAAAGTCAGGCGATATTTATGTGTACTGAGCTCCTCTCTAATAAGATGTTTGCTGTTGCCAGCACGTGAATATAAAGGAAGTACGAAAGCGCGTGACGTAGCACAAATATGAACGTATCGCATAATAGGGCAAAATTAAACGGTCTCCTGCAGTCAAACGCTACATAAACCGAGGAAGGAGTTAAATATACTGGTCTCCCGTTTGTTACGTATACCACTCCAATTTTATCTCAGTCTTGTAAGGCTGTTGTTACTTTCTTTTTAGCAACTTTTTTGTTTGTTTTGATTTTTGGTTAACATAAACGTGTCAGTAGAACAAATGTGTGCATGCATTTGTCTTTGGAAGCTTCGAAAGACCTATTAAAATGTTCGAGGTCGAACCGACAATGTAATTTTTTTTTTAATCCACCGTGTATGCTCTAGCATAAGAGTGACTATATATTTTGCGAAAAAAAAAATAACATCAAACAATGTTTAAAAAAAAAAGTGAAGTTGGATTCGAGATGCACCCAACGCGCCAACGAGACGACACGCTCCCCGAGTCCGTCTTGAGAGGCTCGCTGTTGTATTTTTCTCTTCCGCGTCTCTGACGGCCGTGTTTATGTCCCTTAACTTCCCGTTGTTCGCAGCGCGGCAGAAGTTGGCGTCTGATGACCTCTCGCGTTTCTGTCGACCGTAAGGACTTGTCTTGTTATGTAAATCGCACATCGAGACAATCGAGCACAACGTGCAGTTGGCTCAGCGCACGCAGGCGCCAGACGCCGAATATGCGCAATACTTAATAGTTGCATCTCCTTCGCATCTGCATCTACTTTGGCGTGTCATTAAACTGTCAAACCTCAAAGCGAGTTCCCCGCTGTACACTTTTCTAAACATCCCCTGTTCGAGAGTTTTCTGTGGCAACTAAGAAGAAGGCAAGCTTGCGCCTGTTTATAGATCGACACTATTTGCGTTGAAAGTGCGCAAGCACTGGGGCATCCCTATAATTTTTTACTATACGTTTCTTCCGGAAGTTGCTCCCGAGTACAATCATTATTCATCCAGTCATTCTTTCACTGTCTATGTCATGTATTTATTGATAGAGCCCTTTACGAAGCCGTATGCCGCAACCTCAAAACTCGGAGCTACATCTTACAACGCCAACGTCGCGAAGAATCAACTTTAACAATCACACACAAAGTGCGGGGTGGTGAACTTCCGGTCGTATATCAATACGCATACCGGAAGTGCACTGCTGTGCACTTTTCTGCACCGGTGCAGCAGGTATACAGGTAAATCGAACGAGCCTAATGTGTGGCTTGGCACAGTGCAATCATTTTCACTTCTATGTCTCGCACGTGCAAGGTTGTAAGCCTGCCGAAGCTACTTTAGCGTTCTTGGAAATCTGAGGCATCTACCAGGATGCCATTATTGCCTCGCAGACGTGGATGGTCGTTCAGGCCATCAGCACGCAAATCTGTCACCGTAGATTGTGGGAAGTAAAGGCAGGGCAGATGACGTACCTTTCACGTCCGGAGATCGGCCCGGTGGTCAAAGGGGAAATCCGATGCCCGTCCCACCGCGCGGCCGACGGCTACTACCAGCGAAGGTGGTCTCCGCGCCGGGTTCGGCCAACGCCATGCCAGCAACGATGATCCCGGTATCCAGCAGCGTTTATTGAGTACCAGGGGTCCCCAACAAGACACTGCGGTCAAGCGAGCCGCCGCGGGCACAGTGTGCCCGCATCGCCCGCCGACCTGAGAGCCAAAGGGGTAAGTGCGAGCGGAGTCATCGCCGGTCGGGCGAGCTCACGCCGCTACCCGTCGTCGCAGGAGTTCGGGGCCGGGGCTCTCGGCAGACGGACGTCCACAGGTTGTGGGGACGCCGACTGTCAGAGCCCGGGGAATCGCTAGCGTGGAGTCATCGACGGTCGGACGATGCTCGCGCCGCGACTCGACCCGTTGCCCGGAATCCACTCCAGGACTCCTCGACCACACGGCCGTCCACTCGGAGGGCAGGCCCGACTCTCCCTCGCGCGATGTCGCTGTTCCCCCGAAATCGGGGAGACGCGCGGAGGAGTGCGAAGAGTAGGCCAGCAAGGTGGCGCACCCTCTCCAACACGATCCGGGACGAGCCAGCTCGAAGCCAGACAACTCCGGCCGGCACGTCCGCGGCTTACGCCTTCTCGGGGGAGGGAAACCAGTGGCTCCCACAAGATAGAGTACTTCTAATCGATTCATATATATATATAGGTAGGAGCGTAACCTCCTCTATACTACGAAAGCCTGGCAGTTCGATGACGGAGCCATAGAGCGCCCGGTCGCGGATTCAGAGCGCGAGGATCTGGTAGCAGAGAGCATTTCTCGGGGAGTCTGGTATTCAGCGCACAGCTTTTGCGGGGGCGAGGACCTGAAGCATGGTTTTCAAACCCGACGAGAAAAGAAGCGGTAGCCCGAGGAACGCGAGGAGCACGAGCGGACATTCCATCGCTCGGGACAAGTGCGCTTCGGCGTCTCGCCGCAGCGGGGCGCCTGTTACATGCCTCTTGTCTGCCGCTGTACCTTTTCACTTTCGGCGGCCGCGTCTCGTGGCGATATTTTAAAAAAACTTGAATCTAAACAATACCGTGGAGGGGGGCAGAAAATCACTCCCCCCCCCCCCTCCCCACCACCACAACAATAGTCACCGCCCCCACCCCATCTCCATAACAGTTACGAGGACTTTGCATTCCTAACAAATGTGACCTCCATTAGTTGGCTACAACGTATCCAGGGACTGTAAGCGAGAACCCTCGACCCTCGAAGCATCTTCCACTGCACAGGTGGGTCACCTTGAGGAAGTGCATGACCCTAAAGGCTTTGGCCACGCGTCCTTCTTCCAGGTCAACTGCGATGAACTCTCGAGCAAAGAAGCACATACAGCACCACCCAACTGCAGGGGAACAGCACGCGAATACTAAGGATTTCGGGGATACGGCATCTCTCTTGATTCGAGCATGATGGTAACATGGTCGAGGCACCACCGAGGCCAACTGATCCTCGCCAGAAGGAGACTGTAGTTCAAGGCAATCGCCTGTCATTCTTCTTTTCGGGATATCTTTTTTTTAAAATTGTTTTTCTCTTCGGAAACTATAATTATGGGTTTCTTTCAACGGCGCTCCAGATTTGCCTTGTTTCCGTGTGAACATTTTAATTGGTCCGGTATGCGGCGCGCTTGATGGTAGACCTTGAGTGTGTCTGTGTGTTAACAACATAATGAACGTAATTGAGTTTGCGACAGAAAGATTTTTTAATCTTATTTTCGAGAAAAATCAGTATTTCAAAATGTCCTTTGTGCACCGTTGGCGTAAAAACGCCTGGCCACCTCAATTGCTTGCACAACGTAAAAAAAGATATAAAAAATTGCATGTTTGGCATACCGTGAACATATTTTGATCGAAATCCTTATACTTTAACGCGGGCAAAATACTTAATTTGTTCACGCTACAGAGGCCATCAGTCATACATGTGTGTTTCGCACTTCTGGCTCAATGTGCTTTTGAAAGGTTTTCTGCATATGGTACAATAGAAACAAAACAAAACAAAATTATGAAAGCTTTTTTTTTTCCTGATTTTCTCAGTGCCAAGGTCACGGAATGTATACAGAGGCAGCATTCTCATTCAGACATTGTGAGATAAGGTCTACACCTCATCTCTCTCTCTCAAACGACTACCGTCACCGGACGTCCACAGATTAGTGACGAAAGAAGGCGCTCATTGACCCTCGTGTGCCCGTCGTCTTGTCCAGACAAGCCTCTTAGCACACGCGCGATGGCCGGCCATGGCCGTCTGCATTGTTTCGGGGCTTCTGTTCACAAGAGGTGACCTCTACTACGGGATGCAAAAACCTTTCGAGATTGGTCAACGCGCACATCCTGCAACGCCATACGAAACACGGTGCAGAGCTGGACCAATACCCCCTAAAAAACACAAGGACACGTCATCACTGGTGTATACGCGCAGTAACTTGCGTCAGCGTCGCCGCCAACGCGTCGCGCAGTGTCTCACAAGGAGCGCGACTGTAGCACGCGGCGACGTGAAGACGGACGCGCGTCTGCCACTTTGCGGCTTTTCTCGTCGAGCTGCAGCGCGTTTTCTGCTTGGGGGCAGGTCGGAAAGCCACGAACGGTGACGTCACGCGTAGGCCTGGACCTTTTAGGAGGAATCGGCAGTGCTGAACGCTCGAGTTTAGACCAGTGTCTGGTCCGTTCTATGGGCGCTGCCATGTTTGTTTATGATGACGCCATGACAGAGTAGGAGGCTGCGCTTTTTGCAAGACTCCTTTTTTTTTTAGAAATCTTCGTATATATCGTGTGCAAGAACGTCAGAGATGCATAGTCACGAAGTACAACACCGATGCCAACAGTGCTGTATAAAGCAAAAATACTGAGAGATTGAGATTAATATTTCCCATTTTTATCGGGGGGGGGGGGGGGGGGGGGGGGTTGGACACTGGTCGATATTATGCTTCTTTGCCCGCTGCTTCTTCTACTGGGTGTGCCGCCGCATATGGCCGCACAACCATTGGGGGCGCTGACATCCTGTCAGTGAGCTTTGTCCTCTGGCCAGTGATTGTCGGCCTGCCTGCCAGAGGCATTTGGATTTAAAGACGGTGAGATGAAAAAAGGCATTATTTGAGAAGGCCGAAACAGCCTATACGGAAGAATAAATATTGCCTTACTCTTTTCCTGTCGATTTGTTGGGCGGAAGGGGTCGGTTGCGTACAAGTGCTTCCGTTATACGCATCCACATTTTGATGGGTATTGCCACTGACCCTCATGTTTTGTAAACTCGGTAGAAGTCAACTGTTATTATCAAAACCCTGTCTATAGGTATAGCGCAAGTCGTCACCCGATTTACAAGGGTTCGGCCGTATGCATGCATCTATCTACGGTATGGAGCGTCTCAATACTGCTGGCTAACATAGAGTCGAGGCAACCTAGCTAATGGGTTTCAGCGACATGACGGTCATTGTATTTGCAGCAAGTGACTGCAAATGTCCGTTCTGCAGGCTTACTATGTTTCCTGGGTAATATAGTTTAAAGAACATGAACAGCCAAAGGCGAAACGTTTACACGATGATGCTGCAGCACAATAGCATCGATATGTTTATTAGTCTGCTTATCATTAAAGAACTGGTCGACACATTTTATTCTCCCCGTGGCCAACCTAGAATGTTGAACACAAATTCAACACATACTTTATCCATTGAAAAATAATGCGAATAACACAGAAGGTGATCACGACACTAGACTTGAGCGCATGTCCACATGGCTAACCCAAGAGAAACCGCTCGCCACGCACGTCGTGCTCGGCGAGCGGCTAGGAACTCTGTTGCGAGACTAATTGGTTCTTCCGCCGACTTCAACTAATCTCCCATCAAACTGGCAACACTATTTATCGGCTCTTCCCGCAGGCCACCATGGAGATTCACAAACCCTGAAAACCATCCATGCATCTATTTCTTTGGTTTCTATGCTGGTAGAGCAAGCTACCGCCTCTTATAATGTATACAGCATTAGCATCCATCCATTCAGTAAGAATAAAAAAATTCGGCAACTATGAAATGCTGGGCGCTATGTAGTTTTAATAGATACGAAATGGTGCGGGGGGTATGAAAAGGAATAATAGTACCAGGATTGACCTTCGGTAAAGCAGTCTTATGCATAAGTTCTGAAGTTTAGGCGAGATTGAAGACGGGACAAAGGAGCGTTGTCAGGATAGCTCTGGGGGAACACGGGAACACTCCAAACGAGGGAGTGCAGGGTGATATGTGCTGGTCATCAAATGAGAGCAAAGGGGCAATGAGTAAATTATTTTTGACCGAAGTCTAACACATGCGTGAAGGACATGCGGTGGGCGAATAAAATGTATAAATACCTCTATACGAGGAATATGGACATGAAATGGACGAAACGGACAGGAAAGCTTCGGGTAAAATTCCGGCAGATGGATAGGGGGGGGGGGGGTATAAACGCGTTCAGTGGAAAAGGCATTTCAGGAGGCAGAGAGATAGATGTGGGAAGAGAAAACACAGGGGAGGTCAGTTTTAACGATATATAGGTCACAAAAGCAAGATGCAAAGAAGGAAGGTTTATTCGGTAATTCAAAAGAGAGAGAGAGAGAGAGAGAAGGGGGTGCTCTACTCTTTGAGGCGAGTACGGAATTCTTAAGAACAAAATGTATAGGGCCAAATTTGAAGACGCAGATACAACGTGAGCAATATGTAAAGAGGAGACGGAAATAGTTGAACAAGTGATTCTATAATTTAACGAGGTGTATCCTCTTCCCGACGGGTTTCGCTGGATAAGTTAGAAGGGTGGATTCTAGAAGAGTAGAGGCAACGAAGAGAAGGTTGGTCCTCTGGCAGAAATTATCTGGGAAAAATTTAAGGAGGTACAACTAACTACCACAGCTGTGAGAAGGTGGAACGGAGGAGAATCGGGACGCCCTCCCGGTTGGCTACGGCTCGAAGTCATAACCCTGTCGAAAATTGGCGACTCCCTTGCAAGGTGGAGAAGGAGGGGGGGGGGGGGGGGGGGGGGGGATTATGTTTTACGTTTTTTTTACCCGGTCCTCCAAAGATTTGCTTGGCGGTCGCCTTCATGGCCTGGTAATAGTTACAAAAACGCATTGGCTTGGAAGGGGTAAAGTGGAAACTGGAATTCGTTGTAGGTTTTAGGCTAGGGGGCGCAAGCTACCGCCCGTTAGAGTCGGCAAAGCCGTTATTATCCATCCACCCATCCCTCCATCCGTCCGCGGATCACCATGACGGTAGGATCGTGGTGCTGCTTGCTTTCCTTTTAAAATTCCTCTCGGCTTGCCGCGCATAAAGGCCATGCATAGGCGTCGTAACCGTAACGCTGCCGCTGATCATCGACCGTTTCACCATTGTTCCGCCTGGTTGCATTGATTCTGCAACCTGCCACGAGAGCAAGGGGTCACTCGCTCGAATGCGGCCAATCAGAGACGCAGAATCATCACGTGATCTTTATGCAAGCTCCGTGTTACACCAAAAACCACTTGACGTCACATTGGCCCTCTCCCTGTTTCGTGCTTTTCTCACCGTCTCCTTACCCCTTTCCTACGCACACGCGAGAGAAGGGACCGACGGACGACGAAAGTGATTACGTCACGGTTTGCTGCACATTCAGGCTGAAGGCTTGGAAGTTCGTTTGCTTTTCGATTCTTCGTTTGAGGCCTGTTGCGCTTGCCTCGGTTGTTCGCGTGTTTCAGGGTTTTTTTGTTGTTTTGTTTTTGTTCTTTGCGGAGGGTGTGGACAGTTGTGAAAGTTACAAGGCGGTTTCCGAAGGCCCCCCCAGGGAGAATCGGTAAGGATAAGAGAAAATGGATCGCCCTTGAGAATAGATCGACGTCTTTCTTTTGTATATGCTTTGAGATTTTTGTCGTCTTTTTCCGGTTCCCGGGCCTGTTGGAAGTCGGGAGGCCGGTTTTGCGGTTCAGCTGTTCTTGTCCTGGTAGAGTGAAAAAAAAGTCGCTCAAAGAAGTACTCATTCTCCGTCGTTCTTCGTTTGAGTGTTTCCTTGCACGGCTTCGGCTTTGGGGAGTCGAGAGAGCGTGACAAAGAGAACGGCGAAAAACGAGCTTGTTTTCCTGCCATTCCACTTTCCTGTATTCGGTCAGAAGGGCTTTTGGTCACGGTTTGGCCGAAAAATCATCTTCACTTCTTCTCTCGTATTCCGTAGAACTCGAAGAATAGTTCCGAAAGTAAAATTCACCAGGGGCTCTAAACACGTCAAACACAAATTTGGAGCCTAAGGTTCGCGGAGCGCTCTGATTGGATGCCGGCGACAAATGCGACGTCATGGTCGTGATAGTCCAATCACTGCGCTCCGTAAACTTCGGCCCCAACTTTGTGTTCGACAAGTTTAGAACCCCAAGGCGATGTTTCCAAACAACGGTGGCCCCGCCACGTGTGGCCACTGCGCAGAGACCAGATTGAAGTGAGATGAAGCGTCTGCGCATCTGCTGTGCTTACCAATGGATGGATGGATGAATCCGGCTGAGCCCTTTGGATCGGGCGGTAGCTTACGCCACCTAGCCATTTTGTTTTACCATGTAAGCTTAGAATATTTAAGTGTGAAAACTACATTCACTCCGCACTGAAAAGACCGTTGTGCCGACATCAGCGCCACTGCTGCAAGTTGACGTCAAAGCCGCAAACACCCACCAGTTCAACATTTTCTGTTTGTCTTGTTCTTTAAACAAAAATAAAAATGAACTTATCAGTAAAAGTACTGCAAACATCGACAGCGAAGGGCAAAAGATCGAAGTTTGCTCGGCTGGGTAACCAAAATCTTTGTGCAAAACAAGAATAACAAAGAAAAAGATTAAATAAAAAAAAATAATGTTCGCGTGCTTATCGTATGTTGACTGCCACGACCGGAATAATGCTGGAAAAATAAAAATGACCGACACGGTCACGACGTCTGAAGTCTGTATTTTTTGTTTTCGTTCTACCCGATAAAAGAAAAAAAAAAGAAGAAAAGAATGGCGGATGAAAAAAAAGTTTTACAATTAAGCCCCCCGCCCCATATAGCGCAAATGCTTTGGAGTCGAAGCTATAGAATTGACGACGACAGTTTCCCCCGCCACGAATCCTTCCTGGTGTCGGAAGCCTCTCGCGTTAGATTAATGCGAGTTTACAGCGACTTGTTAATCTTCCGTCCATGCGCGGCGCACTCCGCAATTTCCCGACCATCCTGTTTTCATCCAGCGTCTTCGTGCACTTCTCCGTAAAAGTGTGCAAACCCTCGTGTTTACGGCTCACGGACCGGGAAAACCCCGGTGTCGTCCGCTAAGCTTCGAACGTCTGGGGAAGCTGACGGAACTCGAGGCTCCGCTGTCAGGTGAACGGAATTCACAGATGCGTGAAACGAGAGTCTTGTTGCGGGTAGCGTTGGACACCCTCGAAGCAACGTGTCGTTCGACACCCTTCACACCTTCTGACCCGGTGCAGCTCGTCTTTTGGGCACACTTTGTCGGCACCCTTTCCAAGCAATCAAATTACTTCCAATCCATTACTTTTTCGAGAAATTTAGTAGTAATAAAAAAAGTAATTGCAACAGTAATCTGATTACTACTGGAAGTACTAAAATTACTCGTAACTGTTACAATTTTGTTTTCTTTCGCCTTCTTAATATCGTTATTTTTTTATATTTTTTCTACGAGATTCCTACGATGAAATCATCTAACCAAATCTGCCGCAGAAAGGTGGTTTACCAAAATGGCCGAATTAAGTGGATGACTAGCTGATATCATTCGGTGATTTTATTCTAACGTTGGACAGTACAGAAGACTCGTTTTCAAACCGGCAATTTTATTTTTACTTCGAAGTAACCTGAAAAGTAACTGTTACTTTTTTTCAAGTAACGACCGAGTGATTTTCCTCTGGAGTAATCGAGTGATCTAACTGATTACTTTTTATAACCGATAGTAATTGTAAGCGACTACCCTTTTTTTCAATAATGTGCGCGAAACTGTCATTGTGCAAGTGTCCGATTAATAAAGCCGTCCGCTCTCTGAGCCTCTACCGTTTACGTGTATCCCAACATTTATAGCATAATAAATCTCCAAGGTGTATACTTTCCCCGAAAGCACTCTTAAGAGGCAATCGCTGCAATCTACAGGACGTATACAACAAAACAATACGACTTGGCGTTTATGTGTGGTTGTATAGCTGTTGCGGTGATGGTGCCTACGTCAGGCTAATTCCAACAGCGCAACAGCGACGACAACGACCCCACACAAACTTGCGATTGTTCGTGAACGAGCGGACTTGTCCGCGGGAGCTGTGCGCGCACCGCGCCTGCGCACGAAACCCGGTGGATATGTCCGCGCGCGACTTGTATAGGCGAGAAAGTGCGGGTCGTTGAGACCTGCTGAAAGCTGGCCTTCTACATTTGGCTGCTTGGAGAGAATCTGATAGTTGTTTCACTTTTTGGACGGTTGTCTAGCTAGCTGCTCGATGCTAAGGAAAATAAACCTGGCACCTATAGTCCTAGCATCTAGCATAACGTCCTCAACTCTCAAAACGAGCTTATCGAAGAAAAAAGCCAATTAGTTTTATACTTTAAAGCGATCGCGTCGAAAATGGCGCAGTGGTGGTTTTGCTTTGTTTTTCTTCTTCGTATTATGATTTTTCAAAGACTGCCAGTCAGATCGCGCTTTCTGCAAAGTGTGGCAAGTTCTACTCAAGGAGTAACTTTTCACGTGGCATAAAAACAAACAAAAACAACAACAACGGATGTTTTGATGACTCGACAACGCGACTGATGATGAAGCAGTCACACCAAACGACTACCCGAGTTTGCAGATGTCGGAAAGAGTCCCTCCCGGCCGTCTGTAGGTTCAACAAATATTATGACGCCGTGGTTCGTTCGTTTTTGTTTACCCCTGATTCCCCCGTGCTGTTTTCCCCTCCACTATATAATAAATGCTTTCCTAAGGAATCCAAAGGTCACATCCAGTGAACGCAAACCGTGCTGCGAGCATTTGGCAAGAGCCCAGAAGCCGACGCCCGCCGTTGTTGCCAACACATCATCACGTCCGGCGGTGGCCCCAGCGTTTGTTTTGACTCCCATCTAAATGATGACACGGCAGCCTTCTCCACCGACGCTTCTTAAGTCGTCTCAACGCGTTCCTCGACTCAACGCTCCATTCTCCGGGAACGCACGTTGCGAAAGTAGCATCGAGGAAATGAGGAGGCTCTCATTTGAACAAACACTTTCAGTGTAACTGTAAACTGTGCTGCTACGTTAGTTATTGACAGGATAAAAACAACAAGGAGGCACTTTTTGTGTGTGTGTGTGTGTGTGTGTGTGTGTGGTAGTTTTTTTTTTTTTTTTTTTTGGGGGGGGAGGCTTTGGATTTGATTAATTCTGAGTAGGTTATTGTGTGCATTGGTTTGCTTATTTTCGCCGTGGTAACGAAAGTGGTTGTGCGGACATGTCCTAACATAGGGTATCTGCGTCCACTCAACTCACTGCCGTCACGCGACTGTCAGTACTGCGCATGCGCACACATTTCACTTCTCGAGAGTTTGGTTTCTGTGCACGCTCGCTGTTACATCTGGTGTGGACATAGCGGGCTTCTTTCTAAACACTGTGTTGGTGTCTAAAGCCGGCTGCGGACGTTGAAACGGTGTCCCTTTAAACTAATGAAAATGTAGTTTCCATCTTTGCCACCAGGCGGCGTCGATTGCCGCGGTGCCTCTTCTTTGCGTGTCACTCGCCCCTCTATACAGCTTTAGCTCGTCCGTGGTCCAACCGTGCGCATTCATTCGGCGGTCATCCACTTTCCCAAAAGAAAAGAAAAAAAAAGAAAAAAAAGTAATGGACGACTCCCATTGGGTGGCTCCCTTTATGATGGAGATGGTGCGGGGCATTCGCGTGAGCTGCCGAACCCTGACCACATAATACTCAATAGACAGGAACGAACCGAGCGCTCTCATATATACTCGTCGCAGCCACACAACAATGACTACATGCTGCACTTCCTGAGTCGCGAATAGAGGGGTGAAAACAAAAATGGCGGCGCCGCATCCCCCCCCCCCCCCTTCTACGCTATACGACGACGAGGGCGACACCCAACGTCGAATAATGAAAATAAAACCGCCGGCGATGAATGACGTCCGTTGCACACATACACAACACCACGAGGTCAACACTCTGGACAAAGGATTCAAATACGACGACGCGGCCTAAAACGTCACGCTCTGACTTCCACTAAACCGCCACCGCAACGGTCGCATCGCACGAGGCGCGTCTTCTAGCTGCGAGGCCATGGCCCACGGTTAGGCCTAAGACGGGCACGCGCTGAACTGGAAAAAAAAAAATGTGCAATCATAAACCGGCTGGCGGACAATGCACGTTGACACGTAATTTCTGCACGGCATACAAACACCCACAACGGGGTTCGAACAAATAGAAAAGAAAAAAAAAAAGTTGTTGTTTAAGTCCGGAGCGACACGCGCTTTTTCAAACACGCCAACTAGGTTTCGTTTTTTTTTTTTTTTGTTGTTGTTTTTTGCTGCGGTCCTGTGCTCTTTTGCGCCGCCGCCATTGTGTCATCTGCTAACGTACTGCACGGGCTGAACCTCCGTTGTTGCCGGCTGAGAATTGGGTTAAAGGGTGTTCGTCGGTTCCATGTTTTTTTTGTTGTTTTTTTTTGTGCGCGCCCGGTTTCGTTAATGGGTGCAATTAATTGCGCCATAAAACTTAAATGAGGAGAATTACCCAACAACGCCCCTAAGGTTGAATGGAAAATTTCTTTTTAACTGAGGCAAGGTGCGAGTTTCGTTTATTGCGTCCCAGCAGTTTGTTGTGTAAAGAGCTCAGAGATGACTTAGTAAAACGCTCGAAGCTGTTAGTTCCTAACATATACGAGTGTTGTGGACCTATTTTAAAAGTGGATCGAATTAAGACATCGATTGATGAATGGCTTAGTGATCTAATTAGGCGGCCAATATGATTGCAAAGATATAAAACGATTATAACTGTAATACATAATTAAACAGCGCACAAGGAGAGGGACAGAAAAGGAAGACAGAACAGGCAAGCGCTGTTTTCTTCCTTTTCTGTCCCTCTCCTTGTGCGCTGTTTAATTATGTATAGCAACCACCAACTAGCCCAAGTATCCACCATTTTGAATATAACTGTAACTTTATACGCTGTATAGACTTGGTGATGCGAGAGCCGTACGTTTCAGTGAAGCCAATTATTTCGTTAATTGGTCTGTCTAGAACACGTTAAAATGCCATGAGCTGATTGCACATGTGAGGATGGAATATAATGAAATGCAAGTCAGAAGATACCAGGATCTATTTAAGCGATTGAAAAAATGCGAGACTACGCAGAAATTTACGCAGAAATACGTTTCATTCCAACATAAAACAAAGGATAATGCTTCACCGAAAAAAAAAACACAAAAAAAACAACAACAACGAAACACAGCACTAATAATAAAATTATTTTGAAGAACAATTAATTTAAGCAGCTAATATAGCACAATATATAGCTTTTGGAGAATAATTCTTTAAGCGCAATTGCAACATGGTTCTCCACATACTGCACGCAAAAGGCGCGTGTTTCGAAAGTGAGAAACACATTTTTATCCAGCCCTCAAAATCTGCTCAATTCATGCACCGTGGCTCACGGACGCTCCAGCGGGAAATTGACCGATTCCCGATTTCTAACCTCGCGTGGATTTCTATGTCTGGGAACGAATGAAGCTTGTATCATTTACCAGTCCCGCTCATTTGAACGCAAAAATCGTGCTTCTTCTTGTGAACAGATTTTGTGTTTTCCATTTTCTCGTCGTTTTTGCCTGAATTCTTTTGTTAATCGCAATGTATACTGACTTTTTCTTATTTTTTTCTTTCTAAAAGCTGGTTTCTGTATATTTGTCTTAGACGCGCGGGCCTTCCGGTAAACTAAGCGCGAAAAAAAAAAAAATATATATCTGAGGTCAAATCGAGAGTGGGGCCTTCAAATAGAACATGCACAACAGTTTTGTATTTTTTTTTTCTGGATCTTCGTAGTAAAAAAAAAAAAAAAAACGTGTTAGAGTCATCACGACCCAGCGCACGCGAAAAACAACAATCAAAGGGCTCAGGGCCAAACCTTCCGTTCCTCGTAAATATTGTCGAACTCAAAGTTATATGTTTATACCATAATATATAAACCCCTGGTTTCTCATGGCCGAAGCTTTCTCGATGTGCCTAAAATAGGCGGTACCATACATTCCACGGCTAGTCTCACCATCTAACAAATCTTTAAATAAGGGCGACCAGCCAATGTTGAAGGTGCGATTAACTAATTTTCGTCAGTTTGCTGCTCTAGACCATAGTCTTTCATAACCCCGTGCACGCGGAAGCACTCCGATCGGCCCGCGGTCCGTCCAGTGACGCCCCACCCGCCGCCCGCTTCCCACAGGAAGAAACCAGTCTATTTATGTATTTTTTTTTAGCTTTATATTTTTTTCATATTTATAATCCGGCCTTCGAGATGGCAACCGACCCCAAATCCGGCACCTTAGCCAAAAAGTTTGGGTGTCATCTCAATTTGGCTGGAATGTCTTTTCGGCCGACAGCTCCGTTCGGCTGAAGTTTGGCGACCCCCTGCCAGGGGTCGGCATTCTAGGTCGCCCTCACTCACTCTCACAGCCACATTCACCTAGGCCCCTCACTCACCCTCACCCTCACAGCTACACTCATCTTCAGCCCCTCACTGACCCTCACAGTCACACTCAACTTCAGCCCTTCATTCACCCTCACGGAACCTCACCTCCCTCACGCACCCAGGGTTTTCACAGCCCTCATGGCCCTCACACCACTCACGGTTTTCACTCACCGTCACCTCACCTGTAAAGATGAGAGTGAGTGAGGGCCCTCACGGAGTGAGGTTTTGCCGAGGTATGACCCCTGCAGACTCAGTCGGTGACATCGAACGCACAAGGACGAGGATATCACCGTGACGAAGCACTTTTGGGGCTGTTTAATAGGCTCGGTTGGATCCTAGTGTCGGATGCAGTCGGACTTGAAGTGAAATAGTGGTTTTGAATCGGATCGCACTAGGTCATTCGTGATCTTCACAGTGCAACAAAAAAACACGACAAGCATTTTTTTCTTCCCCCGAACAATGTTGAATTTAAGATCGACGCTACGCCGTCTGATTCGAACCCCTACGAGGGTACTCTTACTAATTATCGGTCTCCAATCTTTTTCTTACTAATGAACGGAGAATTCAGAGTCGTTTTATATGGATGTTGAATTCTGTGCATTTCCTGCACGCTTACATTGTGAGAGTCCGAAAGCTAGTCAAGCTGCACCCTGCAGCCTCACTGGTCTTCGAACTCTCACATTGCAAGCGTGCAAAACATTTTTTATTATTACTATTATAAAAAAAAAATCTATAAGTAAAAATGCGCTTCTTTTATCGTTGAAACACCATCGCATGCAAGGGAGAACTTATTCCCGTTCCGGTGTTTTATGGGAATGAACTGTTTATGTATGAGAACTGCAGTTAGCCAAAACGAAATGCAAAAACAAAAATGGTTCCAGGGTCCCTTAAGAGCAACCGGGGCGCTTGGAGGTAACAAGCCAGCCAGCAAGTGGCGCCCCAAAGTCGCCCCCCCCCCCCCCCCCCCCCCCCGACTTTGCTGGCTTAAAAAAAAAATCTTGCTACGGGGATGAAAAAGAAACAAGCGCAAACTCGAAAAAATAAAGATGTAAGCAGAAAAGAAGAAGAAAGAAAAAAGGTAGGAACATGTTTTGGCAGCCAAAGCACGAAAACAGGGCCGAAAACAAAGGGGCGCGATTGTTCGCTGAGCGAGTGCCAAGAAGGGCCCGGGATGCCGGAGGGATCAAAATGGATGCGGCGGCATCTTTTCCCGGACGCGATGACGGTCCCCTTTTACCTCGCCTGTTTCTTCTTCTTTTTGTGAAGGCGCTTTGGCGCTGCGTTTCGGCCGTCGACAGGATTTCAGGGAGGGGCGTCACATATCCCCGAAACATAGTCTCTACTCTTTCAATAAATAAAAAAAAAAGTACAATTTGGCCGAGGAAGAAAAGTAGTTGTTAGTATATAGTATTTGAATTTTATCGACGAAACCTTCAAGCGCAAAATTAGGTTTCACGAGGAACACAGCGGCACGCTAACTCCAGTCTCAGCCTCCCAGGCACGCGGCGCCATTCCTAGTGACACCTCTTCGTCCCATTTGTATTGTTTCATTTTTTTTCCTCGTTGTTTTTACAGATAGCGAAATCTTCTCGAAGCGCCTCGGAGTCCTCTCTCCCGTCTTATTTTTTTTTCTTTTCTTGCTTAGGAAGTATTCACGGCTGGCTAAGTTCTTTTTAAGAAGCGTTTCGGAGTCGTCTCTCACGCCTCATAACTCTGTTTTTGTTGTTGTTGTTTCACGGGTGAGTTACGTGGCAGGAGATTGACAGTCGGTCAACTAGGCGAACTCGCTTCGACCACGGCACGCTTCACCATATCAAGGCTAAATCTAAGTTAGCTTCGGGAAGAATTGGATTCAGCATGAGAGGGGCGATGCAACGGTTTGTGTACTTTGCGCATATACCGCTTAGAACGAATCCCTGGCCTTAATGACCAATGAAACAGGCGTTCGTTTTTCACCCCACGCAATAGAATAAAAAATATATGTAAGAAAAACAAGCAGCGTTCGCCCCCTTAGCTCGCAGCCAGAACAAGCGGCCACGTGATCTGGGGCCCTAAACTCGTCAAACACAAAGATGGAGCCGAAAGTTCGCGGAGCGCGCCGATTGAACGTCGGCGAAAAAAGTGCGAAGTCATCGTCGTGATAGACCAATCGGTGCGCACCGTCAACTTCACCCCCAACTTTGTGTTTGGCGAGTTTAGAGCCCCTGGAGCCCATGCCACCAATGTTGATCATAGACACGCGCTGGGGTTGGCAAAAGACAGGACACGAGCTGAGTTCCAGACATTGTTATGGTTCGGCTATTGTCGTCATTGCAGCGATTGGACACGGGCCACTACCCGCATGCTTCTCGACCTAACGATTATTCCGAACCCCATTCGAGTGTCCACGCAATGCTGGGGTCCAATTTATGAGCCGCGTTCAAATATTGTCACCGGGGGAAATGCGACCGCCCAGCTACGTCATCAAGTTTAGCGAAGGAGAGATTGAACGAAAACGCTCGCTTTTGTCCTTGAAATTACACCGGAACAAAGGAGTTTCTTGACCACTGGCGGTGCGTGCGAGTATCCTGGAGTCCCACTAGTGTCACTAAGCTCGTGTAAAGTAAAAAAAACATTCTAATTGAATATCGTTGCACCGCTCCTTTAAAGGCACGAGAATGAACCCTCGCGGCACCTAGTGAATGTCAAAGAGACAGGATAAAGTACCTGTAATAGGTGAACTGCAAGCACGAGGGGCACAAAAAAGAGCAGCAAAACTTGCAAGCGGTTCGTTATTACCAAAAAGCCGCGAACGCACTGCAATTACATCATATAAAAAAGCAGTCTGCAGACACGTTTGAAGCATGTATGAAGCAAACATGCTTCAGACATCACGAGGCGTGTCCACAAGTAATTCTGTCATTGTGTTTGCTGCGAATACCATGTATGATGTATGGGCAGTGTGGTTGCGCCTCATTGCGCTGTCCAATCGCTACAGGGAAGTCGTCCGCCGCTGAAGCCTAAATTCGGCTAACATGATCAAAAAGAAGAACATTTGAATGTTGTAAGTACAAGCCCGTTGATGGAACGAGTCGGTAGTTTGAAACCGAACCGTGTTCGATTCCTGTACAGTTAAGCAAGTGTGGAGTGCCACAATTCGTGGGTTCCGTCATCATCCTTGTATGATTATAGATATTTCACTTTTTGTGAACTTTTAAAATAAAGGACGAGTCCGCAGTCTACATAGCTTACGCTCAACTACGTAACTAAGTGCAAACACTTCTTCATTTAAGCATCTAAGAATCGCCCAACGCCAAGGTCAACGTGTTTGCTGGGCCGCAAGGTCACGATCAGCGGAGCCGACCCAGGGCCAAGCCCGCAATCGCTTATGATACCAGCAACCAGGGACGATGCTGATCTCTACGGACGAGACGTTGATTGCCGACTGCTTTGATGAACTCCGCACGAGCCGAGCCAAAACAAACATCATGGAGTGCGCTCCAGTGCTGACATTGGGACTTGGCTCGTGTCCATCTAGCCGTTCCTGCAGAAGCCCGTGACAGACGTTGACTCGGCCGTTCCCAAGCTTCGGGTCTTGGCGTACTCTTAATTGGCTCCGAGCGGCCACAATTAGCGGGACTATTAATGTTTGTCTGCTCAATGAGCGTCTTCCTGTGGTCTAATGGCGCAGTCGAACGCATCAGCCAGTTCGTGGCTATCCTTACCGCAAGATCGAAACTCTACATTCTCAGTACGGGCATGACGTTTCACTCGCGCCTTGTCTCCCTCCCCCGCGTACATGACATTTCCGCGCGTATATGGTCGCATTGTATAAGCTTCGTCATTCGCTGGAATCCTCCGATAATTAGCCATGACGGGCAAGCAAGGCCAGCACAATGGCCGCAGACGTGCACTGGCAATCACTAAAGTCCCTTCCTACTTCTTTTAGAAGTAACGACAACCAATACAAATGACAAAGCACATTCCGCTGGAACAAAATGGCGGCATTCAGTCTAGTCTTCTGCTGTGCGCCGCCATTTGCTTCCCAAAGCCTGCACCGTCACGCAGTCGGCACTACAAAGAATGTCGCTACTTGTAGGGACTTTATCAACCACAACTGCTGATAAAGACGCACTGTTCGTTGCAGACAGTGACGACAGAATGTGCATATGAATGCTTTCAAGATGTCCGCAGACGCTTTTCCTATCACCAAGGAGACTGTCATACGAGCAAGAAACACGCCTGACAAACTGTCTTACAGTCTATGCAGGAGTCCCATGCGTCTAATAATCGCCCAAAAAACCAACAGAGAGTTTTCGTAGACCGTTTTCGCTCGTCCGCTACGCTGTCCGGAACCAAGACGAAGACGCCGCTACTACGCATGCGCGACGCTAGCCTTGCCTCCGGAGTCCTGGGTCCCGTAGCGGGTTGCGGAGAACGTGCCGGGACAGCGGAAACCATCTACGAACACTGCCTATAGGGAGTATTCACTGGACGCCATATATGTGGGTGCTGTTTAGAGCGCATGCTCAGAACGAGCTCACACCAAAAGGTTGCTAAGACCGGCACTCTTGATGGTGCGGAATGCACGTTGCAAAAGAACTGTGGAAGCTCGCCATCAGTACGCGCTCAGCATTCGCGCACACAGTTATGGCCTCCAGTGAGGAGGCATTCTTCGATGGAACGCCGGAGGGCGATTCACGAGATGTCAAACGCAAACATTACAACTCCAGACCCGCGATTTTTTTTAAAATGTCCACGACTGTAGTATTTAAACCGACACCAAACTACGCTGGTTTTCACCTGAAGAAAAAGAAGAAAAAACGCAAGTTTTGTCGTGTTCTTAATACGCCGCGTGAAGTAAAGTACTTAAAGATTTGGTTTGTCGAAGGAAGAAACGATTCATGGTAATAAAACCCGAGACTCAGGATCACAGAAGGGGACGAACACAACGCAACGTCTCAAGACAATAGCTTGACTTAGGGAGAATAACTGAAATAATACTTAAAAAACAAGCGAGCTGGTGATGATTCATGGTAATAAAACCCGAGTCTCGGGTTTTATTACCATGAATCATCACCAGCTCGCTTGTTTTTTAAGTATTATTTCAGAAGAAACGATGTGCTATCGGCGTTCGAAACGTATACGTCTCGATAAGATAACGTATAACTAATCTGAAATACACACACACACACACATATATATATATATATATATATATATATATATATATATATATATATATATATATATATTGCTTCTCTACATAAGGGTGGAAATTAATAATGCTCAACAAAAAATACGGACTTTGTTTTGTTTTTTTTTCGCGGGGTTTGATGTGAAAACGAGTCTAGCCGTTATATCTCCAGCCATTTGACTGACTCGCTTTTCAATGTGCGCACGAGTCTTCAAACAGGAAGTTTACTCGGAGCACGTGCGTACCGAGAAGCTTTGTTTGTTATTTACCTTCGCGAAAATGGGCGACTCGATTTCCACGACTCAAACGCGTAAAACTACAGTTAGAGCAACAACGGCAGCCGAGGAGGGGTCATGCCCTACAAATCTCCAACGCCATTTGGCTGCGTGAAACGGTATTTCGTGACCGAGGTGGCCTTGGCAGTCCGGCGTCGGTGTATACCGGAGGAAATATAAAATACACCAAGATTGAAAAGAGCTACCGTTGATCAAATTGCCCTCCAACGCGAGAGTATATACGAAAACAAAAAGAGATCAAGATGAGACACTCGGTGTTCTTTGAAGCATCTTCCAGCTTCTAACAATGCCTGCTTAAAAAAAAAATGAAAAATAAAAAAAAAAAAACTTGAGAATGTTTTAAATGTGCATTCTTTATACGCACGTGGTAGAATTATTCGGTCTCCACACATCAGTTGTGACAGATCATTCGCAGCCTCGCTTTACGAGCCCCTCTCTCACTGAGCTTTGAGGGAAGCAGTGGTGGGGGTTCGCGCTGCAAAACTCGAAAATCTACTATAAGCGTGAAGCTGATCGTGTAATCACTACTAAACAATACACGTATACAAAGAAAAAAAAAAAACCTATGTCAGCAGTGGTCTGTTAAATACTTTTTGTGCAGTGCACCGGCTAAGTTTCTCATGTACAGCGTTGAATCGGTACGGCCAAATCTCGGGTAAATTGCTGCCTTTGTAGCATTTGGTTCTACTCAAATATTCCGCTTCTAATGATGAGCAGTTTCGTGAGGAATTGAAGGGGAAGGGAACGGATCATAGAATTTAAAAAAAAAGGAAACGACAAAATAATTTTACTCACAGTTTGTTTCTGAGCCGGTAAAAGTCTGACTATGAGTCAGGTGAACGTGTAAAGAGACGTCACGACACATCAGGACGCGACGTCACCTGACCGCCTAGCCCATGGATGTACGCTTGGCCCGTGACGCGTGGGAATTGGTGCATACGCACTATTTCAACCTAACGCCACGGGTTTGTGTGATAAGTCTTTTGCGTAACTCTGGAACGTCGTTACAGTCTTCCCCCGTAAGCAATAACGTTTTCTGTTTACTTTAAAGACGACAAGGAGAGAGAGGGGGATGGAAAGGGGTTCCACCCATGCGCTGGATAAAATCGCTGGCACGAATCTGCTTCGAGTTCATATATCATGCACGGTGTCAACGTTCCCCGATCGTCTATTCGTACTAACACACGGGTGTGATAAGCTGGCCTACGGGGATGTAGGCGAACAACCCCAAGCTGTCCGGGGGAAACCAGCGGAGATAATGTAGCGTGCGGGCAATCCGCGACAAATAAAAATAAAAGATTAAAGGGAGAAAAAATAAAGCGAGAAATCTCAAATTTGCGACATGACAAGATGGCGTGCGGCGGAGCGGTCCAGCCGCCAACCGCACACTCCGCGAGACCGGCTGCCGATCACGCGAACGTTCTTTGCACCAGGAGCAGGGATCCGTAACACGCCTCCACCTCCTCCCCCTCCACCGTTCACCATAAGCCGACGATTCTCTGGAAGCTAGACGCGCTGCTGGTTGGACCAGTCCGGACTCGTACGGTACTCTAACAAGCAATCAAATGACTCGTCTTGGATTTTACTTTTTAGAGTAATTTTGAAGTCCTTTCATTACCTTTATTACGTAGTAATCGCGAGAGTAATTACTTCCGATGAAAGTAATAGAATTACTCGTAACCGTTACTCTATGTTTCCGTCCCCTTACTAATGGCGCCCTTTTTTTCTACAACCATTCTAACAAGGAATCATGGAACCATGCACGAGGACGGTCTACCAAAAATGGTGGATTTAGAAGAGGAGAAGATTGGAATCCGGTTATTTTAGGGGGCCTTTAGCAAACCATAATGCGTTCTACACTATCGGATCCTTGGAAGCATGCTTTGAAGCGCGCGCCTTGCAAGGTGATATCGTGGCCGCAGTTTTAGCAGATGGTTGAAAAAAACCCGAGACTGCGGGTAAACGACACAACACTAAAAAGTCTCTAACACAGCTGAAATTTTTATTTTCCGAAATCTGGTTATATAGGCACTTCGATACAAAAGAAAAAAAAAAGGGGGAGAGGGTGAGAACCCCAAAGAGTGCCCCGATAAGGGTACCTGCTCTCCCCTCCGGCTGCCTTGGGCATGCATCGTATCGTTTTCGGGTGGCGTTATCGGGGCGAAAAGCGATCTGCTAAAACTTTCTAATAGCACGGTTCAAAAGGCACCGGTAGTGCGGTACCCGGAGCAGTAACGGTATGCTAAAATCCCCAAAGAAGGTCAGTACAAAATGACCGTTTTTGAACCGGCAGAAAGATATACGCTGTTCCGAAAATCGGAAGCAATCAGACCGGTAACGGTCGAAAGTAGTGGTCAATTATTTTTCCTCTCGAGTAATCATTAATTACTTTGGGGGGAAGTGTGTACGAGACTGGATTAGGCGTCTATCGTATGCCACGTGATCACGCTCCCATGTCCCCACGCGCAGGGAGCGGAGGTCGGGTGACGAAAGGAGGCCGCTGATTGGTCCGCCGAGCCCGTAGCTCTCCCCGCGCACTGTCGGCTTATGGGGGAGCGGGTCCGTGACCACAGTGGCGTGTTTCCAGAGTCACGCTCAACGAGATCGGTCGGCGAGGCAAGCGCGGTCGTCGAGGCTGGCCCTTTTGATTCGCGTCCACCAGTCCCGTTCCGTCCACGCCGTCCGACCGACGGAAACCTTTACGCCCAACTTCCAGTCGGGGAAAGAAAAGAAAAAAAAAAAAAATAGCGTTATGCTTTCTTTTTGTGCGTGAGTGATGAGGAATTTAGACATGCATGTTGTAAAAAAGGGGAAAAAAAAAGAATCGCTTTATTTTTATTGACACTCGCTGCGGTCGCACGGAACAAAACACAACGGTCAGTCAGTCAGAAAACGAACATATCGATGATTCTCGTCGTGCGTTCCTTTTTTAACCTCTACTTTTACGGTTTCATCTTTAGACCGCCAGGCGCCGTGAACATCCGCTCGAGAAGACTGCAGCGAGCGAACCTGCGCCGACACGGCTTTCTTTTCTAGCCGCTAGGTGTCGTGGCTTTCCCATGGCTCGAAAGGTATAGTAAGCCATTTCCCGTGGCTTACTGTACCTTTCGTACAGTAAGCTAGGTCAAAAAATTCAGCAATCCTTACCGGGATTGATGTATGCGGATGATATCGTACTAATGGCTAACAACAAGACAGAGTTGCAGGAATTAATGAGCATCTGTGGTAGGGAAGGAGAGGAATTAGGTTTAGAATTCAGTGGTGAAAAATCAACAGTCATGATATTTAACGATGATGAAGTTGAGAGGCTGAAGATACAGAATATTACAGTTGAGAAAGCTAGTAAATACAAGTACCTAGGAGTATGGATATGTGATGGTGCAGAATATCTCAGCGAGCATGAAAAGTATATAATAGGTAAGGGCAACAGAAATGCAGCTGTAATGTAAAATAGAGCACTTTGGAATTGCAACCGGTATGAGGTGGTGAGAGAGGTTTGGAAAGGGGTCATGGTGCCTGGCTTGACTTTTGGAAACGCAGTGCTAAGCATGAAATCCGAACTCCATGCAAGACTAGAAATAAAACAGCGCGGAGTAAGTAGGCTGGCTTTGGGAGCACATTGCAAAACGCCAAACCAGGAGTACAAGGAGACATGGGATGAGCGTCATTTGAGAGTAGGGAAGCTGTGAGCAAGATAGAATTTGAGGATACTTGAGGCAAATGGATGGGGAGCAATGGGCACAAAAGGTTTTCAGCTATTTGTACATTAGTAGTATATACACAAAGTGGAGACAGCGCACTAGGAAATTAAGAGGAAAGCTTTTAGGCTATAGTGGAGTTACAGAAGAGCAGGTCTCAGTCAAGAAGAAAGTTAAGGCCACAGAAAGAGATCGGTGGCTAGAGGGAATGCAGACAAAGACGGCCCTGGAAAGCTAAAAATAAACAAAACAGTTATTGCCAAAGAAAGCATTTATGACAATTCTAGGGGAAGCTCATTGCTGTTTGAGGCGAGGACGGGTGTTCTGCGAACCAGAACATACAGAGCGAAGTACCAGGAAGTGGATACAGTGTGCACTACCTTGTGGTGAGGAGGACGAGACGGTTGAGTACTTGATACTCTACTGTAAAGGGCTTCACCCTATGCCTACCGAAGACAACATAGATTTAATAAAGTCATTGGGTTTTAGAGACAGCGAAGGATGAGTGGATTTCAAGACAGTAGAGATTACCAAGCAAAGATTAAGTGAATGGTGGCAGAAAGCGAAAGAAAACTAGGTATTTTCTTATTAACTGATGGCAAGGGGGTCTTCTAGCCTCTCTTTCTTTGCAGTGCAGAGTGAATATAGTTTTCACATTTAAATATTCTGAGCTCAAATGGTAAAACAAAATGGTTAGGTGGCGTAAGCTACCGCCCGATCCAAAGGGCTCAGCCGGATTCATCCATCCATCCATCGAGGCGTGTCACACTCGCGTCTTCATCCTTCGGCGCGCTAGAAGACAGTCTGCAGACAGTGTCCGAAGCCTGTCCCTACCAATTGTACAACGACCCTGCGACTACGTCTACGAGGCAGGCTCGCTACGAACCTGCTGAGAATGTCTCGCCTTTCGCATGATGTACGTCACCCCGGCTTTATAGGTCGCGAACAGATCAGCTTTACGGCGACTTCTAGAGAAGAGAACCACTTGATCACCAACATAATCTTTCGTGGCCAATCAATGAAATTTCGGGTTAGAAAAAACGTTGCCTGAAGAGGCACTTGCGAAGTGTCTAGCGTGTTGTGTTCGCGTCCATGGTAATCCAATTCTTTGCAGCTGCCGTATATCACGAACAGTAGTTCCACGACAGTCGTGCATACAATGGCCTTCGAGATGATCGTCCTCATCAGCCCTCTCCGTACGCGCCACGTGACATGCCGAGTCATGCCAGAAAATGGCCGGGAATCAATGCTTTTCCAACGCAACTCGGAGCACGTCGATAGAGCGAAAGCGCGCGCTGCATGACCCGTAAAGATCCTGGGCTCCTTTCTACCTGGACGGGCATAGTACTGCCTGGTGCGCATCTAAAGACCTCAGGCTAGACTGGCTACTTTACTCATCTTACGGCTCAGACTCCAGGGACGACCTCACAAACTTCCGGCTGTTTCAAACGTACCTGCGCAACACAAATACTCAAAAAACAGAAAATGTCGAACTCGGCGTGCCGGTATGATACAGTTTTGCAGTGTCCGCCGGCGACTGACCTAGAAACCGCGCTGCAACGGGCGTCAGCAGCTTACTACCATAGCACTCGCTACATCACGCCGACAAAAGCAAAACGTTGACGGCAAGCCCAACCTGGCTGTTCCCAGCCTGGCCTCCATGGTTCGGCATTGTCGAAAGAAGATCAGCTCATCCAATTCTGGAGATAAGGCGGTCAACCCGTCACCAGCCCCTTCTTTTCGCCTGTCAAGACACAAGGTGTACGTCGAAGCCTTTAGAACCGCCCTCCGTCACGTGATTAAGAAGCTTCGAGAGGTTGGAGATGAATGTCGCTGTCGGCGAGGGCGGAAAAGAAAAAATAAATAAATAAAGGGAACACAAATTGACTTCGATATGTCGAGCTGACCGGACCAGTTTTCCCAACTCCCCCTCGCCTTACTTTCTAGCTAGTTTATCTATTTGTTTATATTGGCCCCGACCGATCGCAGACGTGGAAAATGGCGGCGGCGCGGGCTTAATTGCGGCTCTTATCAGATCGCTTTTTGAACGCGTGCAGGCGGTCGCACGCGGCACCGTAGTTTTCTTGGTTTGTTTTTTTCCCGGTTCCGACAGGAATATAGGTTGAACTCACGCGTCACTCTGTCAGTCCGAAAGAAATAAATAATAAAAGCGGGCTCTTGTGGTTTAGGGTGACCCCAGGACGGCCGTCTAATTATTGATGGCTCGCTTCGTCCGGAGATTTTGGCTTCCGACGTTGTCTGGTGCTTTTTGTTAATATGTATGTCTAGTTTTTTTTGTTTTTTTTTTTTTTTTACGCAAAATCGTGACATTGTTTTGAGGACGTCAAGTGTGTACTACACTACGGAGTGAGAAAATGGCCTCGGGTAGATCGGAAGCTCTGGAAGGTAATTGTCGATTACGTAGAACAGACCTCCGCTTGTTTGTTCTTGTTGCTTTTTTGCGCCGTGTAGCAGAATATGATTGACAAAAAAAAAAGTTTATCGATCGTTGACATTCGTTAGAAAATAGAACAAACAAACTTAAAAGTTTTGATTAACGTAACAATGCCATAATCACAACAAAAAAATTGTTCGAAAAAAAAAAAAAGCTCGATAAATATTGAACGAAATTTTATTGCTCAACAATTTAAGATTGAACCCCCGATATTCTGGACAACTTAATAACTTGAGATCGCAGCTGCGTCTCCTTCCTGTTATTGCAAGCGTCACGTTACAAAATGGAATAAATTATCTCGCGTCACAAATTACTCGCTGTTTTACAAGCACTGCCACGATCAGAATGCATGCATGCTCTGGTTTATAATATCCTCAAAATTTTACATATTACATATACGAGGATTGACATTCTATTGACAATACACATTCTATATACTAGGATTGACATTCTATTGACATTACACATTCTACATACGAGGATTAACATCAGCGCGATATCGAAAGGAGTAATAGCATCGGAAGAGGTCAATTATGGCTGTCGCTAATTAGTGGGCGCATTGTTTCTTGGATCTCCTAGTGAGACTTTTATGCGAGCGCAGAACTTGAGGAAGACGAGAACGCGAGCCGGAAACGTCGGTAAATCGAGCTCTGGTTGAAATGATTAGTGAGTATACGCAAAGCTATAGCTGCCTTTGTTTCTACTCTATCTTATCGCGTTTTTGTCTCCCTCAAGTTCTACGCTCGCATAAAAGTCTCACTAGCAGATCCAAGAAACAGTGCGCCCACTAATTAGCGACAGCCTTAATTGACCTCTTCCGCTGTTATCACTCCTTTCGATTCGCGCTGATGTCAAGCCTCGTATATAGAACGGTTCCACGAAGCAACGATAGGAAAGTATACTGTCCCGCAATGCTCACAGAGCGCGAATCATGGATGTTCTCTAATAATTCAGTCATTTATTAGTAATATTATGATAAGCGCAGCCGACGAGGTGGACGAGAAATATCGGACTGGCCATCGAATCACGGCCAGCGTAATCATGGCCATTGGAGGAACAATACCGAGAACGCCCAAGGAAAAAGAAAACAATGATTGGTGTTTGAATGTACACGTCCTTGTTTGTACCGCGAATTTTAAAAGTATATCTAGGAAGAAAAAAAAAAAAAAAAAGTCACCGGGCGCAGTGGATTTTGGGACGTTTCGGCATGATGCTATGAAGCCTCTCTAAGAAATCTGTCGCCTCTGTGCGCTTTCCCTCAAAGCACTTGAAAGAGATAATCGCTACGAGCTACGTCTGTGCAGAGCTTTCCCCGAAGAGTGCAGCGAGTGACTCTCTCAACTGTTTGATGGGGAAGGGAGGCGCTTCAGATATCCGACAGTCAACGTACCGGGGTAACTCGAGCTTCGAAAAGCAATAATAACATCGCTCAACTTTTCGTCATTCGCTAAACGAGTGAGATCTCAATCAGGACGATCAGTCCTTCGCTGCTCTATGGAGAAGTATAGCAGACGCCCCAAGGGCGAGTCTCTCGACTCCAAAACACAGTTTGCTCTCTGTGCTACCCAATTCGCAATTCAATTACGCTACCCTAAGGATGCAAAGCAGCTACGAGTACTTTTTGTGGTGTTGTTGTTGAGCACGTTTTAATGTTTTGATCTCTTTTTCTTAGAGATGTTTTTATACGAAGTACGCGTGAAGGCGTCAGATGCGTTCGCTCCTGTGTGTATATGTATATATATATTTTTTTTTTCTTCTTAAGAAATGCACATAAATGTTGCGGAGGAAGTGGAGGCCTCAGCCGGGAAGACACTCCAGATTTCTTAGAATCTACGCCTTGGGCTCGTGAAACTCAAGATAGACTCGAAACTCTCCTAGATTTTCAGAGGATGAGACGCTTCCTCACCTGCGGTATCTGTTCCGGCGGACGTCCAGCGGCCAGCACGAAAGACGCGTGCATGTTGAACACGGCAGCGGTGAGCAGAATCACGTTCCCGCCCACACAGAGCCTCATGGCGAGCTGGGACCGCTGGTGCGAGGCAACGGACGAGCACGGCAACGACCTTCGGCCCGGTCTCTCACACACATTCGCACCAGCGCTCCTCGGCTTCCGAATTCACGGAGTCCGCGCCGCACTTCCATGGAGTTGCAGCAGACGGAGCGCCGCCAGCATCGTCTGCTTAGCCGCGGCGTCGTCTGCTATCGCCGGCTCCATCCTCGCGGAGCACTGGCCAGACTCCCCGCCATCCACACCAGAGAGTCACACTCCTCCTCGCCTTCAACGGGTCTCTCTTTCACTCACCATCACCTCCTCTCCTGTTACAATTTTTCGCCCTCGCGCATTTTTAGACGAGGGTGAAAGTGGAGATGGCAAATAAGGGCGAGGAGGAAGGTGCATGGCGTGGAGGCCCAACCTTCGAGGGCGCTGAGGAGGCCATGGAGATGCTGCCAAACAGAGACTAAAAATATGGGAGCCTCGGTCACATACTGCTAATACAAAATGTCCCCCCCCCCCCCCCCCCCCAAAAAAAAAAAAAAAAACTGTTTTTTTTTTTTGTTTTTGTTTTTACCGCAAAAATAAAATATGTATCACAGTTCACTAATTCTCTGTCCAAATGTAGTGCTAGAGGTTCAAAACAGATGCCAGTTTCAGCATTCAAACTCTTGTTCAAAGGTTATATATAAGTGATTTGCGGAAAATTTTAATGGTCAAATGGGGCTCATTCTCGCTGGTTTTCGGTTACTGGCGTCAAAGAGCGCTTCGTATATTATAAAAAGGTACATCAGCCGCGCCATTTTCCCCAATAAAATTTTCAAAAAAATAAAACCGTTTATAAGTTTTGAATATAAGATACCGGTTAGTGGGAAAACTTCGAAGCATCTTCGAAGTGTGTTGACTTAACACATATGTACGCTTCGAACCTATGTCTAAAAACTGTATTTTGTACTACCAATATGTGATGGGACCGTCATACGGGGGAAAAAAGAAAGCCTTAAGCAGTGACTGCAGACCGTTTTTTTTTTTTTATTTGCATTTTAATGATGCAGCGCGAGCGTTCCACAGATTGCATCCGTGGCTATATGCCCTTTCAGCACCCTTTATATTCTAGGAGAAGGGTGTTGTCGAGTCGATCGCTCTTCATCCCTTTGAGGGTGTAAAAAGGGTGTTGTACCGCAGTGTTGGCACGCGAAAACGTACCCGCTTCAAACTGCTTTAGTCGAGGTCCCTTTTAGCGACGGCATCGAATAACGATTGCCTGTGTGCCAATGTTCCTTACTTGAAGACACGTTCCTTGAACTTGGAGATATTACGCTTTAGCCGAAACGTTGACGATAATTACGCGGCCAATATACCCTCGACCTTAATCGCGGAGGACGTCACTCGCCAATCGGTGTCTTTCAATTGTCGAGTGCATAAGGCGGTGGAGCAGTCCGCGGGGTCGTGATCTCGGTCTGGTGCGTGCTCTACCAGGTTGTTGTTTCTGTGCATATCACAACTTTACGTGGGGCGTGTTGCGCGTGACTCTGTGTTTGTCGCAAATCTTCCTATGGTGCCGCTATAAGATCACGAGCACCCTATTTTAGAGTGCTCACCAGCACCCTATGGGTGTTAGCCCTGGGACAAGCTGTTTCACACCCTTAAGGGTGTAAGATCGTTTAGTTTGTATACGCAGATTAAAGTCGAAAGGATTCTGGAATACCGTTTCAATGGAGGCAATCGAACTATAGCCAAGTTACGCACAATTTATGATTGTACAGTTCATCCCTTCGAGAAACAAGAATTGTATTTGTAGGCTCGTGTACTTTCGAGCGTTATAAAAAGAAAAATTCGAATTACAATTTTACAAAACGGTTTTGGAATGGTGCGACACATTTCATTCGAGGGACGGGAGTAAAAGGACGGAAACCACCCCGTAGCAGACAGTGTGGTGAAAGCTACGTGCTTGTTGAACCAATCGTACGTCTGTCTTTTGACACGTGATCACGCTAACGCCTACACGCACTCCTGCAGTCAGCGGGAACCTGCCGTAGAACGAAGCATTAAACAAACGGACTTACGTTCTACTAAGAACTGGACTCCATACTAACGAAACGATTGGTGAGACGAAAGTCCGAAACTTTATATAAAGCGCTACGTATATAATGAATCATCGAATGTGTAGTATGTAACTGTGTAATGTTTAACTGTTTATAGTGATAATTACTAACAACAATTCAACCATTTTAAAATCTTCGCTCAAGTACATGCTCCAAAGTAATAAAGGCATAGTTTTTCCTGTAAACTTGGTCCTTTTTATGAGTCTTCACGTATTACTCCGCACTTTGAGTTACACAAACTAAGCACAATCTGAATGCAAGGCGTGTAAACTTGGTATTATAGATGGGCCGGAGCGTCCTGCTCCATTGCAAGGCGGCAACACATGTTTCGTTGTCATTGCTGTCGGGAAGGCTCGCCGCGCGATTGCTCACAATATCTCCGCGACGTGGTGGAAAACAAGAGCGGAATTTATTCCTCTATTGCGCCCGCGGCAAAAGCTTTTGCGGATGTAGCCGAAGAACAAAAGGGAAAAGGGTTTATGGCTGCAAGTTTCAGCTATAGTGTAACGTATTTTATTGTTCACATTTTTATTCCTGTGCCCTGCTGATAACGGTAACCTTGATGGAATAGATGCAGTCTTTCTCGCTTTCTTTCTTTGTTTTTGTGTTCGGTTTTGCGTATATGAAGTTTCGGTTGACATTGAAATGCTGATTTTGCTATGAGGACTCATCAGCTTGTCCAAGTTTTCATTCTCCTAAGAAATTCGCTTTGTTTACGGCCTTCCAGATAAATGGGAAAGTTGAGACAGTTGTTGAACACTTAAAAAAAATAGCCATGGCAAGATGCGACGCGTTTCAGGGAGAAAATAGAATCACGTGTAACTAGCGACAAACACCAGTCCGTTGTTCGTTTTTCAACGGATGGAATTGAACAAATTTTCCGCGTTTCAAACTTGCATCCGATTTTCGGATGGTTTTTTCTTTTTTATATGTGCTCCAGCTTTAAAAATCGCGAGTAAAATCTCACAATATGAGTCAAGCATAAAAACAAATTTTCATATGTAAAAAAAAAACCTTTGAAACCCGTTTGAAAATTTGAAGTTAAAAAATATTCTACTCCACTTTCTTTGTAGGAATTGTGCGATAGTTCTTTTTTTTCGGTAAAATACTACCGAATATACTTTTAGCAAGACCTTATTTTCATTGTGCGTCCAATAAATGAATCCCGGAGAAAACTTCACCAGAGAAAAGCTCGCATGAAAAAAAGTTCACCGAAAAACCGGCGGATGCGGAGAAAAGCTCAACGATTTTTTTTCCTCTTTTTATATAAAAGCCTTCGGATCCTGCGTAACATATATCAATGTATTATCATTAAAATTCGTCAATTTTGTAAAAAAATTAATTGTTCTTTTTTCTTCTTTTTTTATATTTGTTAAGCTTATTTGCTGTATATTTAGGATTTCGTGTTTTCGAACTTTATTTCTCGTGAATATCGGAGGGTGTTTTTCAGAGTTTATTTTTCGTTGAGGATTTGGTGTTTATCGTAATTTATTTTGGTTTTAAGTCCAATTTTTTTTTTTAATTCGGAAGTTATTTTAATGAAAAAAAAAAAAGATAAAACAAAGTTCAAGAACAAAGAAAATAAGGTCCGGGTGTCGTCATCCGTTGTTCCGAAGGAACCTCGACGTGCTAAAAATAAAAAGCAAACCCCTTTTGTCAGTAGTTCTAGATTTTAAAGGAAACTGAAGTGGAATCTCTTTGAAACCATTGACCCAGTGTGCTCTTATAAAGTTTAATTGTGAAATTTCGTATTTTTTTGCTGTTTATTCTGTCGTTGTGACCTCGAAATTCTGAGTTTTTCGGATAAGTCCGAATTGACAGAAAATCTAAAAACCAGTGTTTTTCGGATTTTTTTTCGGATTTATCTGAAAACACGGAACCCTTATTGCTCGCAAATCAATAATAACGAGTGCTTTTTATGGTTTACTCTCTAGACAACAAAAGCTCAACTGAAAACTTCATAAACTCGAAAGACATAAAGAAGTTCAAAAACTTAATAATTTCTGCCTAAAACCGCCCCCCCCCCCCCCCCCCTCAAGAAATAAACAAAAAAAAAAACAACAATACTGTAATTTCGAATGCGCATGCGCAACAACTCGGTGCCTGAAATTCTCTTTAAAGCGTTTGTTAACCTTTGAAAACAGGATAGAACGCTCAGTGGGATATCGAGGTTTCCTTCTTCCACGGACATGCACCGTGCTGGTGTTTCCACACGTTGCCTTTGTGCGGTAGTGCCGTTCTACGGAGAGCCACCCGTGACCTTCAGAGCTGCACACTGCCACAGTTGTTACTCGTGATCTATGAAAACCGCTCAAACGACGAAGACAGAGTTCGGACAACAAACACGACTGGACGAAGCTGTTGTCACGGCGCAACTAAAGTTTTATTAGCGAAATTAACAGAATGAACTCACCGGCCCTTGAGCGCTTACATCAACAAACACCTACTTATCTATTAGGCAGTACACAATATTCGGAGCTGAAACGGTTCACACACCGCTATTCATATTAGCTCGCAAAAAAAAACAAAAAACCTCTTTATCTGACGGAGCTATCGACGGCGCACCCTCAAGCTGCCAATAAATTGTTGTCATTTTACGGGTGTCCTACATTCTGATTTTACATTTGCGGCGTCATTACTGTACAGAATGGAGGATTACTAATTTCTGACGAATTAGTATATCTGTCCAATAAACTTCGAAAATATTACAAAAAAGAGGATGATTATTTTTAATAAAGTGGCGAATTTTAATTGCGTTAAATTGCCACGTGCGACTCACAACCCGCTAAACTAAGAACAACAACAAAAAAAAAAATCGGTGAGCTTTTTTCCGCATCCGCTTAAGGGCCGGTGAGCTTTGCTCCGCATGTGCGGGTTTTCCAGTGAGCTTTTTTTCCGGTGAACTATTCTCCGGTGAGCTATTCTCCAGTGAGCTTTCCTCCGGTGAGCTTTTCTCCGGTGAGCTTTTCTCCGGTGAGCTTTTCTCCGGTGAGCTTTTCTCCGCCGCCCCAAATAAATACGCTCAGTTCTTAAACATATAGCGTGAAACGATTTTTGAATATTCCGATTTTTGTCCTATTTTCACATTGTTTTCGCACACGTGTTTCTTTTTTTACGTTTAGTGCTTTAAAAGAGCACAGAAAGAAAAAAAAAAGAAAGAAAGACCACGAGGGACATTCGAGGAGGAAGAGAAAGGGACAGCATCTGGTAAGTAAGACATCAGTGAACGACCGCCGGCCTCAAAGACATCTCGAGAAACGGAACGTCGAAAGGGATGCATGCGGTTTCAAATTCCTGAACTACTTTTCTGGCCTGCCACCACTCGTCGTAGGCAACGTTCTCAAAGAAAAGATGGGGCTACAAACCGGAAAAGCATTTCACGACTGCTAAAGACGCGGAAACGTTGGAGGCGGAAGAAGAAGAAGAAAACCTTGGTGAAAGTCTTGTTCGCGAAAAAAACTTTCGGGCAGTCTCGGACATATCGTTTACACTTAACGCTTTCTATAATCCGACGAAAAAAAGAAACGCGGTAGTTTCCAAACGACGAGAGCAGGAAAGCAAATCTATCTAATTGCTCTACGCTGCGAAAAAAAAAAGTCTGTCCATCGCCACGTCGTGTTTTTCCTAGTTTGCTCCACATTGCCGCAGAAGCGTTATTAGAAATAAAGGTCAAACCCTTTTAAAAATAAAAATAAGAACACTCTAAAAGAGTATACGAGTTGATTTGCTTGTAGGACACGCAGAAAGAGTCAATTACCGCGAACGATGTAAGGCGCCCAGCGAATGACAAAGCTTAAAATACGAATAAAGTAGACAAAAAAAAAAAAAAGGGTGATGTGTGTAGGACGAAGTACATTACGTTTCACTCGCTCATTCTCGTTACGCACATGGCGTTTTTTTTTTTTCTTTTTTTTCCGGATGTAATCGGTATTTTGAGCTTCGTCGTTTGCTGGAACCCTTTCACTGCTTGCCACGATGGACTGCCTTCGTGTTCTGCGGGAAAGCGAACTCACGGACCCTCTTTTGCAGAGAGAGGTTTTGCGACGGTTTGTAATTAACTTGAATCAGCTAAAATACAATTAAATTTCTATACTATATTCTCGAAAATGAAAAGTATAATACTAACGGCTGTCCTGAGCCAATAACGATTACTATTACTAATAATCATCATCGTCATCATCATCTTCTTCTTCTTTTTTTTTTCACCCCAAAACAACCACATAGTATATAGGAAGCTTCCCTTTGGGTGCAGAAAAGTAATAATATTTTTAATCGGACGATCGTATAAAAATACATTACATACTTTTACACGTGCCAGCTCGTTGCGAAAAAATCCCATGGTTACCGAACTAGATGATGCACTCCTAATAAATGAAATTTGCATACGTGACAGTGGCGAGACCGTATACAAACAGAATGTACGTAAAAGACAGTAAGATGCCTAGTCACGCGTGGAGGAACATGAAAATGGGCAGTTTTCGTTAGAAAAAGTGCACCACCCTATAATCCGTTAAGAACAATCCCCGCTGTAACTGAGTTTTTGCACCACGTTCATTCTGTAGGATAGTCGTGGAGCACCCATTGTCGCTGCATTATACAGGACGGCGCAGTCGCGGAGATTACTGGGATAACTGCCGAGTTGATTAATGAAATACCCGACTACTTCCACGTACTCATTGGAAGCTATTCGAATGTGTCCACTAGGCGCCGAGAAACTGAGCCGGGAAAGGAGGGGACGCCGAGCTCTGTGATTGGACAGATTAGTGGGTAGGCGTGAAGCTAGCTGGCCTTGTGTCCACTGCACTCGTCAAACACGACTAAACACGGAACGCCGGCGTCCGGCGATTGGCTCTCGCATTCGAAGGCGTTCGACGAGCGCAGTTTGCGGTCTACCCACTAGCCTTTCCAATCATAGCTCGGCGTCCCCTCTCGTCCCCTCCTCTCCCTCACTTTCTCGGCAAATAGTCTCTGACACTCTCTACGGACATAAGGAACGCTGGGCACACTCTAAGAAAAGCCCGTGAGTCCGCTTTTTCGCACAACACTCGGAGAGCCAATCACCGCAACTTACGGAGGCAGCGCAGCGGATGACGATGCCGTAACATGTTTAGACCAAAAAACGCAGTCTGAGTTGTGACATTAAGCAATGCAAAACGTCACGCTTGCATTGCTTAATGTCACAACTCAGAGTGCATTGTTTGGTCTAAGCATATGTTTCGGCAATGTCATTCGCTGAGCCGCCTCCGTAAGTTGCGCTGATTAGCTCGCCGAGTGTTGTGCGTGAAAGTAGACGCACATACATTTTTTAGAGTGCAAACGGAGTCTTCAGCATCTCGTTATAGCAGCGCAGTTGATGAGATTGAGGCGTTGACCCATAAGGACGTCAGAGAACCAATCGCGAAGCAACACCCGTGAACGTTATAAGCCACGCCCCTTTTACTGCTGTCAGGGAGTCTAGCGGGACCAACAAATCTGAGCACACCTTTCGCAAATCATATATATAGATACCGGGCGTCTCAAATGGTGGTCAGGCTCTTTAACTCGACCGCAAAAATCGGTTCCTTAACCTATCGCGCTACGATTTCGTACAGCATTGCCCACAGGTGCTGCATTTTTTTATTTTATTTTTGTTTATCAAATTTGCAAAGAGCGGACTTACCCGAGAAAAACGTAAAAAAAAAAAAAAAATAAAGGCTTAACTCCGCTCTTTGCAAATTTGATCGAAAAAACGCACCATCTGTGGGTAATGCTGCACGAAATCGCCAGCTGGATAGGTTAATAAACCGATTTTGGCGGTCGAGTTAAAGAGCCTGGCCGCTATTTGTAAACCCTGTTCGTGCGTTTACCGAAACGCGGTACTCAGGAGAATCGGACATTGTGCAATCCCAAGATTATAAATGTGAAGTTATCTGCCGCGAATCTCGTCGTGGGGCCGGTGTTGCCTTGTACTTTCAGAATGAACTAAACTACCATGTACTGCATGCTTTCACTTGTATAAACAATGATTTTGAATCTTTGGTTGTGGGTTATGGAGGTTGTATATAATAGCTGTGGTTTACCGTCAGGTACTTTAAATGTTTTTTTTTTTTTTGTTTTTTTCTATTTTCTTGAAGAAACACTTGAATATGTTATGTCAATAAATCAGAAAACAGTCTTGGTGGGAGTCATGAACATTGATTTGTTGACAATTAAACCTTTGAGTGTAGCATAATTAGAAATCGCTCAAGCAAGCGGATATGAAAATATAATCAGTGTTCCCACCCGCATAACTGAACGTACGCAATCACTAATCAATATTTGTTTAACGAATTACCAAAAAAATTGGCGTATTTTGTGGAATTCTAACTTCAGATCTCAGCGACCACTTACCATTTTTTTGCTTCTTTCCCCAACACAATTCACGAGCTCCTGTACAAAAGCCTAATATTTTTCAGACTCATAAACGCAACCACTTTGAAAGATTTCTATAATCTTGTTTCGACAGAAAACTGTGAAAATGCTTTTTAAGGAACCTAACCCGACAAAATCTTACAATATTTTTATATCAAATCTTCAAGAATACTATAATAAAGCTTTCTCGAAAGTGGAGGTAAAAACCATAAAAAGTCAAGGAAACCATGGGTAACGCTAGAACTTTACAACAGAATCAACGCACGTGATCAGATGGTTGCAACATTTATCAAAACTAAAAATAAGAATTTACTTACTGAATATAAAAAAAAATGCAGAAACAATCTTCCCTTGACATTAAAAAGGGAAAAATAAACTTTTATAGATCTCCGTTTCTTTTAATTTATAATTTATAAAGACCCTGCTAAGCTGTAGAATACTATGAGAAAATTAATGTCAGTAAATTTAGTCTTCATCCCCGAAGAGCTTAAAATAGGTGGTACTGAATATACGCAAACTTTATTGGCAGATAAATTTAATGCACATTTTTGTCATCTGGTGCCAGTGAATCAATGACCTATATGATAACCATTACTCACCTGTTCCGGTATTAAGCTCGATATTTTTAGAACCAACAGATGAAACAGAAGTTCGCAACATACCGATGTCCCTAAAAAATAACCGCGCATGTGGTGTTGATGATATCAAGGTTACCCCTATTAAAGCAGTAACGGAGTGGCCTCCTCTTGTTGATCTTTGTAATAGGATAATAGTTTCTGGTACATTCTCAAAAAAAAAATGAAAATTGCTAGAGTCAGTGTTATCCACAAGGGAGGCACATATAAGAATCTTAATAATTACAGGCCTAAATCTGTACTACCACTTCTTTCCAAGGTTATAGAAAAAAATAATTAATTCAAGATTTTACAGGTTTTTTTACTGTTAATAGTGTTATACAACTGAAAAACAGTTTGGTTTTCACAGAAAGTGAAATCAACTGAATCAGCCCTAATATATATCAAAGATAAAATAATTACTAATATAGAAAATCATGCATATACGTACCATTGGTATTTTTCTGGACTTCAGAAAGGCGTTCGTTTCAATCAAACATGAAATTTTACTGGAGAAACTATCGGCGTACGGAGTTAGAGGTAATGCAGCACTAAAATTAATTCGCAGCTATTTATATTCGCGTTCTCAAAATACGGTACTTAATGGATTTCAAACTTACCTCGCACCAATAGCATATGGCGTCCCGCAAGGTTCCATACTGGGGCCTCTGTTATTTCTAGTTTATATAAGCGATATTGTGAATATACCTGAATCACGTGATATTATTTTATATGCTGATGATACCAATGTCTTCTTTTCAAGTGGAAATCTAGATCAGCTCGAGGAATTTGCAAATAGTTGGCTCAGTAAATTATTTTTGCGGCCAAAGCGCAACCAGCTTAATCTTAACACTAGTAAAAGAAAATATGTATTGTTCAGATAAAAAAAAAACTATTTCGCGTACATTGAACATCTTTTTTGATGGGGAAAAAATCGAAGGTGTTAAATATCACAACTTTCTTGGTGTGTGGTTTGAAGAAACACTAGTTGGACAATACATATAGAAAAAAAATGAGGGTTGATATTGCAAGAGCAGTAGGAATATTAAGCCAATCCCGACAATTACTGCCAAAAAGGTTGAAACTGCAATTATATTATTCGATTGTCTACTCACGCTTACAGTACTGTATGTTAGTATGGGGAACCACTACACAAACAAATAAGCAAAAACTATTTATTTTGCAAAAGAAGGCTGTTCGATTTATTGAGAACCTTAAAAAATACGAACACTCATTCCTGGTATTTCAAAAGTACAAAATATTAAATATAGATCAAATCCTGCTTCTTAAACTATATATTTTTATTTTTAATAAAACTAGACAAAACCAAGCACCCTTTCTTTATGTCTTCGACCAAACCTCGGCAAATTACAGTCTCAGAAGTGCACAGTATACGAAACCTAGGGCTCGAACTAATTACGGTACACAGCACCTCACATATCTCGTACCAGACATATTAAACACACACCCAACCATAGCAGAAATGGCCCAAACACACATTTCGTTTTCCCAATAAAAAAAAAAAAAGGATTGGAGTCTACAGTTAGTACGAAGTTGACAGTTATGTGTTATTCTGTCTGTTGTGGATTTTGAAATTGGTGTATTTTTGTATATTTATTATTTTTATGTTCCTGCTTTTCTTCCGAGTGCGGTAAAAAAAGAGGGCTGGAGCCTCGTCAGAAGATAACTCGTCTTCTTTTGCTCCAGCCCCGTAGATCCTTTTTTTGTGTCTGAAATAAAATATGCATACATACATATATATTGTACACTCATTTAGAAATTTCAGCTTGAAATGAGACGCACGTATTCAAAGATCCTGAGCGTGTTGAAAGCATTGTAAACCTTTATACGTCCAATCGCGATATAGCGTTACATTGTTACGTCGAAAATCGGAATCCGTCTATTTTTTTTTTTTCTCAAAGGCTGAGAAAAAATAGCCTCTTGAATTAGTGAAAAAAAAAACAGTCTAAAAAGTTACTTGAGATGGAGACTTGAACGAGCCGAAGATCTCCTCTTCCCCTTCCTTCGATAAAGGAACCAAGTTGGAAAGAATGGCGGTTCTCAGCTTTGTTAAAGAGGGGCTATCAATTCGTTTCCCAGAGAAACAAGACACGCTGTGATCCAGTGTTGCGGAATGGGCACCCCCATTCCATTCCAATTCCATTCCGGGAATTAGACTTTTCGATAATTCAATTCCTTTCAACTCCTAGGAATGGGGGCACTGGGCCCATTCCCACTCCTGGAATGGCTGAATCGTTCCATTCCATTGCTCTAATTCCTAAACGTAAAAATTGGGACTTGATAGCTACATTTCGCAATGTTTCCGGCAGAAGCAACATAAAGCTGACATTGTCAAACGCATAGACAATTGCAAAAAAAAAAAAAAAACGCTAAATGCCTAAAAAAAGCACTAATTTTACTGAGCTCACGGCGCTGGATTGCCTGAAGCGAAGCGTCCGCAGCGGTCCATCGCAGGTGAGACAAAGTATGCAGGGACTAAAGTCAAAAGAAATGAGCGGGCATACGCTAGCTTGTTTGTAACCCCAACCCACTTGAATGTAAAACATATAACACAAAAAACAAGCATTGGAACAAACAAAAAGTAAAAGGTAGACTTACACGTAAAAATGCAGTATAAAAAAAAGGAGCAAAGCGCAAGAGGAGAAGTGAGAAGTGAATCTCGCTTTTTTCGCACTTCAAAGGAGTGCGCGCGAATGAACGTGGAAGGCGGCAAGGTTGGCCACCTGCCAAACAACGCTCCTCGAACTACAAGAAAACAATAACTGATCATCTTTCTGCGGCGGCATGCGAGTCAACCAGTTCTCAGAGCTCTGTGAGTTATGAGTCGCCCCCCGCTCCCAGATCTTAGTCTGTGCGCACGCGTGCATTCTCCATGCCGTCGCAAAAAAAAAAAAAAAATGTAATACAGGAAGCACGATGAGGAGCCGCGCATGGAGGCTTCTTTGCCGCTTCCTTCGCTTGGTGATTGGTTTCTTATTTCGCTCTCGTGTAACACCAGTAAAGCCCGGCGTCTGCGCGTCCGTGAAAGGCGCCACCGCCCCCCCCCTCCCCCCCCTCCCCCCTTTGGTCTTTGCTCCGACGCTTGTCTTTTGTATTGCTATAGACCTTTTTCACAATCTGACGTCACTTCCAGTATGGGCGAAAACATTGTTTTGCCGTCGCCACGCCAATAGAATGCATTTAGGAGATAAGCGTAACCCTCACCCATTCTCGTTTTGTCTCCCCTCTATTTGTTTACTGTTTGCAGGTTAAAACGTTTTGATATTTTTTCCGGATATGCCTACTTTGCAGTCGGGGCGAGAGTAAGTGGAAAATGTCTATACTCGGCGACAACTTTTCTTGGCAATGCAGTGGAAGGTACGTCCCGCGTACGCTCTCCCATTTTGAGTGTACGCAGGCTCTCCTCCTCTCCCCAGAAATGGGGGAGGAGGAGACACAGAGCCTGCGTCCACTCAAAATGGGAGAGGGGACGCGGGACGTACCTTCGACTGCATTGCCAAGAAAAGTTGTCGCCGAGTATAGCAGTTTCCCACACATTTTTTTTTCTGAGCAACTGACTCGCTGACTGGCTCCGTTTAGCTGAACGTAACCTCCCCCCCCCCCCCTCCCCCTCCCCCTCCCCCTCCCCCTCCCCCCCCCCCCCCCCCCCGCTCAAAAAAATAAAAAAATAATGATAAAGAACCGGTTTCATTCCATTCCCATTCCATTCCGGACAAATGACATCTAATTCCATTCCCATTCCACTCCCCTCATCGTTACCCGCCATTCCATTCCCATTCCATTCCGGGGTCGCGAAAATGCGGAATGATTCCGGAATCATTCCAACTCCGGAGTGGCAACTCCGCAATTGTATATTTATTATTTTTATGTTCCTGCTTTTCTTCCGAGTGCGGTAAAAAAAGAGGGCTGGAGCCTCGTCAGAAGATAACTCGTCTTCTTTTGCTCCAGCCCCGTAGATCCTTTTTTTGTGTCTGAAATAAAATATGCATACATACATATATATTGTACACTCATTTAGAAATTTCAGCTTGAAATGAGACGCACGTATTCAAAGATCCTGAGCGTGTTGAAAGCATTGTAAACCTTTATACGTCCAATCGCGATATAGCGTTACATTGTTACGTCGAAAATCGGAATCCGTCTATTTTTTTTTTTTTTCTCAAAGGCTGAGAAAAAATAGCCTCTTGAATTAGTGAAAAAAAAAACAGTCTAAAAAGTTACTTGAGATGGAGACTTGAACGAGCCGAAGATCTCCTCTTCCCCTTCCTTCGATAAAGGAACCAAGTTGGAAAGAATGGCGGTTCTCAGCTTTGTTAAAGAGGGGCTATCAATTCGTTTCCCAGAGAAACAAGACACGCTGTGATCCCACGGGGTCTGATGCCGGAACACGGTGCCGCTGCCGCACGTGATTCAAATTCGATATGAGCTTCGTTGTTACACTCCGAGGTTTACCGGGAGATAACGCCATCTGTCCGAATTTCGGAGAACCTGTTTTTTGTACTTAAGATGGCGCTTGAGTCGGTCGTCGGTCGTAGTCGGTCGCCTACGCGAAGACGTTGGGATTTGTTAGTTCATCGTTCGTTCCCCGAGGAAGCCTGAAAAGGGTCTTCAGGATTGGGCTTGAAGGCCCTGATTGGGTCTGAAGTTCACTGAAAACGAGCCTGGAGTTGTTTAGGGGTCTTCTTGAATGAAATGCATCGCTGGATAAGAAGTATACACTCTAAAAAACGTTTGTGCGCCTGCTTTCCCGCACAACACTCGGAGAGCCAATCACCGCAACTTACGGAGGCAGCTCAGCGAATGACAATGCCGAAACATATGTTTAGACCAAAAAAAACGCAGTCCGAGTTGTGACATTAAGCAATGCAAAACGTCACGAACTCAGACTGCGTTTTTTGGTCTAAACATATGTTTCGGCATTGTCATTCGCTGAGCTGTATCCGTAGGTTGTGGTGATTGGCTCTCCGAGTGTTGTGCGGGAAAGCAGACTCACGGGCTTTTTTTAGAATGTAAGAGCTCGTTTATCGTGAAGCACAAACCACTGTTGAAAAATTCGTTCAATTGAATATACCGGGTGTTTCAGAGAAGGCTTCAAAAAAGTCCTACGGTAATCGAGGGGGAAAAAAAATGTCTTCCGGTAACAAACTGCAAACGACGATGGACGTCAAGGAATCTCAACACGCACACACACACACACACACACACACACACACACTAATGAGCTAAATAATAAACTAAAATTTACAAATTCACTTTTTAATCAGTGCCAATAAACAAGGTTCAAATTCGAAACTACCTGAGCGTTATCGAAAACTTGTAAATCAGCTAATTTTTGGAAAACTGAAAGCACGCGTGGAGCGTGGGGAGTGCGCTAGAGTTTTCAATCGTGCAGCACGTGACCATAGAAAAGAGAGTGAGCGCGACAGAAGTCGGCCAATACTCGACTGGCTGTCGAGTATTGGCCAGTCGAGCCACAATTACTACCGCCATCGCTTCTGCACGGGACGCAAGTGTGTGAACCGCCCTTTATGCGATCAAAGTTGGACGCTAATCATCCCCCTCTCGAAGGAAAATGCGAAAAAGGCGCCTAAAACCTTGGTAGCACTACAGCTATTAAATAAGAACGACCACTTCACGTAATCATATCATTTGACGTGAGCTTCTCTCCGGGTTTATCGGAAGACTGGTGAGCTTTTCTGCGCTGAGCTTTTCTCAGGGATCCAAGTTAATGTGGTCAGATTTGCAATAAATAAGTACCGCTTTATTTTATCTGCTCGTGCATGCATATATGTGCGAAGATGCTTGTTCCGCGTTCAAAACATCTCCCGCACACTCGAAATCTTTGAAAATAGGAAAAAGCCAGGAATTATGTGCCCACTAAAAGCCGCCCGGCGCAAAATAAATAAATCAATAAATAAATAACAATAATTAAGAGACAGCTTTTATATCCCACGCACTTTACTCGTTACGTTTTGAATGCACCAGTGCTCGTAAACCTTGAACACACTCTACATTCCTTTCGATCGTTAGTTTATTTATGATTCGTCGCTCGTGTTTACACCGCTCCTGTATGGAACACCTGTTTGTGCTTGAAATATAGCCAAGTTAAGCATCACTTCTGCTGACGCCATATTGGTGACAACCTCGGATTCGGTCTCCCGCACGCGATCAGTTCTCTGAAATTCACCTCCTTCCTGGCGAAAATTTCTAACTGGGGCCAGTCGGGACCTTAACTGGTTTCAACTGGGACTATAGCTAAACCCAACTGGGACCTGCTGAGTGGTTAGCTGGCTTGAACCATCCCCCATTTGGGGAACGAGTAGGAGTAACCTGGGGGGGACCAGTTAAGAAATTAGGTGGTTGGAGGGATTTCCCTAGTCGGAGTTTAAAGGGTTTTCCTATTCTCAGTTGGTGTTCGCATGGTGCGTCAATTTTGACAAGTTGGGGGCGTATTAATCTTTGCCAATGAAAAAAACAAAACAAAAATTACGTTTATAGATTTATATATAAATAAATAAACATTTATTTACTAGGTACATTTATGTATTTACAAAAATAATTTTTAGTTGAACTAGTACATTTAATTTTATTTTTTAAATTAAAAATATAATTAAAGACCTAAAATGCGTTTATACCTAAACAAACATATATGTAGATATATAAAATGTATTATAACATTTATTTTAACCCCTGCATTATAATATCTTAAGAAATAAATTAACTTTTGGGCAATCAGAGCTATACTTCGTTTCATTCTATCTGCGAGCGAAGCCAAAGCTAGAAGCGCGAGACCAGCGCTTTTTGCGTTTCTGCCCAGCTCACGCGCTCGAGCAAAGCCTGAAGGCACGGAGGTTTCGTGCTCGCGCTTCCAGCTTTGCCTTCGCTCGCACATAAGGTGAAACGAAGTTAGCCGGCCGCCGTGGCCCGTGGGTGCGGATTAGATTTATGCGCTCTCGAGCAGATGGCGCTGCATATGCGACAGGGACCTTAGACGCGCGTAAGGTCCCTAGACGGGGGCAGAGGACCTAAACTCGTCAAACACAAAGTTGGAGCCGAAAGTTCGCGGAGCGCGCCGATTGGGCGTCGACGACAAAAGTGCGAAGTCATCGTCGTGATAGTTCAGTCGCAGCGCTCCGTCAACTTCGATCCCAACTTTGTGTTTGACGAGTTTAGAGCCCCAGGGCGCGGTGGGCAGGAGATCGATCTGACCCGTTTGTTTTCCCCACGCTTGGTGTTTACTCAACACAAGGCCTGTACACATGCCGACAGGCCTTATGGGCATGGCCATGTCATCGTCTACAATAGAGCGCGGGGCACAGTTTAATGTAAAAAATACTAACAATCGACGAAGCGACGTTAAGTGCCGGATCTATCCTCGGAGAATGCGAGCTTGACCCACTTTGGCTTTTGTGCGGAGCTGGGATCGTGCATGCTGCATTGTTCATGCAGCCCGTAGTGGAAAAAAAAAAGCCCCTCCTCCCACTCGCCGGAGAACACGAACTCCAGCCGAACACTGACGCCGCGTTCGGTTATGTCGGCCGAGCGCTGCGTCATTGTATTTGTTGTCCCTATCCATGTAGTTGTTAAGTTAACCGCTTGGGGCGTCACGGTCTGAATTGGGCAGGAGATCGAACTATAGGGGGCGCTCTGACCCGTTTGTTTTCCCCACGCTTGGTGTTTACTCAACACAAGGCCTGTGCACAAGCCGACAGGCCTTATGGGCATGGCCATGTCATCTTCTACAATAGAGCGCGGGGCGCAGTTTAATGTAAAAAATACTAACAATCGACGAAGCGACGTTAAGTGCCGGATCTCTCCTCAGAGAATGCGAGCTTGACCCACTTCGGCTTTTGTGCTGAGCTGGAATCGTGCATGCTGCATTGTTCATGCAGGCCGTAGTGGAAACAAAAGGGCCCCTCCTCCCCCTCGCCGGAGAACACGAACTCCAGCCGAACGCTGACGCCGCGTTCGGTTATGTCGGCCGAACGCTGCGTCATTGTATTTGTTGTCCCCATCCGTGTAGTTGTTAGGTTAACCGCTTGGGGCGTCACGGTCTGTCCTCCTCCAAGGGGAGACATCGCGACGCCCAAGTTGGCGTACAGAATAAACGTATGATAAACGGATATCGGCGCGTCTTTGTACCCAACTGTAAACACGCCATGACGGCAGCGCTGAACTTCGGGAATAGAAGGATGCAGTTCAGCTATTAGAGGACACCCAAGGAAAACACAGGCGGAAGAAAAAACCGCCGCGGAGTGCATAATGGCAAAAATGGCAGGAAGTCTACCTCAGAAATGTTGGCCTGCTGTGGCACAAGCAATAGGAAATGTTGGACCGCAAGGTGGGAGTGCCACCGCATTCTATCGGGACTTTACCTGCACAACGTGGGAAACATGGGTGAGCCCCTTTCTTCCCGCGATGGGGGAGAGAAGCTGAGCACGTCTTCACTGATGCTGACAGACACCAGCGGCCTATCTTCTTTCATCTCAATGAACACTACCTCTCAAAGGGCGATTCAATCATCGCAAGCAAGACGGGTCGGCTGAAGAGTTCCTCACAGAACCACACTGCGATTCCTTCAGCTCGGAAACGTGTACGTCACTGAATCTATTATTTATTTTTATTCTCCAAGTTGTTGACAATAAAAACTGGTCAACCTTCCATTTTGTGCCGTGTTTCGTTGTTGCTGGAGCTGGCACCAGCGGAAGGGACCAACTCCAGCTGAGATCAACTCCAGCTAAGACCAATTCCAGCTGGGACCAACTCCAAATTGGCTGGGACCAGTAGTAACTGGGACGCGCTTGAACTGGGTCCCGCTCAAACTTGGACCAGCTGCAACTGGGAATTGTTCCATGAGCCGGTTGAACTGGGACAAGTTGGACCCCATGTTGAAAAATTTCACCTGAGCCAGTTTCTACTTCTGCTATATTTCTTGTCCTCAACATTATCGACTACAGCCGCTTTAAAACGTCTTTTCATTACAAGCCTCGACTCAGGATGCTACCTACCTTCACTACTCTTCTTGCCACCGCAAACACCTAATCGACTCCGTTTTGTTTTCACAATTTCTCCTCTTTCGACTCCTTTGCAGTGACGTTGACAATTTCCATAATTAGGCCCTCTTTATGTCCACAATTTTTCTGAACCGGGGGTACCCTCACCCCCTTCTCGACAACATTAGACCGCGTTTCACACATGTCCCATTCCGACGCCCTTTTCTCTCCACCGAGATTAAAAAAAAAAAAAAAAAAAAAAAAACACCTACCCCTTTCATCCTGACATAACACCCTTCTCGCCCTTAAAGGCCAACGACCAGTTCGCGCTTTCCACTCTTCCCTCACTTCCTCCTCTCCCCCTTCTACCCTGTTCACCGTTGCCTGTTTCCTCCTCCCCCATGGTGAGGAAGATCTTCTGCCTTGCAGAATCTCGAGTCTGGTCGTCGGCCTTCAACCAGCCAAAACCAAAATCACCCATCAGCTTCTCTCCACTATTGGCCACCTCCACAGTCCACTTCAGTGCCTCGTACCCTTCCAAACAGATTTCTAAAGCCCCTACTGTCGCCTACCGCCACCCCGCAAACTTCCGATCTCTCAAGGGTGAACAGCCGCCTTCCCTCCGCCGTCCCTAAATCCCCCACACAGCAATCACCCGGTACCACGTACACCTCAAGAACCGGAGTAAAAAAAAGTCCGGCTCCTCGCGTATAGCATTACTACCTAATTTTTCCTTATAAGTAGATAATTAAGATTATGTAGGTTCATTCTAGATTAGATATATGTTACCTTATCAAGGCGTATACGCTTCAAACGGCAAAAGCATCGCTCCTTTCTCCGACAAACAAATTCTGTAAGAACTACTTCGCGGGACGTATGAACAATGCACAAAACTTCCCTTTTTTGGGGGGTGAAAACGCGTATATCAGACGCCCCACCTACAAGCGTGTCGCTCCTCCTCTCCCTATTTTTTTTTTTCAAACACAGAATTCCTGACAACCGTACCGGCAAATTTGTTAACATTGTTTGCGTAATTTTCTTCCCAGTCCAGCACGTGCGTGTTGGTCGATTCGGAAAGCGAGGAAAGCACGCTCCATACGCACGAATATTCAAGATAGCACCTCCCACACGCTAGCTCTTTCTTGGCCCTAATTTCAAACACAAAACTCCTGACAGCCCATACCGGCAAATCTGCTAACATTGCTTGCGTTATTTTCTGCACCGCATGCACTTCTGCGTGAGCACCGCCGCCTCGTAACCCTGAAGCTCACCGCATGTTTCCGACCACTTCTCTCAATATAGACACCGTGCACTCAATATGCGCGTTTGCGTCATCAAATCTAACTTCATTTTCAACCGCTCCCGCAAAAAAAAAAAAAAAAAAAAAAAAAAACTTGTTGTTGTGCTTAATTGTTCTGTTTTGTCCTTTTCGTTTTTTGTTTGTTCGTTATTCCCACGTCATGTTCCGACAGCCCTCGCGTTCTTTTCCTTAGTTTTTCTTAATTTTCCTGCGAAGTTGACCTCCTCTCCTATTTCGTTTGTTTCCCCGTTCTTCACAGTTTGGACCTTCTTCAGGACCTTTATCTCCCCATCTGACTGTTGTTTGCTGCTGTGTTTATGCCCTTCTGTTTTTTAGAGCGCAGCTCTTAGGGGCCCGTTCCCGGCTTGAGCGGCGTCGGCGTCGCCGTTGGCGTCGCCGTCGGCGTAACCAAGGTCATCCCAAGGTCACGTGGCCCCCAAGGTAACCCCAAGGTCACGTGACACCCAAAGTCACGTGACCCCCCGAGGTCGCGTGACCCCCCCCCCGAGGTCACGTGACCCCCCCGAAGTCACGTGACCACCCCCAGAGTCACGTGACCCCCGCCGAGGTCACGTGACCTCCCCGATGACGTCACCGGCATCCGCATCGTCATCATCACTGGACGTCATCAGTGACGTCACTGATGACGTCATCAGTGATGATGACGATGACGATGCGGGTGCCGGTGACGTCATCAGTGATGATGACGATGACGATGCGGATGCCGGTGACGTCATCAGTGACGTCACCGATGACGTCATCAGTGATGATGACGATGCGGATGCCGGTGAAGTCATCAGTGACGTCACTGATGACGTCATCAGTGATGATGACGATGCGGATGCCGGTGACGTCATCAGTGACGATGACGTCATCGGGGAGTCACGTGACCTCGGCGGGGGTCACGTGACCTGGGGGTGTCACGTGACTTCGGGGGGCATCCGCATCGTCATCGTCATCATCACAGATGACGCCATCAGTGACGTCACTGATGACGTCACCGACATCCGCATCGTCATCATCGCTGATGACGTCATCGGAGTCCGCATCGTCATCGTCACTGATGACGTCATCAGTGACGTCAATGATGACATCATCGGCATGGTCACGTGACTTCCCAAGGTCACGTGACCCCCCCAGGTCACTTCACCCCCCAGTACCCTTCCCTCCTCCTCCTCAAGAGCTGCGCTCTAATTCGGTGTTACAGAGAGTTGTAAACGGCTTTCACTTTTTGTTTTTTTTGTTTTTTGTTTTGTCGGCAAGTGGAAAAGGATGCTAAAAGCAACATTCAAATATACCCGCGCTTTTTAGTGCCGTGACGTCAGGGGAATGCAGGCTTGTGCGTCGAGAGAGCAGACTAAATATAGACAATGCCGAGCATTTGTTTTGTGCTTTTGTAGAACAATCAGGTTGCTCATGTTCTACAAAAGTTTGCGACACCCAACATAAAACCAACAAAAAAGTGACTCGGTGTTGTTTCAAATTATGAACAGCAGGTGGCACAAAGCATCGACCAATTCATACAAAAAGCATAGTATCTACCATCCACTCAGTTACAACTGGTTTGTTTACAAACCATGTACAAACCTCGTGGACACGAAGGATGTGGTTCGTACACGTTCTTCGGTTCACCTTCGGAAACGCACAGATCTAGCATCAATTGGCTGCTTTCTTCGGTAACCGCAAGTCATGAGAGCAACATTTACATTCAAGAACCGCTTACGAGCGGAAAGGTAAGGCCTCGAAGCACCCCCGTAATGTCCGAGACCGCTAGACCGACTAACAGAAGACAGAAACAACCGATACCGATTATGACTCGCAACATGCACGCGAGGATATTTTTTTTGGCAGGCCTGCAATCACACGGTGCTCGTGAGGTATGGACGAGTGATCTGTCACTTCGCGTGCATGCTGGACGTGCTCCAAGCCTGTCGATATCAGTTTCTGTTTGCCGCTCTAGTGGGACTTCTGGCATAAGCGAACGTCACAACCAAATGACTACCGTGCTACCCGTCCTTGGCTCCATATCACAAGAGCGAATGACATTTTAGCGGACGGCGACATTTGAGCGAATGGACGTTTTAGCGAATAACGGGGGCGCGCGTTAACCCATCCGCCGCGCTGCGCTTTACGCCGCTTCGCGGCGACAGTCTGCGGCAACTCATTACAAAAATATGAACTCACTTGGCCCACCCGAAAACGCCGCTTCGCGGCGTCCGACTATTCGCTAAAGTGTCGTTCGATGAAACGTGGGCGTTCGCTAAAACGTCATTCGATCAAGTGAGTGCCTCCCGCTGTCCTCCACGAGCACTGAAATTTGTCGGGGAGACGTCAGTAAGGTTTGTGAAGTAGTGCTTTTATTGCGTCCTTTCAATTACTCGAGCTTTTTTCTTAATATTTGGTGAGGGTGCAAGCTAGACGGTGCAGGTGACTGCGCTGAAAAATGATCGCACTTAACCGACGACATCTCACCCAGTTTAAAGAGATGCTGAACCGAAATTTCCAGCTCATAACCAAAACAAGGCTGGACGGATAGGCGGGACGCTGCAAAATCCAAGAACATCACTCATTCAGTGCTATCTCTAATGGATGGCCGTATTCTTGGAAAAGAAATGCGCGATTGAACACGGCCGACGAGACATGCGACGTCACAATCCTCTTTCCCCTCCTCCTCGCTATGTCCCTTTGAGCTGGTGAACCGAAGCGAGAAAAAGAGAAGCGAGGCCGCTTCCCCTCATTCTCAAATTCTCCAGGAGGACAATGACGTACGTCATAGCCCTTGCTTGATCGCGCCCTTCTTTTCCAAAAGTATGGCCATCTGTTTGAGATATTGATATATGAGTGCTTGCTGTTTTGGAGTTCGTAGCGTCCCATTCAACGCTTTTGTGGCCTTATTTTACGAAATCCAAATTTCGGTTCAGTATCCCTTTAATCGAACGCGCCTTAAGGGGTGTCCAAACAGGACACTACAAAACCCGCGACTCCGGCAAATCGTGCCGCGCTCTGCCGCGATCCGCTTCCGGCCGTCGGAGGGAAATTTCCCTCCGTCAATTCTTCCCGGGGGGAAACTTCCCTCCGTCAAATCTCCCCCTCGCTTCCTCCACAACGGCCTTGCTCTGCTTATCACGTGGATCCGGAGAGCCACTCACACGCTCTGTTGGCTGTCGGTCAATTGCTCAAGGCCTCCGCTCACAATACGGAACCCCATCGGACGCCATCACGATGAAAGTGAATCTCGACAAAGAAAGCAGATCCGAGGCGGGCGAAACGCACCCTTCGACGCAGGAATGTCCCAAATCCACCCAAAGCCGGACCTCCTTGGCCTTCGAGCTGAGGCGACGGCGGTACGCGAGGGCGTTGGCGAGGTGAGACAGACGCAGGTGGCGTGTGACGTCAATCTGAAGAGGAGAGCAGTCGTGATAGTAAAAATTTTCACGACTCCTGCAAACATTTTCACGACTCCGACAGACCGTAAAAATAGAAGCGTCCGCTTCGATTTTCACGATTTGTCGGAGTCGCGGGTTTTGTAGTGTCCTGTTTGGACACCCCTTTACCAGGCTGACGGAATCATATCGCCAGTGCCTCGTTTGTTGAGGAGAGTGCACATGAAGTTGTGATTGTTCATTTATTTTGGAGTGAAGAGAAAGGGGGGAGGCCAGGAGAGGTGTGGGCAGGAAGTTTTGGTCTGGCGAGTACTGCAGTGTTTAAACCTTAAGACCAGAGTGGACCGTGTGAGGCGTGTGGTGTCGCTATAGGTGTAGACACCGGCGCATCGGCGTTAGGGTCAGTATGGTTGTGCGCGTCCACTACGCGCACGTTCAGCGGCCTGTGCGTACTGCAGCGACTTTCTGCCGCCCTGTCGACTGCAGCGCCGCGATTGTTGTCTACACGCGCAGCCTCACAAGTTCCCATTGTCAAGTTGCACCGGTCCAGACACTACCCCAGTACACTGTACCAGTACGACTGGAAAGTAATGCTACTAATTAGCCCTGAGCAGGACCGATTGGAGCGCTGCAATCGCTCGATGGCGATGTAGTGACTGGCATCACATATGACGGGGCCAGTTATTTTCTCTGCTTTGCCTTAGTTGCGCGATTTAGCGCGTAGCAGCGGAAAGTGTTCGCTAAGTATATTTTGTTTTTGCTAGGACGCAAAACGACGTGCGTAGGACTAAACCCAAAAACAAATCTGAATGCACCGAGCGATGGGATTCGGAAGTTGCGTGTAGGTTACGATAGAATCGCACAATACCCTTGTGACTGCCCAACACCGCTCGAATTCTTCGCCTTGGAGACCAGCGAACATACTTCTACGTGCTCTTCGGTGCTTCCCAACTTCAAGGAGCAAAAGGAAAGAAACACATACTCTAAACTACGATGCCCAGTGAAGGCTGCTCAATCCGCGGATTCCAGAAGCAATGACAACAGCCCCGCCGACTTGAGAGGCTGTAGCCGTACTAGCAAGGCGTTGGTCACTCGCTGCCCACAACCCGCTGCTTTGTTGAATGAAAAATGTTTGCTTGACCCTTTCTCATTTTTTTTTAAGTGGACCCCTTCTGAGTTTGAGTTATTACCTAGATTTTTTGGTTAGAAGGTGAGTCTTATCTTTTCGTCTTCTTCTTGTCATTTTCGAAGCGGTGTGTGGTAGCGTCGCACACTTTCGTCGCAATGACACCCTCAGTGTTTTTATGTGCTGTGTTTCTTGACGTACAGCTCAGATAAACGCTGTATGGATTACCTTGGCATCTTGTGGTATGCACATCTTATTTTTCGAGCATGTCCCTTTTTGTTTTGAGGTGACACCACAAAAGTCAACACGGATGTAGCTCCAACACGTCTCGGTAACTACACTAGTTACGCGACACCAGGCCAGCACTTCCTTTGCCGAACTCACGTCGGCATCGAGAACAAAAAAGTTACTGCAGAAGGTAATGAAGTGGTGATGCCGCACGTTCGTGATATTTCAACGCTCGGTGAGCTTTCAAGGGCCACAGTAGCCTCGAAGCCGCACAAGCAAACTGAAGAAAACGGTGATCGGAATGCCTAGTTTGACTCCTGCTCAACAGTCCTTGCGATTCTTTTCTGTATTGCACTATCTGTTTCCGACAGGCTGGAAAAAAAATAAGTAAACCTCTCCGGAAACAATGCTGTCCCAGAATCTATCTGTTTTGTCACTTGACGAGCCTCCGAAGCCACAACTACAACCGACTCGTGGTCAATACAATAACACGAAGCTAGCTGGGTTGTTGGGTCTTGTTGCTTAGGCTGTGATGCTGCTGTTGTTGCTCTGCTTGGGTTTAATTTTGACGAGAAGTATAGCGAAAAGATTATGTCATAAGCAAACCTGAACTCTTAATCAAACTAGCAAACTAAATGTGAATCGTGAGCAATACACCTCAACCTTCATACATAGAATCGGTCATGTGATACTTGTTCCTACGTCACGAGGAGGAGCCATAAGGTGGCCCCATTCCGTGTTCTCGGGGCTAAGAGAGCTCAACGGTCGAAACCAAAATCTAAAAATGAGATTTCGTTCTCTGGATTGGATTAGAATTTGGTCTTTCTTTTTGTGTTGAGGACTACAGTACAGTGACTTTCTGATTTAGCGAGTGAACCACACGCTATCGTTTGCTACCGCCGCCTCTGCCTAGTCAGCTTGGCTTTGCATCTTTTTTCGGTGACACAACCCCATCACCAGCACGGACTTGACGGTGTTGCCAACCGCAATGTTGCTGTTTTAGCTTTGCAGTGCTGCCGGCTGATCAATCTATCCACGCTTCTTTAAGCGAACCGTGCCACCTCTTTTTCCGGATTTCATCTACTCCTAGCGTCGATTAATGGTGCCACACAGAGCCCTCACTGTTACTGATCTGTAACCTCTTCACTGTACGGTACAAACCTGACGAAGCTCTATTCCTGCATGCGTTCTTTGCTTTCTGGCGGTGGTGGTGGTAGAGAACAGACGACATCTGGCTTGTGACTTACTCGTTTGTTCGAGCGCGTCCTGTGCTTATTTGCCAACAAAATGCAATGTACCCTTTGAGATATCTTCTCCCTCCTTCCTTGGAAACTGAGTCCTCGTTTGTAAAGAATTGGTGGATTTCGGGAAGCTGTACAGAAGATGGCCGTAGCTAGACTAGCAGACACCGCCGGCCGTATGCTGACCATGACGCCCCTGTCCCCCCTGCGCCAGGAGCAGATGACGATGTTGCTCGCTCTGATTGGGCAGATAAGAGTTTAAAGCAGCTAGCATATCTCTGTCTGCCCACTATACTTCCAATCACAGCTCTTTGCTGTGACATCACTGTACCCGTGGCGCAAGGAGCGGACAAACTCGCTCGCCACATAGGGATTTTCGTTCGATTTCTTCTTAGGTGCTCCTCAAGACCACAGTGGGCGACATCGACGTGGAGCTGTGGTCGAAGGAGATGCCCAAGGCGTGCCGCAACTTCGTCCAGCTGTGCCTGGACGGCTACTACGATGGCACCATCTTCCACAGAGTGGTCAAGGGGTTCATTGCCCAGGGTGGAGACCTCACGGGCACCGGCGAGGGCGGAGAGGCTATCTGTGGAGCCCCTTTCAAGGTACCTCGGCTACTCTTTCATACATTTCTCCTTTGTTCCGTGGCTGCAGAGTACTGTGGCTCTTGCGCCGCTCGTGTCAACCTTAGCCACCTTTCTCCAGTATGCCTTCTTGAGCTTCACCGCTTTGCACTGGAGTGCTAGGAGCAGCGACTTAGCTGGGGGAGTGCCTGGCTTAGCGCGAGAGGCACGCATATTATGCTCAGGATTAGTACAAGTTGAACTTCTTTGTCCCCATTGTAAGCTAATCTCTAATATAAAAGAAAAGCAGCGGTGAAAGAGAGAGAAGAAAATGAGGTTTTACATATATTTGGATAAATACTGTAGTCGCTGTACAGTCAATCCCGTTTATAACCAACAGCAGGAAACGCTACGATCGGTTCGATATAGTAAAAATCATTTGCAACAAACTTCCATGTTGCGTGCGTTGTAAGGCAAGAGCATCTCTTTCTTTCTCAGCTCTTCGCTTCCGCCTTGTACCTACGCGCTGATAAGCTTTTTTTTGTTTTTATTTTTAGCTTATTTCCCTTTCTGAATTGCTTCTGTTTGTGGGCAATGATTTTGGGATGAAAAGTTTTATTTTTCTGTGCGTGCGTGGAGAGTATTTTTAGCTTTCTCCCATTCTGAATTGCTTCTCCTCACTCAATTTTGTTCGCAACTTGAGCTTTTAAAATTTTCTTTCTTTTCCATTTTTTTTTGGGGGGGGGGGGGGGGGGAGGAGGGAGGAGGGGAGGGGAGGGGGGAGGGGGGAGGGACAGGGACAGGCTGGAAGACAATTGTTTGCTCATTTTTGAAAGCCTTTGCAAGGAGAAAATGTTTGATATAGTGAATATGCTGTTTGTTATAAAAAGTACATTTTACATGCATTTTTATTTAAAATTTTCCGTGACTTCGATATCGACAATAATTTGTTGTACGTGGGTTTGTTCTAAACGGGTTTCACTGTAGTTCCCGTGCAGCTGTCGATCGAAAGAGCAGCAAACTTCGATGTGACTCTGGTTCCTATGCTGCTAAAGAGCAGTGTCATCTTTAGAGCGCGAGTGTAGGCTTTTACAATATTTTTGGGTGGTTGTTTTTGCTGTTTATGATATTAGAGTCTCGAGTTTCGTAGGTTCATTAAAGGGGCCATGAAACTATTTTTCTACTCTCGCTAGATAATACTTAGAATCACTCTCTAATGTCCATAACTGCGTAAACTTGCCTTTATTTTTCTTTCTAGGCAATGGCAGTCGCCCAGAAAATTTGAGAAATCTGAGCATCTTTCACTTCCTCAATTTGGAGCCAGAACACAAGCGACCACGTGGCCTGGTGCCTGTCCTATGCTGCCAACGTTTATCATAGTCGCGCGCTGGGGTTTGCAAAGTAGCAAATGCCTGCTAAGCTCCAGGCGTAGTTATGGGCTATTCTCATCACCGCAGCCTTCGGAACGAGCCACTACATGAGTGTCGCCCAAGGCATTGACTGTTACAAGCCGAAGTCGAATGCTCGCGCAGTTCTCGTGTCCAATTCATGAGCCAGGCTCAACTTTCGTCAGACAGGTGGTTTTGATACTACAATTAGGTCATCATGCTTTGCGAAGGCAGGACTGAAAGAAATAGTCCCCTTTTATCTTTGCAATTTCACCGCGACCAAAAAGTTTCTGAATCGGTGGCGATCTGTGCGAGTATACTTGGGGCAGACTAGGACCAATACGCCTCTGCGAAATCATGATCATTTCAACCCGATATCGTTTCATGACCCCATTAAACTTACGGGACACATTTTTCTTGGTAGACATGTTAGCGGATATGCTGGTTCTTGCTGGCATTTTACAAGCATTATGTTTACGAGCTAGACAGGCTACTGAATGTAAAATGAAGAGGAGAGAGAGAATTTATCCCAATGAAGTGCTGCGTGCTATGATTCACTTTTCAACCATTTTTAATACCCATTGTAAATGAAACCTACTCTGACTAGAGCCTTGTATAAGAAGACTGTGTTCCTTTTATGCCCTATCTATTCTTATCACAAAAGGTGGTAAGACGTATGCTCAGATATTAAAGAGGAACCCTCGATTACTATCATAAAGGAAATCATTGAGATGTAGTCACTTTTTCATTCTCAAGTGATGTGCTAACAGATATTGACATTTGCTCCAAAAGCATCACTGGCTGCTCCAAACTAGTATTTTGCCTGTTACATCACTGTAGAACACACATCATCTTCGAATGTCTCGCCGTGATGTTCAATCACTTGTAGAATACACATCATCTATGGCACGTATTGCGAGGTATTAAAAATATTGTTGGAAGTTGATCAGTTACGACGCCACTTCATAGCCAAGGTTTATAGGCACGATCTTGCCAAGTCATTGCCTCATACGCTAGTTTGACAGGACGAGTTTTATATGCACAAGTCTACTGGGCAAGTGTTACCTTCACAGAATGAACACACCCAAAATCTCGCCGCGTCATTTCCTGAAATGGGACCTCCACAAGACGAGTGCCACACGCGGCTGCGGTTTGTGCAGAGGGGTCTGGTGGCCATGGCCTCTGGAGGAGCAGACGACAACGGCAGTCAGTTCTTCTTTACCCTCGGTGCGACGCCTGACCTCCACAACAGGCACACCGTCTTTGGGAAGGTAAGCTGGCATTTCGGCTTGGGCGTCAACGCTGCTGTAAGGGAGCTCCTTTTGGCAAGCAAGTTGAACTTTCCATAACCTTTTCTGAATTTACTGGATAAAAATTTGGCAGGGCATTATTGTTTGGTAATCCCTCACCCTTCTAGTGAAACTTATGACATGTTAGATGCATAATTATAAACTATCATTGCTAGCAGTACTACTCCATTACTGACATAAGGCTGGGGCCAACTATGAGGTGGTCCATCGGGTCTAAAAGGGTTCTAAACCTGTTTAGAACGAACCCACGTACAGAGAATTATTGTCAATATCGAACTCGCGGAAAATTTAAATAAAAATGCATGTAAAAAGCATGTTTTATAACAAACAACATATTGGCTATATCAAACTTTTCCCCTCGGGAAGGCTTGCAAAAACGTGCAGACAATCGTCTTCTACCCTGTCCCTTCCCCCAAAAAAAAAGTAGGAAAGAAAGAACATTCTAAAAGCTCAAGTTGCGAACAAAATTAAGCGAAGAGAAGCAATTCAGAAGGGGAGGAAGCTAAAGAATATACTCTGCACGTGCGCAGAGAAAAAAAAAAAAATGTTTACCCAAAGCGTTTGTTCGCGAAAGAAGCGATTCAGAAGGAAAGATAAGCTAAAAAAAACAACCTCTCCATGCATGCAAAAAAAGAAAAAAAAGGAACTTTTTAGCACATTGTTACAAGGTGGAACTGAAATGATGAGAAAGAAAGAGACGCTCTCGCCTTACAATGAACTCATCGCGGAAGTTCGTGGTAAATGATTTTTTGCTCTATCGAACTGATCGTAGCGTTTCGTGCTGTTCGTTATAAACGGGTTTGACTGTATGCTTGCAGAAAGTATTTCTCGGTTATGCCAGTGCTATCGGCACTAGAGCAGACTCACTTTGAGTTGAACTCTGAAGGACGAGGCAAAACTGTTCCACATTGCGAGAAGTTTAGTTATCAAAGGATGAGACAAACATTCTGACAATAACAAGCACATGCTGTAAAGTTCCACTCATCTAGGACACTTCATTAATCGGAGTTACGTTTAAAGAAAGTATACTCTGTGTTCCCCTTACAACTTGGAGTCTGTGTTTTCGGAGTTTATTCCTCGCAAAATTCGGAGGGCCTTTTTTGGAGTTAACTTTTCGTTGAAAATTCTGGGTTTGTTGGAGTTCATTTTGTTTGATTCCCAATTCTCGGAAATTCTGAGTTTATTTTAGTGTGTTCCCAGTTCATAAATATTCATAAAATGAAATAAATAAAGTCCAGGTAAGACGACCCGTTGTCTCGAAGGAACCTAGAGATTTCAAAGGAAACTGAAGTTGCATCTTGTCAGGCCCACTTACACTTGTACTCTTACAAAGTTTGTCTTTAAAACGCTGTCTTTTCTGCTTTTTATTTTGTCATTGTGACCTCAAAATTCAGAGTTTCTTTTTTTTTTTGTTTTTGTTTTTGGATATGTCCGAACTGGACGAAAAGCCTCTTGGCGAATGTTTTTCGTATTTTCTCGGATTTATCTGAAAACAGAAAACCCTACTTGTGACCAGCCGTTGTGGATGCTGCGAGACAACTTGAGCCAGTCCAAGGCTGTGTGAGCTTTACGTGCTCTTGGAGAGGGGGCGCAGTGACGGGCAGAGAGCGCATCTCTCGCTACGTTTACAGATCTTGTTTGGCCGAGATGGCTCGCAGCATCCGCTGCGGCCGTACGTAAGGTGAAACCGGGGTGCAAGATGGGCACAGGGAAAACGAGAGCCGATGGGGCGGCCTGACCGCGTCCCCGCTTCGGGAAGGTTCGTGGCACTCCACATAGATGGCACCATGCAAAAACGAAACGAAGAACTAAATGCCCTCAGTTTAGAGCTGTGGTTCTCAATTGGGGGTCCGCGAAGCCCTACCTCATCAGTCGAGTATTTCTTTTAGATTGAGATGAAACGTTCCAATTTCCGGGCAAGTTGTCTCGTGTGTATGTCAATAGGAAAAGTCTACTTCACACTAGCCCTTAGTTTTATTGATTTATGGAATCATTATCATAACCCATCCCTTCCCCCCACCACGAACGGGGTCCTCCATCATCTCCGCCGATCGCCAAGGCGTCTGCAAAACATCAATGGTTGAGAACCGCTGGTTTAGGGATTAAAAGTGCTAAAAAGTACTTTTCCGCCCCCAGCTTGCTGGTAGCACTCTGTACAACATGCTGTGGCTGGAGGATGGCCTCGTGGACTCGAACGACCGCCCACTGCACCCGCACAAGATCGTCTCCACGGAGTTGGGTTCGCCGCCTTGTCCCTATAATTACACTTTTCATACTTATGCTTTCCATACTTATACTTTTCATATAATTTACAATGAGGCAACCAACAGAAAATGCCAAGCACATATTTTATCTAAATAGTATAATTTTCAGACCCTTTGGGGTTCTTAGGCCCTGTCGTAAATTACTCCAAAATTTTTCGACATCTGGAGTCCTGGACATTCTAGGGTATGCAATGTACCTGATCAAAGAAAAAAACAAAATTATACGAGCTTGATCATGCTGACAAAGACTGACAAGCGCAGATTGTGCCGCGCGAATGAGTTTGCTTTTGCGTGCTCTGGCCACAGACCCTGGATGGCTCGGTTTGCGAAGCACTTAGCTCACAATCTCGGGGTGGTGAGTTCAAATCCTGCCGGTAAACTGAAGTCCTTTTATATGGTTTCCCATGTGCATAACGCTTCTTGGTGTCGGTTTTTCGTCACAGCCGTCTGGTACAGCTTGCCACTACAGCCAAACGTTACATAACTGCTTGTGGTGCCGCTTTTGTGCTACTATGGCTTTCCACAAAGAGTCTAATATTTAGACTTCATTAGTTGCGCGCGGTGCTGAGGAAGCCACGGGCGAAACAGAAAGGAGAGCCGCTTTTGTACTAATTTTAAGTGACAGGCTAATCTCTGCAGGGACAAGAGCGACATCTTGGAGGGTACAAGTAAAAGGGGAGTTTTTTTCTTCCCCTCCTCTTCAGTTATGCTCTCACCCCTGTACTCTTGGTAATGCTGCGTGCAACTATAGGGAGAGAAAATCAAATAAAGCGGCGTCTGCTTTCTTATTCGCCACCGCCGCAATGCAGGTGCTGGTGAACCCGTTTGAAGACCTCGTCGCTCGAGAAAAAGAGAGGGTCCGCGTGGCGGAATAAGAGCGCGCCGCCAAAGAGAAGCTTAAGTCAAACGCCTCAGCCGCCGCTGCCGCAAGGTGAGCCAGTTTTATCTATACTTCGTTACACCTTATGTGTGAGCGCGGACGATGTTATGAGCCGAGGGGCCAATCAAGCAGCGAAAGAGGCACAACGTCATGGCGTGCTCTATGCGCGCTTGATAGGACTAGCTGGTATTCGCCGTCTTTCTGTGCGTGCTCCTCCGCCGGCTAGTCCTATCAGGCCCAGAGAACACGCCGTGACGTTGCACGTTTTGCGCTGTTTGATTGGCCCTTCGGGTCATAACATCGTTTGCGCTCGGACCTGAGGTGAAACGAAGTATAGCAACAACTGAAGCTAGAGCTTCTTCAACTTAAAACACACCGAGTTTTCCCACGCCGTCGTTTGACTCAGCGTGGAAGTAGTCAGTGACATTGAGATGACACTGACTTCCATGAGGGTTGGAAGTACAGCTTTTCTTAAGAGTAGTATGCAGGCTCTAATTGAGACAAGTCAGAGCCTGCGGTTGATAGTTACGCAGTAATGTGCAACTCGTATAGGCCTCAGTCTAAAGGCCCATTAACACAGTGTCGTTTGACTACGTTTGACAGCAATACGAGGATTTACATTCATTTACAACTGTGAGTTGCTGGGTCATCCGTGCTTCTTTTGCAGTATGGCAGTCAATTTGAGGAGTAACTTAGGAGACGACATACAAAACATGGATGTTTTGGTGACTTGCACTCGTATCTTGTCATAACACAGTCAGATGTGCTCAAACGCATCTTTGTGAATGGCCCTTTTGCGAGCCGGGGTTATTGATACGACTTGGGTGCTATACCTTGTGGCACTCCCGGCCGGGTTGTTGGAGCCTAGCTTCGAAAATTTCACCGTAAAGAACCCTTCGGTGCTCTAGGCAAAAGTAATGGATCTGTAATTACAATCTCAATTCGAAGAAATGTTCCATTTCACTCCCTCGCAACTTTTGTGTCAGCACTGGATGGACTGAAAAAGCAACTTCTCGACGCATGTCTCTCCTGACATCGCTGTATATTGAGACAAAAGAAAAGCTGTTGACTGCATCTGAAGTGACCTGTTGCCATGCACGGGTCAGATTTTTCTCTCTACTTAACCACAATCCCAGTGCCCCGCCTGTGACAGGGAACTTGTCGTAGCTAAGGGCGATTCATAGCTAACTTTTTTATACACCATCGGCCGTACACGCGTGCTACTTCGTTACAGAATTTACAAACTGCTCTCTTTCGGCGAGGAGGCGGAAGAAGACGAGATGGAGCTGGACGTTGGTTCCAAGGTAGCCACTGGAAGCTGTTCTTGACTTTCGGGGTGTTGCTTTGGACTTCTATTGGCGTCCGAATGCCACGCAGCGCTTAAAGGGGGTCAGGACACGCGAAACATAAAATCCGAGCTAGCTCTACTGCTCAAACCCTTTAGGTGTCTGTATATTTTTGCTAAATTTGTTTCGTAAGCAGCGTTTTAGTTTCTTAGATAAATTTGATTGAATCGCGGGACTCTCGTACCCGTTTGTTCAAGAAGGCCGCCATGTTTGAAGGGTGACGTAGTCCACCTGTATCTGCCTCCTTAGCGGCGTGGTGGCGCAGTTCCAACCGTCTCTTGCATGCACTCGTGGATTTGACTCTTGGAACTCTGGCTGCTTCGGCCATTGGCTTCCTCGTTGCCCTCCCGCATATCAAGCCGACGGGAGTCTACAACATCGCTCGCGTCACCAGAATCTTTTGTTTCGGTAGACTAGGAGTAAGGAGCAGGCAAGGAAATGAGGCGAGCTGTGTAGCGTGGCGAGTATGGATGAGTCTAGAACGAGAGGGCGTGCAACTATACGATCAGTCACGTGGCTGATGTACTTCATTACATCGCTACCCTGGGCAGGTTATAGGTAGAGCCCCTGAATAAGTAACGCTTTCAGAGTAGCACTTTCCTTTTCTTTGGCATTTTGCCGACAATACAGTCGGTCTATCCAACAATATTCTGGTTCGCTGCGGCATCATTGGACAGCGGCAGTCACATGAGTCACTATCATTATCATCGCGTTTTCTCAACGCCACCATCTTGGGTCCGGGGATCCTCTGCCTGCTGGTGTTTACTTTTTACTGCACGCGCTCACAGAAGTCCGTCGCTCAGCATGCTCATTTTCCGTGTTATGTTGAGATATGAAAAGCACAACCTTGATTTGCTGCCACGGCTGCGGCAGCTGGCGCAGGCAACGGCTACAGCTCGGCTTGGCTTGGCTAGAGTCACCTATCCATCTGCGCGTGGACCGAAGATTTGGTACTGTGAAAGCGTAGCTTTATTTAGTGACTCTAGTTACAAGCAGCTGACATCCGAGTTCCATCAGGGTTGCCTGGTCGCCAGATCGAAATGGTAGACAGTAGAAAATCCCTTCTTGTCATTACAAAGCAGCGTTCCCCAAGCACTGATGTTTCGGAGACCCTTTCTGGGTTGACGGAAGTGATGGTGGGGGGGGGGGGGGGGGACATTATCTACCTGGGCAGGGGCGGGACGATTACAACAATGACAAAATGGTTAAAGGTGGAAACCAACTTTAAAGCTGTGAAATGGAGAATTACCAACCCTGCTCACTCGGTGCACATAGTTTGGTTAGCCTTGTGGCACAGCCAGTGTCACTACAAAAAAGTTTTCTTGCTCGGCTCGACTGATGGCGGTGGGCTTTGTGGACCCTGAGGAGCCTCAAGGAACCCCAAAGAGCCCGCAGGTTCTTATGGAGAGCCGCTCTACTAGAGCTCTCAAAATTGCGGAACTTGGCAAATCTACTAAGTAATCCCTGAGCGTTCCATGTCGAGAGTAATCTTCCTTTTACAGCAGAGCTGTTAAGGGCGAGTTTCCCCAGTATCATGTCCGTGGGCAAACAAATGTCGACACAAAACTCTGGACAGCTACCGCCATTTATGAGCAACGGCGGTAACCAGAGAACCGGCTTGCCAGCTGTCTGGTTGCCGCCGTCGCTCATAGATGACGGCAACCTTTCCAGCCTTTGGCACTCTGGTTTTCAGCAGAGTGGAAAGGCTGAATTTCTCTAGGCGTCATCCCCGAGGTTCTACTAAAAGTCGTTCTTGAGGTCGTCCCAGAGATTGCTTTCGAGGTCGTTCTAGAAGTCATCCCTGAGGTCGACCTATGCGTCGTTTTTGAGCTCATCCCAGAGATTGTCCTCGAGGTTGTCCTAGAAGTCATCCTTGAGGTCGTCCTAGACGTCATCCTTGAGGTCATCCTTGAGGTCGTTTTAGACGTTGTCCTCGAAGTTGTCCTAGACGTCGTCCTCTAGGCATCGTCCTAGACGTCATCGTCTAGACATCATCCTATATGTCGTAAAGATAACAGCTTGGCTGGTCCTCCATCTTCATGTGAAGTGGAAGGGCTCTACATTTTTTAAGCTTTGCATCCTAGCCCCTTGAAGAACTGACATCCAGCCAGCGCTATAATTGGTTCCCTCGTTTCGTTCCATTCCGTGTCAGGACCAGAAGGGCAAGAGCAAAAGCAGTCATGACTTGACGGATGATCCGGGGCTGAGTTCGGTTCCGGTCATCGACCCTGAATACTCCACGGCGGCGTCGGACGACGACGAGGAGACCACTGGCGCTGTTGCCACCGCCACCGCAGTGGCCGCCGCCAGGGTGCGCCAGAAGTTCAAGGACGGCTTCACTGTGACGTCCAAACTGAAGCGGCTCAAGAAAGACGACGAGGAAGAGGAAGTGAGGAACTATTTTGAGGACGAGCAGTGGAAGGCGTCCATCAAGAAAATGTAAGTTTCGCCCTTTCGTGTCGCGGCTCGATGCACCTTTAGGTCCCTTAGTGAGCGCTAGTAGTAGACCCTTTTCGAAATCCCATAGGGCAACATTGACGGTCGCCATTTCTTGGAGGAAAATCATACAAATATCTGGGAGTCTGGTTCAACGAGGGAAGGAAATATCTAGAGCAACATGAGGAGAATATAATTGGAAAGGGATAAGAAATTCATCTATTACGAAGCATTATGAGGTATCCGAATTGTCAGCAGTTACAGATCATTACGAAGTGCTATGCATACATAAAGAGCTTGAAGTGTGTTCTGTACCGCACACCCAATGAAAATGCATTAGAGTTCGACGAATTTCTAGAAAAGTTGTTTAGCACTATGACTGAAGTAAAATGCAATTTCATCTTTGGAGGTGACCTGAATATCGATTTTCATGATCTATCACGTGACAAGTCGGATTTATCATTATTGCTGTCTGGAAACAATCTCATCCCACACGTATAACAGCGTCATGTTCTTCTTTGCTCAACCTTTTTATTACAAATCATGATAGCTCTGATATTTCTGGTGGAGTGATGTGTTTAGATTTGAGTGATCACTTGCCCATATGCATGCTGATTCATAAACAAAATGTGACATCATTTGCCCATATTCATGCTGATTCATAAACAAAATGTGACATCTAGAATGAGGGTCATGGAGGTTCAGCCCTCCAGATACATTCAAATATTAACGATAAACTGTTGCAAGAAGAAACGTTGAGTGCGTAAACTGGAGTACTATAATAGGCATAAAAGATATAAATAAAGCCTACAACACATTTATTGAGGTTTTTAAAGATATTTATACTTCTTCATTTCTGTTAAAATTGGCTAGAACCAATAAACATGCCCACAAACCATGGGTTACTAAATATCACATAAAATGAATGTGTGCAAGAGCTGGCTTAAGAAAAGCATTTTTAAAAACAAGAGTCTTGGTCAAATTAGGAGTATTTAAGTCGTTAAAAAAAACACCTGAACGCAATGTTGAGGCGTGCGAAGCGAAACTATTTTAACTAACTTTTTGATTCTGAATGTATAAAACATCGTTAGTTATGGATTGGATGGAAATGTGTGGTTTTACAGATGCTTTCAATTGTCATTTTGTGAAAGTTGGGTCTGGTACCTAGTGCAGTGATGCAGCTCAAAATATACCCAGAGTTTGTGAAACTCTGGACTTATCCCACCGATGAATATGAAGTTTTTCCAACAGTAACTAATTTATGCAACCATTCCAGTTGCGGTGCTGATGGTATAAACTATGAACATTAAACCCGTGAAATTCCTTGTGACCTCATTGTGCCTCGTTTAACGCATATTTATAACCTTGATCTTTCGTCGGGTGTGTTTCCCACAGGCATGAAAACAGCAAAAGTAACAGTACTGCTTAAAGCAGGGGATAGAAATAGTAATGGGAACTATCGTCCAATATCCATTCATCCAATTTTTTCAAAAGCCTTAGAAAAGCTTATGCACTCGAGGGTTACGAATTTCTCATATCACCATATCAAGCTCAGCCGAGTTTGCACCGAACACCGACGCAGCCGTCATGTCGAACACATGCCGAGTGTGCATCCAGGCAACGGTAAACTCTGACAATTGGTGCAGTAGCCACCAGATGGCACCCATGATTTGAAAATGGTCTATTATGTTTCATCAGGGTCTAGCTATAATGGGCGCGCAGACTCCCTTCTTGCCCTGTTAGATAAGCAGAGGTTTAGAAATCTCGGGTTGTGTGTTTTGTTTTTAAATAGAAATGATCCGTTTGACGTTACTAATCGTTTGAATGCAATGTGGAATATGCCGAGTCGCGGTAAATCATTCTGCTTAATACTGGTTTCGAATGCTGGGATGAGGTCACAGACAAGAGAGCGCAACTATGGCCCCGGTCACATTTGCCGAAAAACTTCTTTGCAGTTTAGGCTTCGTCGTCTGCCAATAAATTCTTTATGGGATCTCGGCACGTCTTGCGTTGCATTTCACAATTTGAAATGCCATACTTATTTTTTTAGCGCAGAAAAATGCGACCCAAGTTTCTATGTCTCTAGGCGATGAACGCAATCTGAAAGATGGGGCACGCTTCCACGTTTGGCCTTGAAACCCCACAAACATTTCTTTCATTGTTACGTTGCACACTAAAGCGGAGGTAAACTTTTTTTGTTACTACTCCGCGATATGACAGCGACTGTCTCAAAAGCCTACCCCCAGCTATGTTTGCACGGAGGATCTTTGTGGATAGTGATGGAATAGTTGACCACATTGTGCGGCTTGGCCTTGTTTCTGTTTAGCAGGCCACCCTCTGGCTAGTTTGAGATCCAGGGTTACCAGAGGCCTCACAGTCCTTCCGTCTGGTTTCAGCGGGGAGATCCGAAAGGAGTTCTGGCAACTCAAGCAGGAGATGCGGGCACAGGACGAGGCTCGTTAGGAAAAGGCCGCCAAAGGAGACGGTAAGGGAAGGGCCACTGCCCCTTCCGAGACTCAAGCACTGGCGAGCTTTGCAATAGGAAATGTTGAGAAACATTTGGAACGAGAGGTTAGCAATTACAGACAACTGAAATGCCAACCAAAGAGGACAGACAGCATACAGGTCTCAGTGCCGTCTATTCCCTTCGGGTTGTTTTTCTTTGGTTTTAATGCCGGATGTGTCGTAGGGCTGGCTCGTAGCAGTGTCCTGTAACGGAGATTCACATAATGCACATTTCTATAATGCACATTCCTGTAATGCACATTCCTATAACGCACATTTCTGTAATGCGCATCCCTGTAACGCAGTCTTGTAACCCAGTCCGTGAAGCAGGAGCATCATGCATTAGTCCACCGGTCTAAAGAAGAGCTCCGTAGAAAGTGTGGAAGAGTTCAGTTTTGAACCAGGGTTTCTCTGGTTGTAAATCCGACGCTAAACCAACTGCTCCGACGGCACGTGCGGGAAAGGCGAGTTTGAAATGTCGTCACAAGACAGCCAGCCCACATGCGATGGGAGCGTGTGCAGGAGGGAAGGGGGCTTTGGAAGAAATGAGAAGACGAGAAATAGTGGGGTCAAAGCTAAGGTGCGCCACTGCAAACAACCGCAAAGTGGAACGTGAACTTCGCTTTCCACTTTGCAGAGTGCTGGCGGGACTTTCTTTCGGAAACGCCACACGCGATGATGCGCGCACCGTCGAGGCGTAAAATGCGCGTGCCAAGTTCTCCTTTGCAACATCTGAAATCTGAATTTATGTGAAAAACACGTATTTTGATGAGCGTGTCGGAAAGACTGTGTGTCTTTCATAAGCCTCGAGAATCGAGCAAACTGACGCCGAATATGGCACGTGACAGTCCCAGACTAGCACAGAGGATAACTCGAGACTGTACGACAGCTTGATCGCTTCACTATCCTTCAGTTACCGAGTGACGCGGGGCTTTTCCCAGTTTTGCCCTCGCTAATACGGTTTGACTGTGCGTGCAGAGCAAGTAGACGAGAACAGCGAGATGGAGGAAGAGCGGAGGAATGCGCTGTTCAAGGCCTGTCGGGATGAGCAGCGGCTCTATGCAAAGAAGAAAAAGCAGCTGAAGAAAGGATCACAGAGGGAACAGCAGGTGAGCAATTTGTTCGTTCGAGGACCGCGCGAAACACCGCACGTCGGCCTCTGACCGTATATTGAGGGGATAGTAATTTCTTGCAAAAACTAAAAAAAACACCAAATGGCAAAAAAAGAAATTTAAGCTAGTTAGAAAAGTTGGCATTTGCACATAGAAAGCTCAAGCTAGGCACAGGTAGCAGACAACAGAGTGCGTCGTCTGCTCACTGCATCTATGGGGAGATGGCACTGCAAGTTAGGTTGATTGCTATATCGGTGGTCTGTGAGCATAAAACCTGTTGACTTTGGCAAGTTTGTTGGTCTTGTGTTCAGAAGGAGAACTACGCCTTGACATTTCACAAAGAAAAATTGATGATCCCTATGCATGTTCCGTGAAAGTTTGGGCTTTGTGCGCGCAGACGTTGGCGGCTCTAGCCAAGTTCCAAGCCAAGTTCCATGCCAAGCTGAAGGAGGTCCAGGAACGGGCGCCCGCAAGTCCGAAAAAGGAGGAAGAGGAGGAGGGCGCCGACGAGTGGTGAGTGACACGATTCTGTCTGAAGAAGGATTTAAAAACAGCCCGAAAAGACGAGGACCAGACAAAGAAGTGACACGGATGTAGCGCTGACTTATCAAGTAGGTAAGTCAGCGCTACGTCCGTGTCACTTCTTTGTCTGGTCCTCGTCTTTTCGCGCTGTTTTTAATTCCGAAGTATGTACCAACTGACCCGAGCCTCAACTTTAGCATCATTCATTTCTGAAGAAGGGTTTAGTCACTGACAAGAAGAAAACAGCAGGGAGGAGGTTGAGTTGTCCCGCCTCCAGCAAGAGCTCCCTACCTTCGACAATGTTTCAACATCTCATGCTCCTTGAGCGCGCACGCGCGGTCAGAGCGCAGCGGAAGGCACGGAGCACGTGCCGCAAGTCGGGCGTTTGAAGGACGCGCCTTGCCGTTCCCCTTCTGTACATGATTATATAATGAGCAGGTAGACAGTAGACATAGTGACATAGTGAGAAGAACAAGAGCACAGGGACACAGGCGCTTGCGTGTTTCTTGCGTGTTCCTTTTCCGTGGCTTTGTCCTTGTGCTCTGCCTGCAATGCGATGGCAATGATGAGCGAACCCTATAGGACTTACGCGTCCGTGGCTTGGTTTGTAACCAACGAAGCAAGTGTCGCGCATCTGTTATGTACCCACTTCGATTATGCATACAGAGGGTAATGCGCGCACTGGATGTGATATTCATATTTTTCCGAGTGTCGATCGAGGGGGGTTAGTTTCTCTGAGCGCGCTTCTTACCAAGCCCCAGTGCACTGCGGAGAAGACGCACCCGCAAAGCTCGCTTCCGCGGGGTGTCACTTTTTCGCAGTCCAGCGATGCTCGGTAGGAAGCGTGTTCAAAAGGGCTCCTCCCCGCCGCGATCGAAATTTCAAAAACTACATATGTGCCAGTCAGGAGCTTAAGGGGAAAGTTGAGTTCGAGTAAGGAAACTTTGTGGATTTCGATATCTACAGTGCAGTAAAATTTTCAGGACTAAACTTTGGTTATTATACGAGAGTATGTATTAAGCGGAGATGTCCTGACAACATTAATTCATCATTCATGATTATCTTTTGTTTTTTCTTGAATTCGGAGAAGATATTTACAAATAGCGAGATCTATAAATTCCCTCGATTAGGTATATCTGGGCATATCTATATTAACTTTTTTTTTTTTTTAATGACACACGTGTCATTTACTTGCCATCCCAACCTAGGCATTGGACTTCCTGAAGCCACAGTCCATAAAAAAGTCCATATAAAAAAAGTGCTGAGCAATTTTTTTTTTGTGTGTGTATTTGTGTGTTTGGTGTGCGTGTCTTTTGGGGTGCTCTGTTACGTTAGAGAACCCCTATTTGATTCAAACTCGCTTTGAATTCAAAATCCACTAGACGCACTTGCCTAGCTTTTTCCCTTCCGATCAGCCGCATTCCACCATGTTGACAAACAGCGCCCGCCACTTTCGCCATTTGTTTACGTGCAGGCGCTAAGTTAATGGCGTTGTTTTTGGTGTTTGTGAGATGCTGAAGCATGGCGAGGTGGCTCTGTTGAGGACCGGATTCAGTATGTACGATCCGTAATGTATTTGGGCCGCACAAACTCAAGCTTACTCCAATTCGTTCGTTTGCGGAGTCGCCCCGGCGGACTTTGCTGGCGTCATTTCGGCCGCCGACGAGTCAACTTCTAGGTCACCGGCTCGTCTTAAGTTCAAACAAAAACCGGTAGTATGTATAAAAGTCGAGTTCAAAGCAGTTCATTCATGGTACCGCAGGAGCCGCGATCAATGTGACACCCTTTGCACTTCCCAAAAGACGATGCGACTCCAAAGTTTCCCGTTATATCCTGGTCTCTGCCGTTCGTACGAAACTTGTTCCAAAGGCTGGACGGCGTTGGGACTTGCGCAGGTTGGCACACACGTTGCACTTTGAGGAGCAAGGTCCGGTGCTGGCCCGAGACGCGGCCAACCTCAACCCCGAGGAAGCGTACGACATCAGCGATCCGAGCAACACCATGAACCAGAGGTGCAGGGACCGCAAGAGGAAGAGTCACCACTCTGAGCGGCGGCATTAAACTCTCTTTTCATTCTTTCTGCATGTGTGTCTCTCCCCACTCAAACAGTTGGTGGCCGATTCTCAACGTAGCTGCTGGTGCACGTCCCTTTCATCTAACGTGCTGCCTGGTGCTGTTTACAATGCATATGGCAGTCACTTTTCTAGCTTTTAGTAAGGCTGGCTCATTTTCAAGTAACATTTTGAACTGATTTACTGGGAGCGGCTTCTTAACAAGAAGCAAGTTCCAACATGCGATATATGCCGCCACTCACTTTCCTTATTACTGCCACATTTATTTTGACCACCCGTATACATAATATGCACACAACACACAATATGATCCAATATGAGGTGCAACGGTCCTTCGTGCTTCTCTGGCGTATCTGCCAGTTTTTGAGAGAGCCGTGCTCAGAACTAGTCTGAAGTTGAGGTCTCATACTTCAGACTGTCTAACAAATTGAAAGACACTGTGGAGGTTGTGGGGACTGCTGATGTAGAAGAAGGGCGAATCGGGTGCTTCGGGTCATCGATTGGTATAGTACTTGCTGTGTATGCATTCATGCATATCATTGTACCTGTACAGCATCTCATCCCGGTGGTCAACACCCGACGGTGGCTTTCATCGCTGCCTAAGAATGATTTAAAATATATGCCACAGCGATGAAGCATCTGGTTACAAACTAGGTAAAACGTCTAATTGTAGGAAGATTTTTTGCCTCTTTTTGGGGCACCTTTACGAGGGCATTCCGCCAGTCGTGGGCACCGTCGGCAGTTACCTAATTGCTGCGCCATGTGTGAAAGGGCTCATCCTGCTGAATAATGATACACTTCTCCAAAACGTGAAGATTTCGCACCAGAAGTTAGTTTCTCTTTCACAAGGCCGAAACTGGACTCCTTTACACTGCCACGTCCTCTCTGATGCCTGCAGAGGAAACGAAGATGGATTATGTGCTTGGGCTCCAGAGGTTACTGCTGCTTCGAAACGGGCCTTTGGTCCCTCTAAATCTGTGGTTTCAAAAGTATTCCGAAAGGGCGTTTCTCACAAAAAGGGGAAACATTCTCGTCACAACATTTTTGTTACTGTGGCTGGTGCTTGAAGGCCATAGAAAGGCAAGGAGAGAGAAGGAATTTCTTCCAGGCAGAAGGTCTTTCTGCAGGTCGGCCTTTGACATAATACTTGCAGTAGCGTGCATGAAAACAAAGTATGCGGTAGGACCCTAAAAGTTCCTTTCTGCTTCTCCAAACTGGGTCCTTGGCTGCTCAAAAAAGGCGCTCCAAAACGGCAATGCCCAATCGCGTCACAGCGCCAGACGGCGCCTCGGAAGCCCCCACGCCAGAGCCGTATATTGGGAGAGTTGGGCCATTGGGAGGCGCAAGGGCCGCCGCCAGTGCCAATTATTCCCCAAGCGGTTATAGCTTGAACTTTATGTAAGCCATTTGCACCAATCAGCAAACCGTTACGTCACAACATTGAAAACGACATTGAAGGCGTGTAAGTGAAGCGTTCAGTCTGGGTTCAGTCGGTGTAGCCGGTAGCGGTCGGTGACACAACCGGCGACAGAGCAACGGTGGTTGCCGATTGTGTGCGGCGTGACTGAGGCTACGAACAAACTGATAGAAACGTTCCCATAATCGAGACGGTAGTCTCTCTTCCGTGGAAATTAGACTTCCTTTTTTGTCAATAACAGGTGAGTGAGCGCCAACCTAATCGAAGAGAGAAGGCATCGGGATTTCCGCTGTCACCTAACGGCTCTGTGCAGCGCCTTGCTTACAAGCTGCATGTACCAGAATTTATATTCTGCACCAGAGTGGACTGTAGTACATCCCGCCCGGTGTCGGAGTGCGTAGTGAAAAGCAACTCGCAACCGGCGGAAGCTAGCGGTATCATGCTATCCTGCGAGGGCGAGCACCTCGCTTTTGTACCCACCTGCGCTGCTAGAGTGTTCGTCGTGGACCGAAGTGGTTGATGCATCGATCAGAGCCCCGATGAGCGGCGCCGGAAAAGACGCTACACCTTTGAGCCACACAAGCGGCTTATTTGATTGAAATTTCTCTACCACTTTAATAATTTCTGCCCCGGAAGTATGCTTAGCAGACTCCGCTACCACACCGGGAGTAAAGAAGCTGGATTGAGATGAAGCTCCCCGGGTGTTGCGGTTTTGTCCAGTGGAGGTTGCCTTTTACACCAAATTCGCGTCATATAAAGTCACTCGATCGTTTAGGACAAAGACAACTCTCATTTGGACCAGTGCATAGAGGAAGCTGAGTGTCAGTAAATATTTTCGAACCACTACTTCATCTGGGCGACATCAGTTAATTTGAAATGTCATTTCTTTTGCTCACGAGAGACGGGGGTAGAGCATGTAGGCCGAAGGCCCGAACCAGGTGGCTGTCATAGTGTGTTTGCACTGGATTGATTACAAGTTTAATTACAGCAAGAGATACTTGTAGGTGAAGCGAGCACTGGAAAATGTATCTCACTTTGTTGCTGTAATAAAAACAGTCCCATCACATTTAGTTGGGTGTATTTCTTGTCTGCAGTTGCCTATGCGGTCAAATGAGTACCATCCCAGGCTCTACGAGCTACACCACTCAATCTGGCTTTTTGGTACTGTTGCGATTTTCACAAGCGATCTCCAGAGTAGAGAGTTTGGGACTGAAACTTCGTATTCCAGTCCTACTCTTAACCATAACTTCAAAAACAGGAAGATATGTGGCAAAGAAGCAAAAAAAGGCTATGTTTAATTAACCTGAGACGGGTAGAGAAGAAACATCAAGACGTAGAAGGGACAGAAAATAGACAGGACGACGTCTCAAACTCACGTAACTTATTTATTTAGTCCACCTCCTTATATAGTCTCAATCTCAAGGTTATCTCCACCAACACAAAAGGACGAAATCTATACAGATCAAGTGCCACAGCCTTCATCGCACAATGCAAGAATGTTGACAACGTTTACAGGTCAACGCGATAAGGCAACATCCATCCACCCTCAAACTTGAACAAAAGGATCTCTTCCACTACTACTATTCTATACACAGTTCATACTTCTGTTCAAGTTTGAGGGTGGATGGATGTTGCCTTATCGCGTCGACCTGTAAACGTTGTCAATATTCTTGCATTGTGTGATGAAGGCTGTGGCGCTTGATCTGTATAGACTTCGTCCTTTCGTGTTGGTGGAGATGACTTTGAGATTGAGACTATATTAGGAGGTGGACTAAATAAACGAGTTAGCTGAGTTTGAGACGTCGTCCTGTCTATTTTCTGTCCCTTCTACGTTTTGATGTTTCTTCTCTACCCCAGTCTCGGGTTAATTCAACATGGTTAATATTCACCAGCTCGCCTGCACCCTTCAGATTTTTTCTAAAAAAAGGCTGTTGTAGCTCATTGTTTGCAATCAAGTAAAAAGACAATTGGCGAAGTACCTTTTTACATGAGCGGAGCATAAATCCTTCCATATCAGAGCTAAAATGTAAAGTTATGTTTGGGCACACAGGCATGTCCACAAAGTTTTGTGTCCACATACCTTTTTTGTGCCTGTGCCTTACTCACCTGCTGCAAAACTTTTGCTTCGATGTGCTGGCAGTGCATCAGTGTGATTATTTTTTATTTACCTTTTGTCCAAACGAGGTGAATGGGCCAATAATTTTTCAGCAACACATGCATCGTGCCAAATGTTTTATTAGCACCTCCATAAAACTTGCACTCCTGGCTTTAACAAAAAAAAAAATGCATTACAGAGGTATGCCCACTATACCGAGAATCACATCTTAGTATGCCTAAACTTCTCTTTCATTAGTCACGGAGTCTATTATAAACTACTCCCAACGAATTATAATGTGGTGGTACATAAAAAGACACACACAGCTACCAGTATGCAAATTTATTTCGAGTCACTCACAAAAGGTATAAAATATGCCTTCAGAGAGAGCAGAGCAACTTTGTTGGTTAACGGTCAAATGGCGCACTGGAAAGAGTGCAGGAAATTGCACCAATGATGATACATAGAAGAGTAACATTGTTGTTTTGGATGCTCAATTATATCGACAGCGTGTCCTTGGTGGATGCACCTCCTAATTATTGTGCTTACGGAATTACTACGCCACTCTTCTACCATTATAGGCGCAACTTCTTGTGCACACTTTTTTTTTTTTTTTAAATCTGGTGACAAACGGCAAACCTTTACCTTAACAATAAATCCTGAGAGCCTATTGCCCCTTCATAAATTTTGGAGTACATTACCTTTCTCCACTTGGTGATCCAGACATCCCATTAGAGTTACAGAAAGCGTTAAGTCATGTACCACACATTAGAGGGGAAACAGTGTACCACAAATGTTAAAGCAAAAGCATGACATTTTATTATAAAGAGTGTGAGGCAGTGTCAGTTATCCGAGTACCAATCTTCAGTAAAGCCTTTAAGCTTCTTAGAGAAGAATGATTTGTGCACTCCTTAATTTAAAATTGGCAAGTTTTGATATTTGCTTGCAGACTTGCAGCCTACAGTAAAAAGAAGTGTTAGTATAAACAAGTCCTGTGTCTTTCATTAGTAATAAAAAGTTTATTTAAAATGTATTAAAAATTACTGAAAAATAATTAACAGTGAAATTTTAAGCCTTATATTGTTCCCATTCAAGCAAGGGGATTCCACTCAAAACTCATCCCAAAAAGAACAGAAGAATGTTTAAATACTCAAGATAACTTACCATGCTCAGGTGTCCTGTCAATTTTGCAGTAAATGGCATGTTATGCATGTATATCAAAATGTGGTTAAAAACAGCTTCCCAAGATCAGTGTTATTGTGCTCTTGGCATAACAAACAAATCTTACCACAATCGCTTTATGAACAATGGGTTAGAATCATAATCCCCAAGGTTGTCAATGGGTTTTCAAGAGTTTCGCAGGTACTCCACCAGCTGGTGTTTAAGACAAAGAAACTGGCATTCCTACCAGAAGCTATGTGCCGTAAAATATTGAGAAAGCGCTCATCAAATGGTTGGAGATAATTGTAAAAAATATGGGATGGGCACTTTGCAGGTTCCAGCGCTGAAAGTCAGAACAGTGCAGGAGCAGTTTTGTAGTCTGGTGGGACCCCTATTTTCTTAAAGCAGTTGCACCGCTTGCATCCAGCCAGCTTTGTGCTGGCACTCTCATGTGAAGCTTCATTGCTTCTTACCGGAGTGAGCATGGAAAGCTTCACCGCTCTGCACCAGCGCACTGGGAAATGTGGTTGATGCAGAGGAGCACCTTGTTTCATTCAATACATTCAGAAGTTTACTGGCCTGGGTGCTTGATATGTTCTTAATCGCTTTTTAAATTTTCAAAAGTGGGGTGGACACCTATTGCGATATGAGCACATGCTCATCATTTTATGGCACATGGAATGGCAGAGATAAAAAAGTAAGGAAAATATTTTGCCTATCACAATGGCGGGTAGTAGAAATGCATCGAAATGATGTGTTATGCGTCACGGAAAGTTAAAAACATGAATGGTTAGTAGTGACTACTGCTGCATTAGAAGGAAGTGCAGAAAGGAAGGCAAAGAAATTAACTTGGGGCATTTTATGCTGCATCAGGTAAGTTATAGTAAAGTTTATAAAACACAACATTTTAGAGACAACATGCCTCCTATAATTTATACAATTTTCGTCATGGCAACATACCCCCCCCCCCCCCATACACATCCCACACATTTAAAACGCTATTGCATGCCATTATAAATAGGGTGCTATGGCAACTATTTAGGCATCTCTCTTGACTTGTAACATAGCAGACATTGTAACATATCACGGCACAGACAAGACCGTGAATTTCAAACATTACTAAATCTTAGGCGCAGGAAGACCGAAAGGAGAAGACACAAAAAAAAGAGTGACAGCACTGAACGGGATGGTGTGTGTGTTGTCCCTCTTTTTTTTTTATCTCCTCTCTGTCCCCTTGCATCTTAGGTTTACTGATGCTATGACATGTTCCAATCAATATATCAAGAGTTAATCATTTCTAAATTGAGAAATATAACATGCAAAGCATACTGCAAGATCATAGGCGTGCACAGGGTCCTCCTATAGGGGGGGCCAAATTCACTGCAGCGCCCCCCCCCCCCCCCCCCACCCCCGTCTCACCGAGACCCTTACGCCGTAGGGGTAAGGCTCTGGGGGTAAGGTGTTCTAGTGTACCCTAGTAGGAGTGCACTAGAACACCATATTTTAACCGCGAAATATGACTTCCAAGTTTACTTCAGTGTCACTATAAAACTACCTTTCAGTTTACTTTCCCGCAGATTACTTGGAAGTCTAATTATTGCGGTTTACGAATGGGGTCCGGAGAATGATAAGGCTTGAAATATGTTTGAACCTAAAAATTAAATCTGAGCTGTGACACCGAACATGACGTAATGCCACAAAACGTCACACTTGCCACTGTTACGTGTCATCGTATCCATATCCTCGTAGACCGCAGTAATTGGATTTGCGAGTGCTCTGCGTGAAAGTGGACTTACATGCGCTTTGAAGTGTGGGAGAAATAAGAAGATGTGATAACTTTTCTAACAACAAAAACGATTTATTGCCAAACAAAAGTGGAGACCCCCACGATAAAGAAACCACAGCTTGCACTCGTAGGGCACAAGCGCCATCACAAAACACAGAAAGAAAATGAATCACACGAGGGCTCAGACGATACACAATTTCAGTTCACAAACGGTACTCTAAAAAAAAATTTAAAACAACACAACAACAGGGCTGGTGCAAATGAAAACAGTAACACACAGTAAAATTACTACACTATACAAAAGTACTATTCAAGCTGAGCTGTGCAAAAATACTATCGGTGTGAGAGGCGAACCTTAGTTCGGACGGAATCGGCTGTAAAGCACCCTCTTCCGCCGGCTGTCAACCAATTAAGGATAAAGTAGAATTATGCGACATTGTAGGTTAATGCGAGAGCATATCCTGCGAAATTAAAACACATTCATAACAAAAGTTTGCGCGTTTTAGTCGTAAAATGCTTTAAGATATTATCAAAACTGATGGATGTTGCTAGGTCCTGCTCCACAAAGGGCAGCATCAGCCAACGAAGCCGTTCCTGCGACATCATGGATCTTAACTTGGTCTTTACATGTGCGAGCTTCGAAAATGTCCTTTCGCACGAGCAACTGGTTACAGGAATCGTGGAAAAAAGTTGAAGAGCGCGAGAAAAGTCCTTGAATACTGACTTGTCCAACCCATTTTCTTTGAGTGAATCCAGCCAGTCATAGGCGGTCATGCTGTTTGTTTTTTCGTCGCTGGTTCGGGACTTCAGGAGTTGCATATCAGCACCCAAGCTGTCGGCATCTACCTCAAAAAGCTACAAATAAGAGATATTTGTTCGTTCGCTCACAGAGAGGCCCAAAAGGTTCTGGAGAGCACACACAAGCTCAAAAGTTTCTTGTGTGAACCTTTCCTCGATCCCTCGAACACAGGAGTCAAGCATCAGAAAGAAAACACCGACACGAAATTCCTCCTCTTTTGTCGCATAGAAACATTCATTCGCCCAGTTTTGGTCAAATCGCTTCGATACCTTTCTTCTTCGAACTTCGGGAATCTCGATTTCATTCATCTCGCAGATCAAAGAAGCTTCCGCAAACATCTTTTTAAAGACTGTCCAATCTTGCCTCATCTCTCGCAGCGCTTTTTGCAGATGCCCGACTTCATTGAGTGCAGTGGTAAGGTTAATTTTAGGGTCCTGAAGAGCTCGGCTAACCTTCAAAATCAGCTGTAGAATAGGGTGAGCTATTTCCATGCTGCAGACAAAGTCAAAGCTCATCACCTGGGAAAGGAGTCCATTGCCTTTTGCTTTCGTCTCCGGGTGCTTTGTGGAGTCCACAATCGTTCTTACTGCACTCGACAGTTCGCTGTAGCTCTCACAGCGAACTGGCCTTTACTGCTTCAGCACGACATGCCCATCTGGTTGTAGACAAAGATTCAAAGTTTTCAGCTGCGTGCCGACAGTTTGGAAAATTCGCTCAAAAACAGCATGGCGCACAACACTGTTTTCAATAAAGTTGTACGCAAGTTGCACAACGCCAAAGAAATCAAACATCATTCTGTTTTCTGCTCAAGACAAGCATGCATCGACAAGCACCAGGTTTAAGCTGTGGGCATAGCAGTGAACGTAGACGAGCTTGTTGTTCTGCTCTTTGCACTTTGCTTGAACGCCAGCAACGTGCCCTGACATAGAACAAGCCCCGTCAAAGCAGACGGAACTCACAGAATTCCAGGAAACATTGATGGTGTTGAGAACTGCTTGCAATGTGGAAAACACAGAGTCGCTGTCTAAATTTTTAAGCCTGTCGAGAGTAAGGAAGACCTCCACAGGCCTGTTCTTAATTTCGCAGAAGTACCTAATAACAACAGAGAGTTGTTCTGATGACTGCAGTCACTTGTTTCGTCGCACATGAGCGAGACTGTTTTACCTTCTATGCGGTGGACAATCGAAGAAAAAATGGCTGCATGCAGTGACTCTAGGATGTCATTTTGTATTCTGTTGCTGATGTAGGAGGCGTTCTTTGGGCCTGACTCTAAGTGGCCCCGCAAAACGGGGTCATACTTCTTTAAGATATTAACTATCTCTAAATATAGACCTTGCTCTGCGCTTTCCTTATTTTCACTGTGCCCTCTGAATGGCCTTCCTCCCTTTGAGAGAAGAACAACGATGTCAGTAAGGCGCTTTAGCACCTCACGATTTTGTTTTCGTTTTTCTTCAACTTGAGACGCTCGTCGTTCAAAGCTTTCATCCAGCATTGAAGCAATCGATCTGTTTGCTTTGGAGCAATTCCATGACACAACACTGTTAAGATGGCCCTCAGACCTTTCATGCTGATTAAACCTTTCTATCGCTTTCTTCCAAGTTCGAAACCCAGTTGAAACAAAGGATGGGTCTAAATGTGCTTTGGTACCACTGCCCGGCGGAAACGCCCGACAACAAAAGCAAAAGGCTGCATCTTTTGCTGGACTGTATTCAAGCCAGCTGAACTTTGCAAACCAGTGTTCACAAAAGCTGCGCTTTCGATTATTCGTTTCTGTTTGGGCATAGCTGCCCAGATGAGGCTGAAAAGGACCCCGTGCTTGCCTGGCTTGCTTGTCCAGGTCGTTAGTCGGCATTGGCAACGACGGGTCGTCGTCAGACATTTGGTTCTGGTTGGTGGAAAGCGTTGAGCAAAATCTCGGAGGCTCATCTGGTGCATCAGCGATGTGGCTTGGCGTCGTGGCACAGCTTGGCGTTGGCACACAATTTGGCGTCGTGGCACAGCATGGTGAAGTGGCGCAGTCGTCAGCTTGCTGGTGGCTGGACATCTTTTCCGGTTCATTTTGTTCATGCTGCTCTTTGCAGCTTGTTGACTGTGCTGCAAACAAATAAGAGAAGTATAACTTTTTAGTTTTCTTTTTACCTGTTAACATGGCTCTTAGAACACGCTCGAAAAGAAGTCTGAGTAAACAATTACAGAACCAACTGCGCCAATAATAAATATATTTTTTTGGAAATTTTACGACAGCTTTCTCATCGACAGCTCAGCATAGTCTCTCCAAGCTAACATCAGCAACCGCTGCTCGGAGGCGAGCCAAACACGGCCTGCTGATTGTGTTTTCTACGTTTTAACGTAAACAACCTTTTTGAAAAACCTAGGTTGCTAAAAAGCTAGTTTTTTTTTTTTTATGTCGGTGATGTTAGTTGCGCTAGAGTTACTAGTCTGGCCGAGGAGCACTACCTTCTTTGTTCATCGCGACAGAAGTTCGCGCCCTTCTCGTATAGTTAATAATTTCTAGAGAGATAATCCTGCACAGAGCGTATACACGACTCAAACATTTTAAGACTGCGTTTTATTAATGGTGAGCACTGGCGCTGGGCACGGAAATGCCCAGAGTTGCTGATTACGTCAGTGAAGACAGACGGGGCTCTAATAGAAACGTTGCTAAGTTCGTTAGACACATTTTCCTTTGTGAGGACTTAAACATTCGTGAGTGGGTGCGTCTCTCACTCTCACTGTTGCCTTCGTTCATGAGGCACTTCATTCGCCTCAACAAGATCAGTCATTTTGCTCAACGGGGTCCTGTTGAGGTGCCACGCTATCGTCTACGAACAGACTTCATAGAATGATACCGACACATGCTGCTATATAGAGACTTTTAATGAAAAGGATATGAATAATTTAACCAACTAAACTGAGATCTGGAATGAATGAATTCAACAACGAAGAAAAATACTACAAGGTCAGTTTACTCGTTTTTTTCTTGGAAGGATCACATTATGTGAATGAAACGGCCTCTAGGAAGCCTTCATACGAGCACTGAACGTCCCTGAATTGACTCATCCAATCACCAAACCAGTACCGATGTGCACGGTGGACCCCTTCTTTCGTTTCTAATAAATTGCACTGTTCTCTCTTTCTATACTGCTCCGGCAATTTATGGGGTTCTAAAATAGCGGTGTCGTTGGCAGTGGCGGATCCAAGGAGGGGGCGGTGGGGGTGATCGCCCTCCCAAACGCCTCGCCAGGCACCCCTCCCCCCGGGGTTCTTCGTCAGCTCGAAGAAAAAACGTAAGCAATCGACGCAGGATACAGCTTGTACAACCAGGTGACCAATTGCTTTTCTTCTCAACTGAGAGAGGAAGCAAATGCTCTGGGTACAGTGTAGTCTGGGTCTGAGCTTCTCCTGAAGACGCTCCGGACTTCCCCACGACCTTGGCTTAAACATAAGCCCGCTTTCGTCCTCGCCTCCATCCCTCACTGAGGATCAGATCAGCGCTGCAGCGCGGAATACAGAAAGAAGCCGACGAGTGCCAGAAGGGGGAGATGTTTCCTCTAATGGGCTTCATACTGCCTGCGGTACGATTTCTCGTGGCGGGAAGCTAATAAAAGAAAGATAAACGGTACGAGCACTCTAAAGGCTGGAGGCTGCTTACGCTAGGGAGCCTTCATGTGCGCTCATGAAGGCACCCTAGCTTACAAGGGGTCCTCAAGCCGACGCCGTAGGCATTTATTTGTATACAATGCCGTTTCAACTTAGGGTGGCGGGACATATTTTAGGAAAGGCGCCCGCTACCCCTTGTCTCCCCTTGGCGCCGTCTTTACTTTTCAAGTTAAACGCGGCTCCTGTGGATTGACGGCAGAGCTTTCGCCCGGCTTTGCAGGAGCGAATATGTGTGTGTCTAATGGAACAGAGGCGGGGCTTGCTGGTTTCCGACTGCGGCTTCGAATTCCCTACCTAAGGGACTTGGGGAAAACGAGCCTTTTCAAAGATCCGACTATACATGAATTAAATAGAGAGTGCCTGTGCCCCTTCGAGTGAACACCGACTCCCAAACATCCATGCTGCAGTCGTGATCGGCCTTTAGCCCAGTTGAGATTCGCCGACCGGACAACCGCTCTGCCCCATCATATCTCTGCACCTGTCCTCTTGACCCTGACGAATGAGCTAACTAACCAGAAACAAGTGTTCTTTTCACACAGAAAATATCCAGACGAATTGCAATTGAATATAATTTGGAAGGATCCATTGCTGGTTTAAGGTCTTATCTAAGTTCAAAAGTTATAGTTGCCGAACTGCAACATGCTTTCAAAAATATTCAACAATTATTCGCTTTCGTTCTCTCGAGTTGCATCCAGAACACGTGAAAACACGAGTTTGGGTTGGCAATGCCGCATGTGCTGCGCTCTGGACATTCCAAATATACGGCGAACAACCGACGAACTTGCATGGCAGCATTCGTTTCGCTCGCTGCGTCAACAGTGTTTTGACGCCGCGAGCCATTTTTGCGTTGAAGCCGCCGGGCCATTTTTGTCGCTTCTTTGCAACGTACTCGCTCCGCTGATTTAAGCCGCTCTTCCCGTTGCCGCAGCAGTTGAGCACTAGCTTCAACCAGAATGTCTGCCAAGGCAATGTCTTTAAGCTTCCCTAAATTGACTGCTCACGTAGTGTCGGTCTGAAACCCAAGTTTCAGAAAGGATAGTGTCACCACAATTTTCGAGATACCTCTAGCGTGGTCACCCGAAAGGTTTTCATTCAAAGAGTTCATCCTCGACAGGTAAACCGATACAAAAGCTCTCAAGATCTATATTATGTTATCAGAGTTTAATAAAAACGATAACTCTACAAAAAATATAAGCACTCCCTCCCCGCCGTTTTACATCGAGGAACCGCCCCCCCTAAAATGGAGGTCTGGATCCGCCCCTGGTCGTTTGCATGGGCACCGACAGGACCTTCTTTCTAACATTTGTCACACATTCAGTTTTAATATCCAGCCACTAAACTACCAGTATATACCATGGAAAAGTTCAAAATATTTTCACAATTTGGACACTCAAAAAAACTTCAAATTAATTAATTAGATAGCATGAATGATGTGAAATGACAGAAATCTGATATTCGTCCACCCGAGTAAGTTACCAAGCTTTCACCTAATTACGAAAGATAAAGGCAATGTCACTGATGGGTCCGGCTACCAGAGGGCCAGTACTTCTGAGGACTTTCCTGCGAGCTTGGATGCAAGCAAGTCAGTCGTTCAGCTCGATCACTAGGTAGATAGACTTACCTACCTATCTCAACAAGCTGAAAGCCAACCTGAAGGTTCCTGCTCCATGGAATTGCCATGCACTTTGTTATTTCTCAGGATTCATCATCTATAGCATGCAAGCTGCCTGCCTCAAATGTTTCAGCTATTGGCTCCATTCAACCACCTGCTCCGGAAAAATGTGAAATAGAGGTGTGTAAGACGACGGCTTTAACAAGGCAAAGCAGACACTGGTGCGTCAGGCTCCTGGTGTATCGCAACCACACTGAGGAACTGATCCTGAATGTGCCACACCTCCAGAGGCAGTTGGACCAGTGTCGTCACACAACATCCACGGAGTCAAAAGGCCCATAGGAGGTTAACCTTCTTCCAAGAATTCCATGACACATGCATGGGTATCAACGCAATTAGGTAAGGCAATGGTTGATGCCGTACAACCTTGAACAATACGCCAACAGGCTGCATTAATGCCACCAGAAGCAGAGCCACAAGCTTGGCCAGAACCCACAGCTCCATGGACAAGAATTTACATGGACTGCACTGCACCTATCGAAGGTAAAACGGTGCTAATTGTGGTAAACAGTTACCAAGATTGAAAGAAACCACTGGCATCAGCAGCCAGCCAACTCCACTGCAACAGTCGAATATCTGAGGAACACGGTCGCCTGGTTAGGACTTCCTGTTTGCTTGGTGTCCAATAATGGAACACCACTCCCCGGCACGCTGTTTACCGACTTCATTACTCAGAATGGAATTGGCCACCTAAGGACTGCACCTAACTATCCACAGTCAAACAGACTTCCCGAGAGAGCTGTCAGAACGATCAAGGACAGTCTAAAGAAACTCTCGGGTGGTTCTTTGGCCGCATACTTGCCAAGATGGCTCCTTGTGTACCCTTGCACACCGCCTACCACAGGAGGACAATCTCCAACAGAGCTCGTGTTCAACTTTTGTCCTAGAGTTTGCTGCATGGACCTCATCACTGAGACCCAGGAGCCAAAGGTAGACCTGGAAAGACCTAGCAAGCTTAAAGAAAGCAGCCCTGTTTTTGAAAGAAACATGGGAGCTGTAGAACAATGGCGACCAAGATCATCTTCCAGGCTGTCGAAAACTGCATGACTTTGGTAAAATCCACCATGGCACAATGAAGCACCACCTGGGCCAGTTGTGCCCCAGACGCTTTAACTCAACTCATTTTTAGTCAGATGATGAAATTACCACTGGGCACTAACTTGATTGGCAGTTAACAAGTGAAAAAACCAGGCTATGGACCAGGAACTGAGCAGGCATTTTAAGCAGTGCAAGGATGCCCCACCCAGGCACGGGGGACACCAACCAAGATGAACATTTAGCTTGTGCGGCAAAGTGTTGGATCATGCCACCACTAGGGGTCAGTGTTTCTGGGGGCTTCCCTGTGCAACGGCCATGGGCTTTCTCTCTTTTCCCACACTTTCCAGTGACCATGTAACAAACATGTATAACACGGCCATGTCAATTATTCCCTAATAAACAAATAGGTATGATCCTTGCACTCCATGGATGAAGCAGCCACCAACAATTTCAACATTGGTCTGTATGGAGTCAAAAAACAAGGAAATAAAGGAACTTCTGACACACAACTATTCTTGATGCATGCACACAACAGACTACTTCCATAAAGCCCTGCATGCAACATGGCGCGCGTTGCACTCTGGGAACTAGTTGGCCAGGGAGGAGAGTGGCATGGTTTCGGTTTCGATCGACACGTCGACCAGAGATTACACACAAAGCGTGGACTATAAACGGCCATTATCTCATGTTTTCTGGTCCCGAGAGCGTCATTTGTGGTCTATAAACTAACCTAAATGGCCAGACCTCGAAGCTTTAGCACAAGCCCGAGACGTATATAGCTTCTCTTAACACATGCTTGTTCTATTTTTGTACTTGAGCCTTTTTGTTAGCGTTTCGAGGTATCTGGACGAGCCAGTGCTGGGAATCTCGACGCTGCGAAGCTCGGGGATCTTGCTTATGTACGAATCAACAGGCTGTAGCAACCAATAAGTATGCATACATCAAGCTCGCGCCTTTACATTATATGTTGTTGATCAGGAAGTTTGTTCGTTTTGTGCGTCCATAGAAGAAATACTACTTTTTGCAATTACTGTTTTCTTAATACGCCTGTGTATGCGAAGTAAAACTCGGAGGTGCCACTGAAAAGCTTCTTATCTCTTATCTGTACTGACCCGCAGCACTGCACGAAGCGAAGTCCCCACCCACTTGCATTTTACTAATATTCAACATCGCGTATGCACGTAAAGTTATCCTGCAATCGTATAGGCACATTCGCGCATACAGACCGTTTTAAGAAAGCAAAAGTCGAGCACTTGTGTGAAAAATGTTGCACCATTCGCCAGAAGTACGCCGGACGGGTATGAACCCCTATGCGGTGCGCCAAACGAACGAAATTTTTCAAAGTGCATTTGACGGTTGCTAATGGCCATAATATTTGTCATGTGTTAGCTTTCTTCCTGCCTGAGTATGCTGCGATAATTTCGGACACACCGTTCAGGCACAGATCTTGGGCGTCAGTAAAAGCTCGTCCAAAAAGGCTTAGCGAGGAGTAGGGGACGCTTGTTAGGGCCTCCGTTGTAGCTAGCCCATCTCCGCGTTTGCGAAAACTTAATCGTCTATCAGCATAAAATTTGAGTGGGAGATATATGATGACACGAGGAAGACATCATAGTAACTTTGGTGCAGTAGTGAGGTCGAATTTATTGCATTTCCTTAAAAGTTTACGCGTCAACGCTGGGCTCAACTTTGATACTCCTGTGAAGATGCGGCTTGCTTTTCGCCCAATGAAGTAACAAGAAGCGGACATGTGGCAAACAAAATATGTGTAATGCTCCAGGTGACCGAATTTCACTTGTAGTTCAATGGTACTAGACGGGATTATTGAAATTGAACTCAAAGATGATGTGACTAAGCCACGTCCTATTACGTTTGCATACGCACTCAAATATTCGGTGTTTCGGGAACCAAAAAAAGTGCCCCGGCCTTCGTTTTCTATCGCTCGAGAATGAGTATATTGTACATTCGTAAAAAAGTCAGACAATCGAAATTGCAAGCAGTGCGTTCAGTCGCGGTGTGATAGCATGAGATGAATCTGCTCAGTCGAAACCGAAACTGAGTGGCCAACTAGTTCCCAGAATGCACTGCATGGTATTTCGCTGCAATGGGGCGTGTCGGTTTTGGAAGAAGTCCATTGGCCAGCAGTCTCCTTGCAACATCCTGGACACAGCAACAAAACCCAGCCCTTGCACCTGTTACACTGAGTACGAGCGTCTGACAAAAACTAACTCACGGAAAGGAAATGGCGGCAGTTAGGTCTACTGCAAACAAACTAACACACAGATACCTGACAATAATTAAGTCTGCAACTACAATGAAATAAAATGAGACAGACCCAAAAGCTGCAACCGATGACCATGGAGGGGACATGGGTCTCGTGCTTCTGCAAGAAAAAACACAGAAACTGCAAAATTAAAATAGGCAAGTGGATAAACCAAAAGGGTCAGAGGCAAAGCACAGGCTCCCAGAAGCGTAAAGGTGCTGCACGGTGAAGGCTCACATGGAAAGCTCATGAAGTAAAGGGATGGCTTGCAAATGTCTTAAGCAAGTGCAGAAGTGATAAACTTGAGGATACAGAGAGAGTGCATATTTCGAGGTATGCGAATGACACGAGGAAAGTGAACAGAAGAATGACAGGGGAAAAGACAAGCTAACATGGGCAGGAAGTCTCTGCATAGGCTTTCATGCAAGACACCAGGAAGGAAAGTGTAGGCTACAAACATCCACATGAAGCAAAAAGGGATGAGTGAAACATAAGCAGTGCACAGCAAGGACAAGAAAAAAAAAACATGATACAGAAGAGCAAGTTTGCATGACAGCGAAAGCTTCACATAGGCCTACATGCAGAGCAGAAGAAAAAGTGCTCCCCACAAAGAACCCTAGCAAGCGTAAAAAAATTCAGAGGCTTCATGCAGCCATACGCACAGAGCACAATAAAAAGAAAAGCTTCCCACAAACATCTGAAGCAAGCGTAAAAGAAAAAGAATATTCTGGGACTTCACTCAGGCTTACATGCAGAGCATAAGAAAAAGCAAGCTTCCCACAAAGAGCTGAAGAAAGTGTGAAAAAAATTTAGATGCTTACGCAAACTTACACGCAGAGCACAAGAAAAAGAAAGGATTCCCACAAACATCTGAAGCAAGCATGAAAAAAATCCAGAGGCCTCATGCAGGCTTGCACGTAGAGCATAAGAAAAAGAGCTTCCCACAAACATCTCTAGTAAGCGTAAAAAAATTCAGAGGCCTCAGGCACAGCACAAGAAAATGGGCTTCTCACAGACCCGTAGCAAGCATAAAAAAATTACAGATGCTTACAAGCACAGCACAAGAAACTTCCCACAAACATGTGTTGCAAGCATAAAAAAAAATGCAGAGGCTTCACGTAGGCTTACATGGAGATCACAAGAAAAAGGGCCTTGCACAAACAACCGTTGCAAGAGTAAAAAAAATTCAGAAGTGCCTCGGTAAACAAGGAACGCAAAAATTGAAAGCTGCCCTTAACACAAAGAAGAAAGCAAAGTAAAAAAAAATGAGAACGGGACACCAGTTTCATCAACTAAGGCAATCTAAAACACTAATTAGTTCTCCGAGGTCCTGCCATCGACTGCCGAAGTCCCTGCGTTCAGCTGCCCCAGCCGCCAACTCGCGACTTTTTCCCCGCAGGAACAGTTGCAGCCGTGCATGGCAGAATCCCCTGATGAGCTTCATTTTGATTTCATGGCAGTTGGGCAGCTGAACACATTGGCTCTCTGCAGCCATCCTCGCTGATAGGCCGTCCAGGATGCCCCGTGCATGCATCAAATCCGCAATGAGGCTGCGAAAGACTCTTTCACAAATTGTGAAGAGGGCGCGTGCAGCTTCAGAGGGGCAGGTCAGAGCGTCAGGGACATAACTCTTTAGCCTGAGGAGGCTATTTGCAGGTGCCATGGGGACTCGAACAGCTGCAGCACACCTGTCACATGTAGCATTATTTTTTACAACTCTTCGTACCACATACCCGCGTAATAGTCAAAGCTATCCTCCTCAGGTTGTGACATGGTGAGTTCTACCTCCTCAAGAAAAATGTCGGTGGGCACAGCAGGTTGTACATCCAAGTCTGCGAGGTCAGCCAGGTAAAAGGAGGCATCGTCCAGTTCGTAGGACCCTGCCTTGGACGCCTTCAGGTACTGCGAGTGTGTGATGATTTTCAAGGTCATCTTAAACTCCAAGAAGTTGTGATAGGGTTGCCCTGTCGCACTACCGAAAACAAGTTTTCATGGCAGTCCTGCGTGAATCTGGATGTGAGCACAAATGAAAAAGAATGTCTCTCAATGAGACTTTGCTGCAGGTCCAGAATGGACTTAGTAGAGAGAATTACCCCCGCCTGCACTGGCTTGAACGCCCCATCCCCAATAGTGAGGTGGAGAAAAAGATCCTCAAATTTGACCAGAAAGTCAAAGGTGTTCTTGTAGCAGGCCTCATTTTGCCTGCTGATCGCAAGGACTGGGTGCCTGCTGCTCATAAGATCAAACCATTTGTTGACCTGTTCCAAGAACCAAGCCGTGGTGAGGAAGTTGGTGCTCCAGCCATGATTCTCCACCAGGAAGCGCAGGGCAGTGGCCGTGGAGTGACTGAGGACCCGTAGGGCAGTGCTCACCTACAAACACAGAACTGCTTTAGATCATCAAGTGTATGCAATGTTTGGTAAACTGGACTGAAGGAATCAATGATTTGAAACTTCCCCCTCAGTCAATAAAAGAACAGCATGGGCACTGAACGAAGAAAAGGCTGCTAACTTCCATTCCTGTTGTCCATACGAATGGTTTTTGCTGGTTTTTTATGAGTTTTTGCCACTCTCTTAAAGTTGGCAGTTCCACTTCATGAGCAAAGGTGATGAATGCCAGCACTGAAGTAAAGTACACTCCATGGTTACTTTGGTAGCTGGGCGTTGCTAAAAGTGTCACCGACTCCGATTTGTGAACCACTGACTGATTTTGTTGAAAACACTTTAAGGGAAGCTAAAGAGGTTCTCCAAAAAAAATGAGTTAGAGGTAAATTCTTCCGTATTTGTATCCTGCAAATTTGAATATGCACTATTTGCTCAAGAAGTATCACCCAACGCAAAGAAATATTAAAAAAATTCACTCGGCATGATGTCACGTCAAGAACTTTCACCTGGCCACCGAAGCTCAAGCACCATCTCTCGTGCAGTGTTCCGGCACATGTGACCAGCCTTGCCCAATGCAGTGCTTTTTTCTCGTGAAATGGTGCATCATCTGCTACAGACGCCTAGTTCCCGCTACAATCTTTCACGCCTGACCAACATCCGCTAAATCTTTTATGAAAGTTTATAGGTGTACTAAACTTACGTCAAAACAAACAGGCGAGCGAAAATCGTGAGCATGAGGTGAATCGCACACAATTTGTCGACCACTCAAATAAGCTTGCAATAGCTGCAGAGATTCCGAGGATCCTTGTTGCGACGCTGCTGTCTCTCAGAAATTTCCTCCTAGCTTCTTACACCTCGGGAGGGCGGGGCTTCAGTGCTATGGTCAAAATGCTTTGATGGCTACTCCGGGCCTCAAATTGACAAATAATTTTAATATTCGTGATACTGGAGGCAATATGAAGATGACGCAAGTGTTTTTTAAAGGTACAAAACCGCTTTAGTTTCCCCTTAACCAGGCATGTGCGAATAACAAATTTTATGTTTCAAGCAAATAAGAAGCTAATAGTGACTTGGGTCGAATAATTTCGAATCGCATATTGAATACTTGCGGTGCCTTTCTGATACTGCCATTGCGTTCAGCTTCCGCCATCTTGACAGTGTTGATGTCAAGATGGCGGAAGGTAGCTTAGCTTAATGGAAGCTAACCTAAGTTAGCTTCCAGTCGTGTGTAACTAGCTTAGCTAGCTACAAACAAGCTAAGCTACATGCTAACTTAGCTTAGCACTCTTACCTTAGTACACATTTTTCAAAACATTATAGTATTTGAGTGATGGATGAGTGTGAACGAGTATGAATAAAAAGTCATTTTAGATATATATATAAAGACTATCATACCTAAAACACCTAATATCAAGGGGCACACAGTAATCCACTGAAATGAGGTTAGACAAGAGTAATTTTGAGTATGTTTTGTTCACGTTCTCAAGGATGTGCGTAAATTCTGCAGTTGTTAATCGAAGCAACAAATGAAGCTTGTCATTTAGTTCTCCTTGTCAACAGCATTTTTCCTGTAGAGATAGCTTTCTAGTGCACAAACTCAGCATGTGAGCAATGATTATACTTTGTAAAGGAAAATCTAGCTGGTTTCATTTAGGTTATTCTCAAGTATCTGCCTACCCACTGCCAAGGCTCAGTTAATTCTGAGCCCTACATAGAGATTGTAAGTAGATGAGAGATTTGTCAGTCCTCTTGCTATACCCAAATATTTGTTTTAAATCTTAGACTAAAGAAATGATGAGCAATGATGCACACTGCTTGACGGAACCTCAATTGTAGAGTAACACAGATTCATGGTAAAAGCCAGTTTTTTTGTTTTTTTTTGGCCTTGAGGTAAGCATTTATATTGACCAGGAACATGAACAATCATTACGCTACATTACAATGTTTTCCTGCATTCGTCGCACACGCGCGTGACCTCTTCTTCTCTGGAGGTGTGCCTTCCACTCAATGCACTATCGCAGTGCCTGCGAAATACGCACGATCACGGTGTTTTCTCTGTAAGTGTCGCTTCTGCACAGCACACCGGTGCTCGTTAAGAAGCGCACTCAACTGCGCTAACTCGCTGCAATCGCGACTTTGCCAGCACTTAGAAACTGTGCACATCACCGAACGAACGGCACGCGGCCAACTCATCGCGACTCCCAAAGCAACTGATAAGAGCGCTAGAGCGATCTCGACATCACAGGACACAGGACACACACGATTGGTAGGTGAGATGATGACGTTTTATTCTAGTAGGGCCGCGCCAATCACGGGGTGCAGATTAGACCTACCTTCCACTACATTAATGGGACGCGTAGTACCTGGGAATGGTGACTAGAATGACGTCACGTGGGGACTCTGTATAGCCATAGGCTGGGGATGGCAACATGTGCAGCAAGTGCTGAGCTGTAAACAGTGTTTAATTTTGGCCATTCGTGTGCAGAGATTAGTCATGAGCTGCCCAAATGTTTGCCGAGGCACTTATTGTCACGAACCCAAGTCAAGTGTTCATGCAGTGCTCGTATGGAATCCATAAGCCTCATTCGACCATCATCACCACAGGGTGCTCTCCTAGACACCGTCAGCATAATTACCTCCATGGTCGCATCAGCAAGGTTACAAAAATTGGGAGTGAAGGAAACACTCCCCCTCCAAACTTGACTTCACATCTCGACGCTTGCAAGATACTGAGGTCAAACTAGTGCTGTATGCCTGCGATGAGAGAATCATTCCAACACAATATCAATAATCTACCCCTTCATACCACACTGCAACTAAGTGAAAAAGGAACCATGACACCAACTTATTTAAAAATAAATTGTGTAAAATACAAAAACACTACAGTTACTAACAAGGATATTATATCTGCAAATAATCAACAGGGAGCTTTGAAGCATTTGAGTGGCCTGACAACAAACTTGCCTTCAAGCCGCCGCCCCAGAGTTCTAGACGACGGCAATGGGAAGCTCCCCTCCAGTAGCAAGTCGTAGCCCAAGCTGCCACATGCAAATCGCATCTGCAGCGACTTCTTCACCGTCTCATTAGACCACTTGGACCCCCTGTTGCCGGATCTCCATAGAGCTGCCAGTTGGTCCGCAGTGAAGAACTTGTGCAAGTGAGATCGGAATGTCGCTTCCCTTGTCTTTTGTAAGGCAGCCTGCCTCACCAAGCGATGACTCTCGTTCTCCAGCTGCTGGATCTTCCGGCTCATCTGAAGAAAGACATCTTCAGTGAGTTTAGGTAAAACGGATGATGGAGAAAGAGGCTGTAGGGTTCGCTCAGAGGTCTTGGCCGCTGGTTGCCACAAACGCGGTACAAGAATTGGGTGTTGCCCACCTCATGAGATCACTCCAAGCAGTGCAAGAACCATGACACATACCCAGCTGGTGGAGGCCGCCGACACCAAGGTGCCGAGGGCAGCTGCGCTGGCCTGGCCGCGCTGGTTGTCACTGGTCACCTGCAGCGAAGGGTGCGGTGGTATTGCCACACGGGGGTACGCAGGACCCTGGAAGATGCTTACGAAGCACGCCCCGCTGGTGGTGGGGAGCGGCTGCGTTAGCAGGCCGCCCTGCAGGGCCGCTCCAGAGGTCCTGGCTGCTGGTTGCTGCAAACACGGTATGAGAATCGGGTGATTCCCACCTCACAAGATCACTCCAAGCCGTGCAAGAACCACATACCCAGCTGGTGGAGTGTGCCGACACCAAGGTGCCGCGGGCAGCTGAGCTGGCCTGGTCGCGCTGGTTGTCACTGGTCACCTGCGGCGAAGAGCGTGGTGGTATTGCTACACGGGGGTACGCAGGACCCTGGAAGATGCTCACGAAGCACGCCCCGCTGGTGGTGGGGAGCGGCTGCGTCAGCAGGCCGACCTGCAGGGTCGCTCCGGAGGTCCTGGCCGCTGGTTGCTGCAAACACGGTAGGAGAATCCTCGTTTTGCAGAAATATGGGTTCGAGAATAAATGGATTTGTCGCCCTTTCTCTCTTCATGCTGGCCGAGCGGAGAGGGACGAAGGCTTCTTTGTATTTACCTCGGGGTGAAAGATAATCCTCAAGGGGGACAAAAGTGGTTTTGGGGGAGCTCTATCTAAGTCACTGCGACACAATACGCCAACGGGATGCAGTGGACGTGCCTGCGGCCAGGGAACTCTCGTCTTTTAGCCAAGCACTCTCGAACCACTAATTCTGCAAATGGTCCATTGGGTGTTGCCCACCTCACGAGATCACTCCAAGCCATGCAAGAACCATGACAGATACTTAGCTGGTGAGGCTGTCATAACATTACAAGGCAGCTGAGAGTGATGAATGCCTCATGCATTAACTTAATAGAAGCAACAGAATATGAGTTATTGGGTTTTGACTTACATTTCCATGAGGCGGGGTTTTGTGCTGTGTCAGGCTGCAACACTGAATGATGGTGTCTCATGCACTCTTGCACAAGGACCACTCCGATTTAAAAAAAAAAAAAAAAAGGTCTCTGACATGGAACAGAGATGTCAACAGCCTACCAAGTCCACATTATTATAGGTCACCTGTGCCTCTTTCAAATCATATCAGTAAAAACATCTTAACACAAGATAAATTATTGCTTTTAATTCACTCTCATAATCTAGGTAAATACCAAAAGAACAAAAATCTCACTTATCCTCGTTACACGGACTCACTTGACTTTCAGAATGCAGAAACAAGCTCGGAACAGCTGTGGCTTTTAGCCTCCTCCAGCCGTCAGAGCACCTCGTCTGGAACTGGGAGGGCTCGAAGTGGTCCTGCAGCGAATAACGTTTTGGTAGACGTCAAAACTGTGTATTCAGCCGCTCGCGTCACAGTACAGTTATTCCGCTGACGAGAGGCTCACGCTTTCAAAATACGCGATCTTACAAATCCATCATCGCACGACCGCCACAGGCCTGAACCACTCGGCTTTCTGCGGTGAAGCGAAAGCGCACAGGACGCTTCCACGGCAGTAGAAAATAGATCACAAAATACACGGTTTTGTCACAGTGCACTCGCGTCCACCGTGCTCGCGTCACAATATTAACAATGAACAATACCTCACCTCGCAAAGGTACGTCCTGTCGGGAGGTTTCCACCTCGCGCCACGCTTGATTCCTGAAAGCCACAGTTTCCGTCTCCTCGGGGATTTCGGCAGCTTGAACAAGCGAATTCCCCTGGAAGCTCTGTTCCGGCACTTCAGAGCACAACAACGACCCATTTTTCAAACAAGACCGGAACGGCGGAACTCCCGCGGCTACACAAACTTTTGTTTACGTTATTTCAACGCACGTGTCCGCGTGCGCATTCCTTCACCAAGTTTTCAGTCACCGAGCGTTAACTTTTTTAACTCTAGCGACGCTAAAATGAAATTACCGAACCCTGCTTTACTTTTGAGGCTCACGACCACCGCTAGGGGAGGTTTTGCGGCTTGTGATTGGCCACGAGCGGCCTGTCAATCAACTATTCGACCAATAGATTTTCGCCCCATTGATACCAATGAATGGCCAAACTCTCCCAATATACGGCTCTGCCCCACGCGCTCCACCCGCACCCCGCCACGGGACAACACCGGCGCCACCGTCGCGAGTCCAGGGCTATGGCGCCGGGCTCGAGGCCGCGCATGCGCGCTAGCGGCCGCCGCAGCGCGCCGCAGTGGGCCCGCAGCCACCGCAGCCATGGCGCCTTCCGCGCGGCGCCGCGACCAGTAGCGGGCGCCATGGCGCGCCTGGCGCCGCCCGTGCTGGTCGCCTGGCTGCTGCTCGTGCCCGCCGTGCTACTGGTGGCCGTCGACTCGACGCCGGCGCTCCTCGCCGCGCTCCCGCCGCGCTCGGCGCCCCAGCTAGCCCGGGCCCTGCGCCGCGCGTTGGCGCGCTGGGGCGCCGGGCCAGGGGATGCCTCCGCGACCTCCTGGGTCGTGGCCGCCTTCAGCGCCGTGCCCGACACCCGGGCTGCCCTGTCCGCGCTCTGCACCGCGCTCGAGGGACACGCACCCCTGCTCGTCGTGTCGTTGGCGGCGCCGCCGGCGGCCTTCGCGCCGGCGCTCGCCGCGGGACGGGCCAGGATGCCCGTGCTCGCGTACACCGGGGGGTACCTGGACCGCGCCGCGCAGGTGAGTTGGGCTTCCCCGCGTGGGCACCGTCGGTGCGGGGAAGCGCGCTTGCCGGTGGCGCCGATTGCCGGTTTGTCCGCCCGGTGTTTAGGGGGGCCGGCTGCGTTGGTCGGGAGTGCTCAGAGCATCGAATATGTCGCTTCAGGAGTTGCACTGGATAGATTTCCGGTCTGGGGCCGTGAGATCGGGTCACTATCTCTAGGGAGGGAACTAGGATCACGCTGCAGGAACGTCGTTTCGACGGTGGTTTGGATCCGAGGTTTAACCCGAGCAGAAACGTCCTTTAAACACGCGACCTCGGAAAGAGACGAAGAAAAAAGAACAAACAAACTGAAAGGCTCGAAGAAAGTCTCATCCGTAACTGGCACGCTTTGAGATTGCTCGTGTCGGTTCGTGTAATGTCCAATTTCTCTCTTTCGGACTAAAACACGAAACGTTTAGGGAAGGACTGAAGGCCGAGTTACTATCAAAGCAAGTAATTTACAGACGCAGTTACACAAATAACAAAACGTGTCCTAGTTACATTTCAAACATACTACAACGTCCAGATGTGCTGCGATTGCCGAAGAACGGTTCAGGTTCCCTTTTTCGATTCATCACTCCACCCATGGCATCGTCGGAAGTGGCGACAACGTGCAGCGTTCATGTTGAGCCTAGCGTAGTTAGGTGTCGATTTAAATTTGAAAAGTTAACCGTAACCGAACGCTTGTTACAAGACAATTCTAAAAGATAACTGTTATAGTTACGTTTTTGTTGCCAAAAGTCGCAGAAATTTCGTTTTAACCGAAATTTCCTTGTAACCAACAGTCCCGAAATTTCGTTGTAACTTGAGAGGTATTGAGTCACCGACATTCTAGTCAACCGCATACTTTTACTCTACAGCTCTCAAAAGAGAGAGGGGGAGGAGTAGGATGTTCAAATTCACGCACGTGGTCTGTTATCTCACCTCGCGGCCGCGCGGGTGACCGCGTTCCTGGAGCGAATAAATCGATCGGTATGCTCGCACGTGCCGCGGAGCCCCCGCGAGTTATTCGCAACCACCGATAGCTGACCGACGGGTCGATCCACGGCCCGACCATCGCCACGTTTAATCATGAGCGAAACCCGAGACACGACGGGGCCGCCGGGGGGTCGCCATAAACTAACATCAGCGGGGGACGAGATCTGGTAGGGTTTTCTTACGTGTATACTCGTTTGTTTTTAGGCAGTCTGAGAGTGTTTTCTTTTTACACGCATGCGTGTCTGGTTTGCTTTTTGTTTTCTAGGCGCGGTGTCGGGCTTCCTTTTTATTGTGATTAATTGTGGCGGCGTTATATACTTCTTTGATCCCTTCCTTGGGTTAACACACAGTCTGGCTGGTGATGCAAGCGGCGTCGAAAAGTAAAGATGTTAGAGGCTCAGGCGCGGATTTGTTTGGGGTGCACAAATTAGTTTCGTGGAAGCAGTCAGCTGTTAAGGAAATGCATCAAACTAAATCTACAGAACAAAAAATTGTGGCAAAAAATTAAGTATTCTAGATCAGGTGCGCGCAAGAACTCGGAAACAAAGTCAGAGGGTGTCCTGAAGGGTTACGGTGACACAGTGGTCTGTCGACTTATTTGTTTTCTACTTTTTGTTTTATTTGGAGTTCTTTGGCACTTTTTTTTTCTGTTTATTGTCAGAAACAGCACTTTGGACTTCACTATCCTCTACCACATGGGGCAAGACTCAATACATCAATTTTCCACACCTGGTGCTGCGAGTTTTTGGGCTTCAGACACCAGACCCGTTCCATGTAATATGTGCCCAAACGGCTCATACATTAAATTGTACAGCACTACCAATGATCAATCTAATCACCGCTGCAAAGAGATTTACAAAGAAATGTCAGCCCATGCATAAGGATTTTATTCGCTTGCCCAGGTACCTCGAAGGAGCTTCATTTAAAAAGAGTGCTTTACAAAAATGAGGTTAGAAGCAAAGCATGCTATTTGAAAGGCAACAGTAAAAATATAGATGAGGACGAAGCAGTGACATTATGTTGACAAGAAATATCCAAATACTATAAAAGGTACGCCAAAACATGAGAGTGCTCAGATAAGGTTCAGGGATGGCAAAGTTTGTCAGGTCATTGCACCACTATTATAAAATACTTCCGAACAGGGGAGCTTCTCAGAAGGGAAATTATGCAGGTGAGCTAGTTGGGAAACATCGTATAGTAAACCCAGAGAAAATATATATATTTATTTTCCTGGTCTCGAGCTAGTTGCAAGCCACTTTCACCATACAAGCAGCACTCGCAGAAAAAAGGGGGGGGGGGGGGAGGGGCACTTTCCATTTCCTTCTACGATGGTCCGTAGAAGACGCTACGACCCATCGAAGTCAATTCAATGTTGTGTTAGATCCACGTGACCTCCGGAAGGACCCCCAGCGACGTGCGAGGTGCATGGCCATGTGACACATTGATATGCTCAAAACAATTGTCGACATCCCCGCAGGAAGCAAGCCCACTCTACCTGAGCCTGGACCCCGGCCTCCCCGAGCTGACCGAAGCGCTGTTCGGCCTCCTGTCCCAAAACCGCTGGTACCACTTTGTTCTCGTCACGGACGAGTCGGCGGCGTCTTCCATGCTGGCCCAGCGGCTGGGCTCCCTGTGCCGCGGCGTGCCCTGGCGCCCCATGCTGAGGCTGGCTCTGTCCGGCCCGACCCAGCCGCTCCTTGGGCCGCTGGCCAAGATCACGGCATCCCAGGCGCGGATCGTCCTCTTGTTCGTGGAGGCGCCCATGGTGCGAGCCGTGCTAGATGCAGCCCGAACCCTTGGCCTTCTGGCCGGGGACCACCTCTGGCTGTTTGTGGAGCGAGACGACCCGAATCCGGCCAGTCCGCACCCTTGTGGTGAGTGCTGCAGGTGGGAGCACATCCCACGTTAATCACCAAGACATCGCCCGCACAGATATATATCAAATCTCTGGCTAGATCACTATCCGACATGCGAGTATAATTTTTTGTTTCCTCCAACTAATTGTTGCGTGTATCATTTTACTTTCTACAGGCAGCTGGGTTGCTTAACTTGTTTTATTTAAGATCAAGCTTTCAACATTGCTCCTTCATTGGTTTATCTGGCCCTTCCCTAGTAGCATGTCTTTAGAATGTCCCTACGTTTCAGGGATGTACAGCGCTTGTCTACATCTTTCACTTGTCCTTGTCCTTTGCGCTGCAGTGTGTATTATGTATAACCAACTCGCCCATCAGATCATCTTATTTTAATTCCAGGGATGTCCTCTGGACGTTCATAGGACATTTTTGCTGCTTGGGTTTGTCCCTTGTTGACATTACTAGAGCCAGACCTAAGATGGTGTCCGTTTCCCTACTCTCTCATTGCTTAGTGACTCTATATATTGCTTCTAAAAGGCGCACAGAGCAAAATGACGAGATATAGACAAGAAAGAACCGACCAAAATGCTCTCTTTCGTTCATTCATTCATTCATTTTCATTCATTCATTTATTTTCATTCATTCATTCATTCATTATCACTGTCTTCGAACAACTGCCAACTTGGCCGAGCCTCAAAGCGTTTTCCTCGCTCTGCTCGCAGGCGGAGACGTGGAGGGGTCGGCCTTAAAGGGCTGTCCCCTGGGAGCCCTGAGCCTGCAGCTGAGGCAGAGCCACGTGGAGCGTACGGATGCCCCTCGCCTGCTGGCCGGACTACTACACGACGGACTCTCGCGCTGGGGCCCCATAGAGTATCCTCTGGCGCTCCGCAATGCTTCCGGGGCTCCCACACCGTCCTGCTGGGAGGAACCCAGCGCTCGAAGAGAGATGTTTTCACAAAGGCTCCACGGGTATGTGTGCTTGGGGACCATTTGGGTTTTTTTTAGACTACACACGATGTAATGCCTCCATACACTTCAAAATTGTCAATATGAAACTTTTCTGAGGAGTTGTGCTGCATTTCATTATCATAATTGTATCACAAAAGAACAAAGAGATTAAGTCTGGTTGTAGAGTTGTTAAAAATTCACTCGAATCCTTCAAAATGTTTGAGGTGTTGCGCGGACAACTTTAAGTTTAGTGGGCCAAATAATTTTAGAAGAATTGGACTCAGTCGGAGGGGTGGAGACAACACAGCCACCTTGGAGTGACTCCAAATTTTGTCATTTGTTTCATTTCATAAATTATGTTCCTGCAGACAACAGATTATTTGGTGCGCTGTCAATTTGTTTGTATAGCGTAAACCGTTTTATTCTTGGCTAATCAAACCAAATTGTGAAGCATTGAACAGATTTCTTCCCCATTAAAAGTGGTCGGGTAGGCAGGAATTCAGTTCACTGCATGGCGAATAAGATAACTGGAACTCTCTCTTTGGGAAGGAATTTGGATGAACCAAAGGTTCATCCAAATTCCTTCTGTTTTACCGCAAAACCTTCGCTTTATTGAAATGCAGTTCCAGGGTCACCTCAAAGATGGCACCAGCATGCTCTATCATCGTAAGAGATTGCAACAAGTCGGCCCTAAGCAATGCGAGTATGTGAACGGGCCTTTATGGTGTCTTCGCACCCTTTCAAACTACTGCATTTTCCTGGCTATAGTTTGCACCCGGTGTATAGTCTGCAAAAACCAATTTAGGCAATAAAAAACGTTTTTTGCTTAGATACTAGTTTGCACCCGGTGCATAGGCCGCACCTGGTGCTTAGTCGACACGAAAATCTTTTCATACACGGCACACCTTGACAAATGTCTGCTTTCTTAGCTCACAAAGAAGCTTGTATCATACATAAATTATCAATAGCATATTCTTTCATTCCCAAAATCTGTCACGTCTCGTCGTAATGAACAATCTTGAAAAACAAAATTCCTGTTGAGTTCGCACAGCCTAAAATTTTAACTTTTAGTTGGCTCCCAGGAGATGCCAAGTTGTGAGGAGATATCTTTTTTAGCCAAAAGCTTGTCAGCTTTTTGACCTGAAACAAAATGGCAGCCTCAAAAGTAGCCATGGAGTTAATGTAATAATCTAGTAGAAGAGGTAGACGGACCTGTGGATGGTCCCAATGGGCCCATATCGCTGGCGGCACCTTAATATACACAAAAAAGCAGCAGAACATCACCCGTAACGTCTGTGCCTAGCTCTTTTCTAGCTTACTTTGCAGGTAAACACTGGCATCGCAGGTTGTACAAAAACAAGTAAAGTTAACGAGCGCTCAAACAACTTCGACTCAGCGTGACCAAACGAACATGCCTAAACAATCATCTGCTTTTTTTCTCCACTCTTCCATCCCTCTCTTTCTCTCGAGACCACTGATTTGTCCCCCTGCAGGTAACCCCGCCTCCTTTTCCCGCAGGTACCTGAGGGCGGCGGCGGCCGACGCCGTGCAGAGTCAGCGATTTCCTCCGCCCGTGTTTGACATTTTAAACTTGGTGCCGGCGGAGGGCGGTGCCCAGTGGCGTTCCGTGGGTAACGTCACCAAGGGTTCCGCCGTCCTCGATGCGGTGCTGTGGCCCTCGACGGGCGAGCCGACGTTGATGGGACCTCGGCCGTTCGGCCAGCCGCGTTTCAGAGTTGTCACGGCGTACGCAGCGCCCTTTGTCATGGCCGCCACTCGTCTGAGGAACGGAAGCTGCCTCACTGGAGTCCCTTGTCTTCAGGTACGTTTGTCCCCTGTAATCAGTTCCCATTTCAAAGGCTTAGCAGGCACAAACACGGATTTGAGATTGGGATGAACGGAAGATGCCAAAACAACCTCCTGTGCAAGAATGTTGTGTGTTCGATTTTGTTTTTGCTTCTCACTGATCTCGATTGGCTAGTTTAGTTAATGGCAACTGCCAGCCTCTGGCCATGTGTCCTCTTTGTGTAATCACGGGCAATGTTTCCCGACGGTCGCTGACACACTCGTAGCAATCAAATAGAATTGATCGCAGAACACATTTAAGTATGTCTTAGAGGGCCTTCTTGTCCTGGCATTTGCAGCACTGTCTGGCAGCCTCTACTTCTCTGTTTACCCCTGCCCATATTTTAACGATGCAACGAGAAATAGGTGTCGCTAAGAGAAAGGATATCTTGGTGATTGGAACACTCTATCATTAGGACAATGTGCAAATGTACATTCTAAGATGAATATTTCTTGTGCCAACACATGGTTGTCCAACCGGACAGATTTCGACGACCATTTCGGACGAACTTGCAGCCCTCTTAAGCCATGTGGCACTAAGAGAAAGGAAATATTAGTGATTTGAGCACCCTATCACTAGTGAAAATGCACACACTATAAGAAATATATTTCTCGTGCCAACACACCGTTGTCCACCTCGACACTTTTGACGACTATCTCGGACATACCCCCAGCCCTCTTTAGCTACTTGTCGCACAAAAAAGTCATCTTGGTGATTGGATCGGTCAATAGTGACAATGTCTGCCCAACAGGTCTCGACGGCCATCTCGGACGAACTGGCGGCCCTGTTTGCCCACTACCACCGGACGGGGGGCCACACTCGCCACCCCGGCTACAACGTGACCTGCTGCGCGGGCATTGCCATTGACCTGCTCAAGTCGCTCGCCCGCGACCTCTCCTTCGACTTTGACCTCTACCTTGTTGCCGACGGGAGCTTCGGCACCGACCGTGGCGGCCGTTGGGGCGGCATCACCGCCGACCTCATCTCGGGTGCAGCACACGTGGCGGCCACAGCCTACTCCGTCACGTCGTCCCGCTCCCGCCGAGTCGACTTCTCGGTGCCATTCTTCCACTCGGGCGTGTCGTGCCTGGCGTATGCGGTCAAGCGGGACGTGCCACTGTCGGCGTTCCTGGTGCCCTTCAGCGTGCCCCTCTGGCTGGCCATCTTCCTCAGCCTGAAAGTGACGGCACTGGCGGCGGCCCTCTACGAGTGGTTCTCGCCGTTCGGGCTGAACCCGTGGGGGCGCCAGCGCACGCGTAACTTCAGCCTGGCCTCGGCACTGTGGGTGATGTGGTCGCTGCTTTTCTCCCACCTGGTGGCCTTCAAGGCACCCAAATCCTGGCCCAACAAAGTGCTCATTAACCTGTGGGGCTGCTTCTCCGTCATCTTCCTCGCCAGCTACACGGCCAACATCGCGGCCCACTTTGCGGGCCTATTCTTCCAGATGCAAGTGCACGACTTCCACGACACCAGTGTGCGTAAGCGTTTCGTCGCCCCACTTCCTTCACGAGGCTTGTGATACTGCAGCTCTCACCTGTGCCAATGCTCTAAAAGTACTCTGTAATGCCCGCTGTTTAATTATCAGGCAATGAGATGCACTCAAGCTTTTTTTTCTGCCAATGCTGCAACTTCGTGTTCCACTTTTGTCTTTGTCAACCAGTAGTATCAGATACCTATACCTGCAGATTCAGAGGAAAGTTGCATGGGAATGAACTCAGTAATGACTTGCAGTACACACCTGACAAGGGCATCTGCAAATCCACACATAAGTGCAAAGCACTCCCAATCCTTGAGAGGTTGCAGATTACAAGCACCCTTCTGACCTATGTGCCCAGGGTCGTATGCCAGATGCAGAACGCTGTTTACAATTGGATTGGGTGTTTAACAAGGTGTCCAAAATACCCGAACAAAAGGAATCGTAGCCAGCTCGTTTGTCCAAGTGTCTTGGCAGCTACAGTATTTCTGACAGAGTGCCCTGTCTGCAGGTGTCTGTGCTACCAAAATTAAAACTAAAAAATTTGCGAGTATGAAAAGTTTTTTTCAAAAAAGAGTAATTCCAGTCCGATAGCGTTTTTGTAATGATACAGTCAACATTCCCTCAAACCTGTATGCCACGCAATGCGAGTATGAGCTAGGTAATGTATCCCTCATCATTAATCCAGTAAGGGACGATTTATACCTACCCCACTCGTTCATAGCTTGGGGGATACTGATTGCAAAAACATTGCTAACATATTACTGCACACAAAATATTGCCCGGTGCTCCAAGTTAATCCCAAGCCCTTTCCCATTGTTTTGAACGTAGCCCTAGCTGCATTAGCACATAAATCCAGAATATCTTGTGCAATATGGTTTTCTTTAATACTAATAATAATCCTTTATTTTTTTAGTGCCCCAGAGCAACCATGAGGTTTTGATGTGGTGGCACATAGAAAGAAAAAAAAGAGCCTCAATGAGACATTGTTTTAGGGATGGTACAGCAGTATGTCAAGATCACGCTTGAAGGAAGCAAAGTCATGAAAAATATCAAAAGATGATGATGCTAAGTTATTGACTGAAATTTGCATGCAAATTAACGGTGTCAGTGTGTCCATCGAGGATGGGTAGAATACAGAGTGCTTTCTACAGACGCAAGCAGACGCGTGAAAATGTACAGAGCTTAGTATTGTCCGTGGATCACTTTGTGTAAAAATATGGTATCATGCAAGGGTCTACGTGTCAAAAAATTTTGTAAGCTTAAAGTGGTAAGAATATATTCGTAATCATAATAACACCTTCTAATAGAATGCCTTGGAGCCTTTCATTAGGCTCCAAGACGAAGCGCCGTCCTACAAATCCCCGAACGGCATTCGAATTCAAGCCGAGGTGCCCGCAATTCGACGCCCTTTTGACACGTAACCGTGATTTCAGTTGCACGTCAAAAGACCGCCCCTTCCCCCGGTGGTCGAAATGAATCCTCAGTCCTCCGCCGGGGCGCGCCAGATGTCCTTCGTTGGTTTGACTCACACAAAACCCCGAAATTCGATTTGGATTCGTTTCCTTTTGCCACGTTTTGCAGCTCCTCAGCCAGCGCACAGGCACGGCCCGTGGTACTGCAGCCGAGGGCTATGTCTTTGCCGAGAACAAGCGTCTCTGGGAACACATCCAGCGCTTTGGCGTCGCCTCGCTCGAGCAAGGACTCGAGTCACTGCGCCTGGGCACCCTGGACGTCCTAATCGGGGACACGGCCGTCCTCAACTACTACCGGGCCAATGAGCCGAGCTGCCGGCTCCGTCTCCTGGGTGACTCCATCTTCGACGACGCCTACGCCGTGGGCATGGCCCGCGGCTTCCCGCTCACTGCTGCCGTGTCCGAACTCATCCTGCGCTACAACGCTGTGGGCTACCTGGACCAGTTGCACGGGAAGTGGTACGGGCGGGCGCACTGTCTCCAGGACGGCCTGCTTCAGCGTCTGGACAAGCCGATGCCGCTGGGCGTGCGTGCAGTGGCAGGTCTCTTCATCATGCTTCTAGTTGGGCTGCTGGCAGGCTCGCTAGTTCTCATCCTCGAGCACCTCGTGTTCCGCTACGCTCTGCCGGGGCTCAGGGCTCGCTCCAAGCAGTGCTTCTGGAAGAGCCCCAACCTCATGTTCTTCAGCCAGGTCTGAGACTTGTCCATCGATTGATTGATTCTTGGGCTAGTTGAAGACTGATTGATTGATTGATTTACCACACTTATTCTTGGGCTAGTTGGGGATGCATAGGCCCATTGATTTACCTCGTTGATTGACTCTTGGGCTGTAGTTGGGGATCGGTCGATTCATTCGGCACATTCCTCGATCCCCGAACTAGTTTTGGAGACTGATTTACAATGTTGATTGGTTCTTAAGCTAGTTGGATATTGTTAACCATGTTGAGTGGTTTCTGAGACCTTACTGATTTCCTCAAACACAGCTCCCCACCCAAAGCAATTACTACTGCTAGTTTTACTGCTGCGGTGCTGTCTTCTCAGAAAAAATGCACAGAATGCATCAATATTATTATTATAGACTGGAGCCAATAGTCTACAAGTACTGTAGGCTCTCAATAATTCAAGCTCGGATATTTCATACTTCTGGTTAATTCAAACAAATTTCAAAATTTTGGTTGTCCCGCTATGTTTTTAATGTATTCGTAAGCCACTTAATTCGGACGGCATTTTCGTGCAATTCACTTTTTGTTGTCGCGTCCCCATTGACTGCGTTTCTTTCCGAGCACCTGTGCACTGCAGAGAAGCGACTCCCGCGGAGCTTGCTTCCTCGGGCGTTGCTTCTCCGCGGTACACCAGTGCTCGGGTGAGAAGCGCACTCAAGCGGGCACACATGAGCTATGAAAATGGGCACCAGGCAAAAATTTCCAATGCAACTTGCACGGATGATGGTATGCTGTGGCATATGACATAGGTCCACGTCACAGCGTCCACGCAAGTTGCTATAGAAACTACCGCGCGGTGCCCATTTTATCGCTCATGTGTGATGTGAACTTAATACCTAATGTGAACTTAATAGTGCACATTAGGTAACTTTTTGGCCTGATGAACAAACTGTTTTGAGTTGTGATGTGCTCTAAACAGTCCATGATAAACAACATTTTTTAGAGATAATTAAAATTATGTCATACATTTCACAATTGTTTCATATGTGACATACCTGCTTATAATCAGTAGGTCTGTGAAGAGGAAATCATCAAATATCTGCTTTGTATGTGTAGACATTCGTATGGCAAATCATGTTATCTTGCATCATATTTAGATGAATTTCTGATGAATCAGACAAAATTCACGGCTTCCTGGAGTTTGAATTACGGAGTATACTGTACCATTGCATCTGCCTACATACAGTTTCACTACTTAATTCCTACATCTTTGCCTTTCCTTTGGTTGCAGAAGCTTTACCGCTTCATCAACACCGTAGAACTGGTGTCTCCACACCACTCGGCCAAGGAGATTGTGAGCAATCTCCGTGAGGGCCAGATAGCCAGTCTGTTCCAGAAGAGCGTCAAGCGAGTAAGTGACAAGTCGCAGTCCGACGAGAATTAAACCTTGCTAAGTTTGCCGTCTGCTTTGTCCCTCCTGCAGAAGATCAAGGAGGAGGCTCGCCGTAGGAAAAGCAAGTCCCAGTTCTTTGAGATGATCCAGGAAATCAGGAGGGTGTGAGTATTACTTTCCCGTGAATGTGGTTCTATTTAGCGCTTTAAAGCCAGTTCACACCTGTGTATCAGCGCCAAGGTAACACAGGCAGCACTGCATTGGCAGTACTGTCGGTGCTGATTCAAAACAGCGCTGATATACTGCAAAGTGCTGTTTGCACAAACAGACCTCTACACAAACATAACAATACTGGTTCATCCTCTTGCCCACCCTCTTGGAGACTCCTTGAGAATCCCTCTCGCAATGCGGTGGAGTCGTACACTGGAGCGACCTGAATTTCGTCTTGCGTCTGCGTGCAGGGTTCGACAGCAGCAGACGGAGAGAGACGAGGAGTCGCCGACGAGTCCGCACGAGGGTCCGTTCAGTGCCACCTCGAGCATCGGACCCCTGCTGGTGCGCGAGCCCTCGCCTCCAAGCGGTTCGAGTTCCTCGTCTGCTCCGACATCTTCGTGGGTGCACGGTGCTCTCCTCAGCGTCAGCCTCGAGGAACTTCCCTCCGTCGCTCCGCCGGCGTGTCGCCGCCGCCGCTCCCACTCCCTGGGCGACCTCTCGCACATGCGGCCGGCCTGGCAACCACGGCGGGCGCCGCCGAGCTGCGCCAGCGACCTCGACGATGTCCGTTTGCGCGCGCTGAGCCGCGAGCAGCTGCTGCATCGCTGGCGCGACTCGGAGCGCCGTCTGTTGAACTTGCTGCGGGAGGCGCTGCGGGAGAAGCAGGCACTCGAGCGCAAACTGGCGTTTCTTCACAGCGCCCTGCGCAACAAGCCGCCCTGAGACGGGTCCTAGAGCCACGGAACGCTTGCGGAGCGCCGGAACTCCATAGCTCCGATTTCGTGATACCGCACGGGTGCAGCCGTCGAACTGGCATCGAGCGAAATATTTTCCTCGTGAGCACTTCCTTGCACCTCGAACGTCTCGGAAGGCATCCATTTTTAAAAGCTAGGAAGCTGGGCGAAGCAGACAATGAAATCCCACGTGGCCCGAACTTAAAGGATATCGTGCTTCGAGACACGATGAAGTCAGCCATCTAGCTTTTTATTACGGCCGGCCAGACGTTTGCGGCGTGCTCTCCGCAGCTTATAGCATACCGCACAAATCATACTTTTGACTCGGCCGACCAAGCTTGCATCGACGTGGCCGCAGGCTGCCAATCAGAGGGCTCTATTTTCGGTCCAAGCAGACGCTACGGAGCATGGCACTCCAGGAGCGTTATGTGGCTCTCGCGGGACCCCCGGGTTCACAGCACTTGATGAGCGTACAACCGCGCAGCCACTCAGCCGGCGGAGATATACGGGGGGGCCCCCCCTGGTGCTAACTACTGCCCGCGTCCCTTTGGTGCGTTCGTCCGCGGCCCCGCAATGGCCGCCCCAGCCCCCGCCTCGGGACCAAGACGCGGGCTCACTCTCCTTCTAGGCCCCGCCCACTCACATATACACTCTCACCGGGCTGAGAGCGGGCCTGTTTATGAGCGCGGGGCGGGTCGCTGCTTTACATTTGGGGGAAGAGGGCGAGGAGGGCACACACGCCACCGTAGTATTTTGTGATTTTCGTACACCTATACCGGGTTATCCTCTATATATATATATATACACATATATATACACACACATATACAAACACACAGAGATGTATCTTAGCGAGACGCGGAGAAAAGCAATATATAAGGATTCTGCGGGTGCCTCGTCTGCCGAGCCGAGGGTCCTTGGGCGGCCCCGCCGCAATTGGACGAGGATGTGAGGGGACGGCCGGCAGCTCCCACCGACGCGAGGCCCCTCTCGCTCGTCCCCTTCGAGATCACAGGAGGCTTCCCAGTGCGGGTGTGGTGCCTGAAACGCCCCTTCGACTGGTGCGTTTACCACGTCCAAGAAAGTGGTCCTTCGATATCCGCCCGATGAAATGCCACGCTGTCACCGGCCACGATTTTGGCGTTGACTAGCAGAGGCGGTGGATGTGCCAGATGCCCGTTCCACTACGAGTTGCATTCCGTGGAAGCTTTGGCCGCCAGGAGTTGGTACGCCACGACGAAGGGGACGTTCGCAATCACTCGCGTTTCTTTTTGTCCGGAACCTTTATGCCCAACCGCCGGGGCTGCGACATCCGATAGTGTGACGTTCCAGCTGTTGCAATGTTATTTGTCGCTGCTTTGGGACCACTTTCGGTGCGTGGGAAGAATAGGACGCTAAACACACCAGTCAAAGATGCGTCGCATGCACCATAGCTTCGGTTTTACGTCTGCTCGAGCTTGCTTCACGCGGCCACTAGCCAGCGGCGTTATCGTTTGCGTCGTGGAAAGGAGACACCGTATTCAAAGGGCGTTTGAGTAGTGTGCTACCGACAAGGACATTCTGTCGACTCCGTTCGCAAGTAGCATCGTCTTCACGACCCGTCTCGCGGATGCATTGCCGTCGTCTGCGAGAACGGTGTCGGCGTGCCAAATTTTTTGTTTCGGCTCGGCAGGCTTTAAAAAATATAAACTGCAGCTGCTCTACAAAGTTCACTATGCACTTTCTAAAAAAAAAAAGATCTATTTCGTGGACGCAGCTGCAGCTCGGTGTGCACTTACGCCGCACACGTTGCTATACGAGGCAGCTCCCTTTTTCCAGTCTAGCGGACGTGGTTCTATGCAGGGGGAAGGAAAACGAAATGTCACAGAAACTCCGTGCACCTTCGCAGCTACGGCATCCGGAACGCATCTCCGACCACCGCACGTTTAGTTCGTCATCGCGGCGAACTGAAGTTCGCGGCAGTCTTAGCCGCATTGCAGCAGCAGGAGCGGATGTGGCAGACATCCGTTCTGCCGCGGCGCGCTAGGCTCCCCCGTCTATGAAAATCACAGGAACCGAAAATTGCGGCGGCGGCAATGCTCGCATCTGCTCGCCTTCCTTACCAGTGCTTCTAGAATCGTCTGTAGAGTTTAATGGCGGCTCCCGCGACACCTGGGCAGCGTCCCAGCCTAAATCATCGAACTTCTTCTAGATACCAAAGCGGTAGTGCCGAACGTTCTGCATCCGAAATCTTGGCACTACGACTCTGTTACCTGTACTCCATCCGAAAGACTTTCTTACCCGTACTCCGTTGGAACCCCTCGTCGTGATCTCTTACACGAGAGAGCACACTGGCGCCATGAGTCGGGTAACCCTGGACCATTCGCGATTTCCGTAAACTTTACACTACTTTCGCTCATTTTTCAAAATTTTTCCTTGGCACGAAAGTTTTTTGACAATGTCATAAACGATTGTCTCTCGCAGATAATGCGTGAATTCGATCTCGCAAGTACAGCGAAACCTTCGCTCTGGTAAAATGCAGTTCCAGGGCTGCCTGCTAGTCGGTCCTTGTTCCGTCGCCAACCACAACGAGAGAGAGTACAGGTGTCGGCCGAGCACGTCGGTGGTCGGCCCGTTTTGGGCGCCGTAGCTGCGACGTGCGCGTTCCCTTGTTCGAGTGTGGCGCGTTAGTTTTGCGGTTCGAGCCCAGACTGCCTCTTCCCACCTAGGGTGCTCGAACCGGCCGGTGGTCCGCTCGTGCACGCATCTCCCTCACCCTCATGCGAATGCCGTTTAGAGAATCGCTTTTTAGGACTCTTCACCGTAGTGCTTTCGGAAACACTTTTCCAAGGGCAGAAGGTCGCCGCGCGCCGCGGCTCCCGTCGGCGGTTGCCGCCACCCCCCTTTGCTCGAGCGTGGTCGTTCGCCGTGCCGACGGGAGTCCGTGTCAGACTACAGAGGCCGGAGTAGCGGAAGGAGGCGCGAGAGGTCGTCGGACGTTCGCTCTTTGCAGGCGCACCTCTCTCCCTCTTTCAGAAGCCGTCGCAGCATTGGCCGATTCTTTTCTATTGGGGGGAAAACGCGGGGTCGACCCTCTGTACATAGTCTCGTCACTGGTCACAAAAAAAAAAAAAAAAAAAAAAGCCTAGAGTGCCACTTGTTTGGAGTTGTTGCAAGCTGAAATAAAGTTTACGCAAAAATCTTGTGGCGGTTGTGTTTCTCTGCGGTCAAACGTGCCGTTGGTGCATTTGAGTCGTTAGCGCAGCTTTTCAAGAAAACTTGAGACGGTTTTAGGTTGAGTTAGCCAGACCTACTATTACAGTCTGCTCTTCCGGCTTTGGTTTCGGTGTTTGATGGGAGAATGACCACCAACTGACTATCCCACAATCTGTCGATCATTGTGTTTTCACCTGAACGCCCCAACTCGCTAATCTGCCACATTGCGAAAAAAATTCTTTAGTACCCATTACAAGTTTTAGAATTTATACTTTTCATCAATCAATTTTCCACAATGACGCCTTGTGAAAGAAACGGCTCGAGCGTTGCAATTTAACGAGAAAAAAATCTTTTTATTCACTCCTACGGTTTGATCACATTCTGATTACCAAGGGCAAGCTGCACATTTTTCGTGCACTAAAACTCTGCAGCCAGTCTCACTTTTGTTCTGTAATTTATGCAACTTCTGGATGAGACGAGACAGAAAACAAACAAAAACAACATGCTCTATCTATATATGATTGTTGTTTGTTTCCTTATGGCACACAATGTGTTTGATCCTTTTGAATTGAGCTGAAGCCCAAATGCTGCATGCACCTGTTCTGAAAGGGCATTATCCCCGTACAATTCGTAAAGTTAGAAAATGAAAGTCTCGAAAGGCCCAAAGGCAAATACTGAGTCGCACCAGGCGAGAAATGAAACCAAGAAGCACCCTACAAACAGCGTCTGGGTCCTAAAATACCCACGCTGATCGGACTCCATTTGAAAAATTGCTAAGACTTTGCCACATGAAATTGGTGACAAAAGTTACGTAAAAACCGACAAGGAGTGGAAAACCCAAAGCAAAATTAAGTGTGTGCTATACACACATTCTTCTTTTCAGCTGTAAAGCATACAGATGTTGCTGATAACATATTCACTAACCCTTTGACGGTCGAGTTAGTTTTCCCAAAATCTGTTTTTTAATGATCAGGTTTTGTTATTGGGATCAGTCTTTTTTTTCCCTAAATTATCTAGTGCGAGGACATGGAGTGCTTGAAAGCTGTTTAGGCCTAGAAGCATCAACTGGCTGTTCGATTCCATCTTGGTGCGTCCGCTTCTGCGACGTTCCAGCGGCTTCAGATCCCTAACCAAGGCACTTTGCGGAGCTTTTCTATCGGATGACTAGATCTCATCCTCCAAATTCAATTCTGAAAGCGTATGAATCAAAACGGCCAGTGCTCTCACTGGCACCGCTGCCCGATGCGCGAAGTGAGCATCACGTGCGCAAAGCGTCTAATTTGAAAACTATAAATAGCCTAGCAAAGCGAACCACCGTACAAATATAACGGTTATTGTTCGCCAAAGACATGACTGATGGCAACGCCTCCCACGGTGAGCACACTCTCGCGTTTAGGCAGGAACTTTCAAATGTGTAACCGGCGGCGACGACCGTCAAAGGGTTAAAAGGCAAGCTTTAGCACGAATGAGAACTTGAAATTAAAACGGAAAGAGGACGCCGAATTTCCCGCCGAATGGGAGAATTTCCAGCGGATCGGGAGAGCAAAATAATACTCGGCACAGATTGACTTTTTCCGTCCGAAAACTGAATGACATTTCCAACGAGCGAAGGAACAACGGCACGAATTGCAGCCCTGTAGAGAGATAATGACGCGATAAATAAACTGACGGGGGTGGCTCGGAGAAGACGAGGATCGGTCGTCCTCGGCACCACGTCTGGAATCTGCTCTCGGCGTCGATGCCGTCGGCCTTCTTCGATCCGGTCGCAGACCGACACCAAACCAGTTGGTGGCGGACCTTCGGGATGCATGTAGCCTGCAAACGTAATTGCAACCCATGTGTGGCTTCCACGTCAATTCAAAAGCTAAATAATTAACTGCGAAAGAAAACCACGGATGCTAGAAATTTGCTTTTTTAGGGAAGGCGGTTCACTGCAAGGTCATTATTTCGATTTTGCGACAAAGAGGCTTAGCAGTGCACTCGGCTGCAGAAATTTTATGTCCCGTGTTTCAAGAAGGGTGATAACAAGGAGAAGTTTGGTTATACCGAACATTGGTGAACCAGCCAATTTAAGGAGCGACGAAGTTTAGAGCAAAATTTAAAGGGGAGGGGCATAAATGTTTCTAGACTAAGTGGTGCAAGCTAGTGCCAAATACAAAAGGTATAACCAATTTTCATCCATCCATCTTAAGATTATGCGACATTCATATTCTTCTTACGCGTCGATCGCGGCAGGTTGGACCTAGAGTTCCTGTATAGCCTCCCTACGGGAGCCAGAGTTGCGTGTCTGTTTTCCATGTGGTGCCACGCCGCTATTCTCCGAGATCTGATCACATGAGGAGCTGGATCAAATGCCGTGCAGGAAAGCAGACGTTGCACACGCCCCAGCATACGTTGCCCTGCTTTTGAGTCTGCCGCGCGCTTCGAATGCGCGGCGCTGCTATTCGCTGAATTCAGTCACGTCGGGCGCGGGATCAACATGCCGTGCAGGAAAGACGGCGCTACGGGAATGAACGCACAACTGTGGCTCCTGTAGGGAGCCTATACAGGAACTCTAGTTGGACCCATTGGGCGCACTTCTTACCGAGCACCGATGCACTGCGGAGAAGCAACACCCGTAAAGCTTGCCTCCGTGGGTGTTGCTTCTCCACAGGGCACCGGTGCTCGGTAAAAAGAATGCTTCACAGGGTTCACCCGCTGCAATCAACACTTCCTAAAGTACAGATTTTGCAGCCGCATGCTTTGGAGACTTTCAAAGCGGGATGCTGCATGCACACCCCTGGTGTATTAAGGGGGACATGACCCAGGAAAAAAAACATTTAAATATGGCATTTTGAAAAATGCCATATTTACGTCCGCCAACATCTAGAGAGTATTCCCACAAAGTTTCATTTGTTTACACTGTATGGTTATTTTTTTATAAACTATTTGTGGTCTACCAATGCTAAAGGAAAAGTTAGGGTCAAGCACTTTGAAGGTGTTTTTCTCCGTTCCACTTTTTGGCATAAATTTCACTTAATAAAAGCTATAATTTCAGTATGAAACTATCGACAGACTTTATTTTTAACCGGCAACAGGTATTCCAGTATGCATCCCACCAGAAACATATGTGGTTGTCAACACCATTTCTCGAGGATAAATTCATTGAGCTTTACTTCGTTCTGGGGTTACAGTACCTCATAAAATTGGTTCACAGGGCTGAAACTTAGCAAGCCCGCCTTTTATATGGCTACAAACACCACCCGCAAATATCACGCCGATTGAGTGAGCGGTTCAAAAGTTGACATTCCCAGGTAGTGTCCCCCCTTAAAGGGGCGATGCAACGATTTTTGTATTTTGCGCAAATACCGCTTAGAACAGATCCCTGACGTTAATGACCTGTGAAATACCCGTTCGTTTTTCACCCCACGCAATAGAAGTCCCAGAAAAAAATAAAGAAAAACGAGCAGACTTCACCCCCTCAACTCGCAGCCAGAACAAGCCGCCACATGATCTGGAGCCGATTATATGCCGTCAGTGTTGATCATAGCCACGCGCTGGTGTTGGCAAGGCACAGGACATGCGCTGAGTTCCAGACATTGTTATAGTTTGGCTGTTGTCGTCGTTGCAGCGATTGGACACGGGCCACTACTCGAATGCTTCTCGAGCCCAAATCGAGTGTCCACGCCATGCTCGGGTACAATCTATGAGCCGCATTCGAATATCGTCACTGGGCAGTACCGCTACCGCCCAGCTACGTCATCAAGTTTTGTGAAGGAGAGATTGAACGATAACACTCGGTTTCGTTTTCGAAATTACAGCGAAACATAGGAGTTTCTTGGTCAGTGGCGTTGCGTGCGAGTATCCTTGAGTCCCACTAGTGCCAGTAAGCTCGTGTAAAGTGAAAAACATTCCGATTGAATATCGTTGCACCGTCCCTTTAAAGATGAAACAAAAGCTTGGTGAAAGTTGATAGCTACGTTGCAATACAATTTTCAAATTTAAACTGTGGCTATTATGGGGAAGTATACGTTAATCAGAGATTCCCCCAAAACCTGTGCAAACCAATCGTCAGGCTGTTTTTTTGGGGGGTTGTTTTTTTGTTTTTTCTGTATTTGAGATTGAAGAAAGGGTACTTTCATATAGCGAGAAGAACTATAAATGCTCTCAATTAGGTATAGCTCTAGTAAGTGACAGATTAAGAGTAAAGTTCCACATTAGCAGAGGAGGCATCTTCTCCAGCATTCCCTCTGCTAAAGTGGGAGGAGCTTCCACTCTGCTCTTAACCTGGGACCGACTAGGCTTTGTTTTACGCCTAACGCCTCGTTTACTTGCCGTTCCAATGTAGGCACTGGACTCTCTTAGGCCCCAGTTCATAAAAATAGTTACAGATTCAAACTAGCTTAAAATGGACAAGTGCAATGCACAAGTTCAGCTGGGTTTAATAAGAGGCTCGGAGAAACTAATCAACATTCTATTCAAAAATATTTGGCCAAAACTGCTATCACTTCAAATTCGATTCAAACTTAAAATCCACTAAGAGTATTTGCGCTTACCAAATTTGAAGCCATACCAAGCCACTGTCACACCTTCGTTGAAAATGTCAACGCGCAAGAACTTGCAGGCCACTAATTACGATCCACTAATTCAAAGGCAGAGCAAACTTCTAACTGCCCCACGTCTACATCTCAAGTTAAATTTTAGGACAATGTATGTTTCCACATGGAAGTGCGGCGACGTGTGCTTGAGCACCCTTATCTCTCGCAGCCGCCTCAGCACGAAATGATCCTTACCCGACATGCGACCTCAGTGGTTCCTATTTCTGTACAAAGGTCAGATAGGAGTACAGGAGGCTTCCTGCCATACTGTAGGAGAAAAAAAAAAAAAAAGGTACATAATAAACAAGCCAGCTTTCAAAACATAAAAACAAAAAAAAACAAAAAAACACTCATACTAGGGTGGTTTTATTTGAAATCGAACACACTTGTCAAAGTGGGTCTTTCGATTAAAAAGATATATATATATAGACGGTATATGTAATTGCTCTATTTAAGTAACAAACAAAACCGCTTTTCAAAGTTTCTTGATTACTTTGTGATTTTTTTACCCAGTTCTGTACGTTGGTATAAATACGAAAAGCATACAAAACTGACAGTAATTTTTTGAGAGCTTGTATACCATGCCGACTATTTTTTAGTCCAATTTTGTTTTAGGTGGCTATGGTAGATTCGCTTTGGCTAGGCACACATTGCTTGGGTTTTGGAATAAATAAAGGTTTGTTTTATTTTCTCCTTCAAAATAAAGCGCGCCCAGCCAAGGTGGATTTGGCACCGCTACATGAACAACATCGGCGAATGTGTCTTGCATATTGCGGGAGACCGTACAACATGTCACCTTAGGTTCCTGGCCTGGCTCACGAACTGTGCACCACACATGTGAGGAGCATAATCCTTTGCGAGCACCTACTCAGGTCCATTCTTATTTTTTGTGCTTCCTAAACTTATTGATTTCTTTCCCCGGTAAGTCGAAAAGTGCAACGCTTCTTGTCATTGTTTCTATTTTTTCAACGGTCCTTCGACGTTTGTATCAAGGAGCCGTCCTGCGAACAAAAATCGTGTACTGTGGCGAGGTGCTTCACGCCTTACAAGCTGTGTGTAGCACAAACAGATATGTGACCCTGGTCTGGCTACACGAAGAGCTCGTTCCGTTTTCTCCTCCCTCTGTGCCCTGGCTTTAGATGCCGGATAATGGAACATCCACTGCACCGCTAATGATCGGACTAAGGAATGTCAGCTGGCATCGTTACGAAACAAACAAAATAGAATATGTAGCCAAGCACGAGTGTTCTCAAACAAAATAAATCTACCCGCTGCATTTTAACGCAAAAATGAGCAGTATAACCTTTGCAGCAAAGCCAACCGGCGGAAACTGCGTTTGGCCGTTCCAAGAACGTAGGCGTGATTTCGATCACTTCTAGAGAAGATACAGCAAAAAAGGGGAAAATTGCGTCGAGCAAATTAAAAGATTATATGATCGACGGCAATATTAAAAAAATTGAACGAAATAATTTTTTTTTTGATAAAGCGGGTTTAAAATATTGGTGAATTCATTTTTGACGATATCTAAAATTTTATATAAAATACTTCATGAAAATAAACTAAACTACTGCCTGTTGATAGGCCATGTATAGGACAACACCCACATAGTATTTGGTAAGCGACAAATATAATAATTCATGAGTTACAAGGCTCTGAATATGCCACCAAATTGTCAAAGAGACGATGTTGGCCATTTTTTACCTCAGTAAAAAAGAAATATTAAAGTATTCTTCTTCGAACTAAAAAATAGTCGGCATGTTATACACGCATGCAAAAAATTACTGTCAGTTTTGTATGCTTTCCGTATTCATACCAGCGTACAAAACTGGGTAGAAAAATCACGGCGTAAAAAACAAATTTTCACCTTGCTCCACTTAACATTTTTTTGTACAGTATTTTTTTTTATTTAAAAAGTGACTGTTTTTTTACAGACATGGGGCAATTGCATATATTTCTTTTTTTTTTTTAAATCCAAAGACCCATCTTGACAAGCATGTTTGATTTCAAATAAAGCCACCCACTAAGCATTTCTTTTGCCGATCGAAATGTTGCAGGAGTACAGAATTTGTTCGCGAGCCAATCAGTTACACTTCTCACGTAAACGCAGCTGCACTCGAGGCTAAAAAAAATTAAATATGAGGAAAAGTATGATTGATGCAGTTGTCTCCATTATCTCTGTTTACTGGATTATATTCGTTTGGATCCTGCAGCTTTTGACTGTTAAGTTTGACGGAAGGCAGTTTTTAGTTGCAGTTTTGCAATCGTGGAGTGGTGTCTAACAAAGAGAAAAACAACGATTGACTACTTTTCACATCCTGCATATTATTACAGGAAAACAGCTCGCCGTTGCCACCTTAAATTGTCGGGGAATGGGCAGTTTCATTACAACAGTATTACTACTAAACTGCGGCAATCATAGCAACTACAATTCGAAAAAGAAAAAAAAAAAAGCTAGTTTTGGCTTGTTTTAAAGATTGTGCTACAAACAAAATCTGAGAAAAGTGCCACTCAGAAAACTTCAGAACGTGACGACCAGCACTTGAAATAGGTGACAGCTCTGTGAAACTTGAACAAAGCTTAGCTAAGTATCTAAAACAATTGTGGATATTTTTCTAAAGTGACTATGAAATTGCGTGACAACTCCAAAAAGTGTCATGGCAGGAATTGGCAGCCTTGGGAGCACAACTTGCCTGATATTTAGGCCCACGAAGTTGGCCAAGTTGAAGATGTAGTCCCCTCCGACATACATGCCCACGTAGGTCGTGATGATGTTCTACACAGAGCAAAGAAGTTGATGCAGTTTGTTGCAGCGTATCTCACTGCATCATGTAAGAATTGCCATTCCTGGTCTAAACGAGGCTAAGAACAACGACAATGTGCACCTATGGGTTCCACAAGTTCCCTAAAATCCGGCCTGTCAAAACTTTGGGGGCCTTTGCCCCGCTGGAGTTTCTAAATTATTGAAGCATGAACCAAAAGCAAAGAACCATATCATTTTGTTGTAACGAAACTATGAATGGTCACCTCCCGCAGCGTCCTAAAAATACACATTCTTAATGACAATTACGATAGTTATTACACGCAAAAAAGGGGTGGCATGGGTCAACCAAATGTTAAAGTTGAAAGTGCTGCAGCTAGTACATATAGACCCTAAAAAAAAATATACCCTTTATAAGCAATGCCTCCTAAGCTTTACTTGCAACGGGGCACCCATTTTGATAACAAAATTAAATTGAACGTTGCCAACTTGGGCAACGTTCAATTTAATGAACTTCTGAAACACGAAAGGGAAAGAAACACTTTGTTTGATTACATGGTTCCATTCCTAAAAGACAATTAGACAACGTAAGAAGAAATGTAATACTTTAAAACAATTTCCTACAGTTTCAGGCAGCTTGGTTTAGTCTATACGACAACTCGAAGCTACTAGCGCACGAACGAAAAGGTGACAGGCGGTCCGAGGCCCACCTTGAGGCAGCCCACGATGGTAGTGGTGAGGGCAGAGTTGTGGGCGGTGCAGAGCATCGTGGCGTGCATCACCAGGAAGCCCATGAAACAGGAGGCCAGGAACGACAACAGGAACCCGAGATCTGCCCACAGCGGGAACTGCCACGCCTACGGTCGCAAGGAGGGTTCAGTGTTTCTGGTGTACGCCCAAAAAACCCCCCAAAAGCAAAACCCAAACCGGATTCCTCAAAATCGGGACAGAACCAAAAAATTACAGGTCGGTCGTGCTGACAAAGATCAGGGAGCGTGGAACGCGCGACGTCGCAACGCGGCGGTTGTTTCGACTTGCCGGCGACTCACCAACGTCACGTCTCCCAGGGACCAGGAGAGAAGGCACAGGGGCACCAACATGAACAGGGCATTGTAGAAGAGCAGCTCGTAATTACTCAGGTCCTGGAAAGAAAAGGAAAGATAAAAGCGCCTCAGAAATTCTCACGTGGTACAAGGCATGCACGCTCGAGACTTGAAGGACGCCGAAGCGTTACTCCGGGTACGAAGCTGGTGCTGGAGGCGAGACGACCGACAATCTTCCCTGTCGTTCTCCCTTGGTCGGCAACTAGTATGTGCGAGTTAAGGTAGACTGGCGGCGCAAGGCTAAAACCGATAAAAATGGTCCCGCAGATTCTTTATGGACATGTTCCTCCGTTGTGTAGCTTCAGCATCACCGCCACTACCGGAAACTTCGGGTTACGCACATTTTCTTCAGACTTCTCAGACTGCTGTCATTTCCCAAGCTCAACAATTATAAATTATTCGATAGTCGCATATCGCACCGTATAAACAGTGTGACAATTGCAACCGTGCATTCGCGTGGACATCTGCTTCGCTGAATTCTTGCTCAGAAAGTCTGTTAGATGCGGTGTCCCGCTGAATCCAGAATCTGGGCTGGTTCGGGACATTGCTGACGTGTGGCTAGCGCTGATGCTGCGGTCGTACAAAAGACAGACTGCAGACACTGTTTGAAGAGTTCTTCTTCCTCGCAGACAGTTCCGTCATGTTGGTCGTAAAAAAAAACGTCTGCAGACATGTTCACATGATCGGGGGGCCATTGCAGTGAGTGGCCTTGCTGCCGAGTGCTCACTTTATGCAGCACAGATTTTGCGTCGAGTTTTTCTCGGCAAGAATAAATAGGAATGGCCGCCAGCACAGTTCGCAGACATTATGTGGGAGCCGAGTATTAACCGCGTACCAATGGGTCAGAATGATCCGTATACTATTCGTGCCTCCAGCTCGTTGCTCGCCCTCCCCAACGGAAACGGGAAGTGCTCTGGCAATGGTCTCCCGGTTCTCCCGCTCGGCGGGCACGGCGGAACTGCTCGCTATTATGGCTCGGGAAATCTCATTTCCGAATGCAAACGGCAGTCTTCACTGTTTCAATGTAGTGCTCTAGCCGCTACGGGATTGTACCTTACGAGAGAGTTTCGGTATTGTAGACCGAAGCAAACGCAAGAGCTCTGCGTATGCCTTAGGATTGCGTGCTCCACATGCGCATCGTCGCCATGTGCCAATCTAAGACTGTGAATTTGGGCTCCGCACACGTGCAGTGTAAAACATGCAATGCTAACACAAACACAGTGTTTGTGTTTGCTCGTAGATGTAATACTGAAACTCATTACTGTTTCACCAGTTTCCAACACCAACGAAATGTACAGCAGTGAGCAGACGTGCGAGCAAGTAGGCGGTTCTTCCAACTGGAGTGGCTGAGATTGGCAAAACGAAGGTGCGTAAAATTGAAAGAAACTAAACGTTCTAAAAAGTTTTGTAAAAATTTTTTTTTTTTTTTGAGTGAGTGGGGAGTTTTTTGTTTGAAAGGATTGGTGACATCTTTGCAAGTTTTGCCGACTGTCAAAAGTCACAAATCTGACAGCATCATATGCTTTACCCACAATTAATGTAATTTTACATGAATTTCTCAGCTTTACTAGAATGTTTTCATTGATTTTAGAGTATTTTCATTTTATAACTCGTTAATTAAAATGCTGCAATCAGCACCAGTGGTGGTAATGTGCACACTTTTGATTGCCATACCTGTTTTTGAAATTAGGTAATAAGCAACAAATTATATTAGAGCTTGAAAAACTATGTACTAAAATATCCTAATTATTAATACAAACTGTGGCCACCGAATAGATGCCACGATCACAAAAATATGCCATCTAACCATAATAGTATTTTCAGAAAGGTCTCATTTTGTGCTGTTTTTAGCATATGGAGAATTCTCACATCGTTATCAAGATAGGCAAACACTGAAACACTGGATGTAATATAACATCCTATGTGTCGCACGTTTTTAACAAAACAAACACACACACATTTCTGCTTTCTGACTCGGATTCCGTCTTTGGGTTTTTGTAGGAAAAACAGTGTTTATTAATTTATGTGTTTTGTAAACATATTCTAAACTCATCACCTGTGGCGATATTCCGTAAAATTCGAATTGTGTTATTCTTGCGCTGGGAATAATGTTAAAGCAATTAATCATCTAAGTACTCAAAAACCCGTTTAGAGGCCCGCAGTTCATTATTTCAAGCAACAATTATCTGAGCGAGAAATAGCAGCAAGGACACACAAATATCACCACTGATTTTTTTCATCAAATACAATATTCTATATTACCTCTAAGCTGTATGAAAGACCCTGTCTATGAAGAGACACTGAACTTGAGTGCACGGATCACACATGTTACAAAATAAAGTTTCCACAAACAACTGCTTTAGCATAATAACTACGCTGTGAGACACATCTTAAGTTATGAAAGAATCCGAAGTTAACACCTATTCCAAGAAATTAAAGTTAAAATAGAGGTTAGTTTCGGTTTCGTTCCAGATTTAGAATGTGCCTCCTGACATAAATATTACGCTGAACACCATTTTTAATTTCAGGATCAAGAAGTGACTTGCGTTCATAACACCCTAGCTTCCTTCTTGCTCAGTGAAGCCAGCACACTAGTCAGGCTCAGCAACTAGTATACTGGTACGCATCTCCGACCCTCACTATAACTGTTATTTTAGAAAACGAGCGGCGCCACCTACAGTGAATTGGAGTCGCGAACGGCATCGTTCATCAAACTCAAAATGGCTTTGGCATCGCTTACCTTGGCGTCCTGTTTCTTCCGCACGCAAATGATGTTGGCGGCGGTGAAGAGATCGTTGAGCAACACGAGCGTGTAGCCGCTGAGATTGAAGCTCAAATCCCGACTGCGCAACGTAAACGGGCATCGCCAACCTGTCAATCGTAGGCGTACACACACACACGCACACATGTGCCGATTCGGCTCACCTTGCTGCTATCATGGCACCTCCAACCATGGCTATTACCGATATCACAATGCCTGGCTGTGGAATTTTCCTGCGTAGAGAGTGACCGCCAGAATGCGTCGAGTGTCGACGGGTGACTCCATTTGTACTTGAGGTTTTTAGTGTGATTAGTGTGCCTTTCGTATTGCGCCACTCTTATTGTATGCCATCTAAGCAATGATAGTACCCGTAAATAAATAGTGACTAGCGGGGAGTCGTTTTATTATGCAATGTTGCGCTTGCTTCGAGTATGTTCCACTCGCTCTAGTTACCACTTTACTTGAAGTACATAACCTCTCATTTACTTTGTACTTTACTTTGAGTACTTTTTAGATGCCAGACTGGACACGCACGCAAAGCTGAAGAGCAACACAACAGAGTTGAGAAGGTGTATAGGGTTCAATAAAAGTTCCAACTTTTTGTAAACTCCCAAAGAAATAGTATCTTTGCATAAAATTAAAAATGCTAGAGGAAGTGACGAATTTGACTTCGATTTTGTAGCCGGACAGATTGACCCACATCGTGGGGCCGAGAGACGAAGAAAGAATTCGGCCACCGACGCCACACACTCACTTTAGCACAAGGTATTCCCCAATCATGGTCATCATGATAGAAAACCGCCGTAGCGCCGTGAACATGGGAAGGCTGCAAACGTAGTAGAGAGCAGTAAGTCGAGTTTACTGGCTCGCACACTCTAATAATATTGCACATGCAAAACCATCGGGCTTGAACAAACATCACTAATGTAAGCCTCGGGCCAACTCACCTCAAATGCGAGTGTGCTATATTTTGGCACAAATAAAATAGTGCTAAGACTAGGACAGGCACTTACTTGCCTGTTCTTATTCGTGCTACTTTACCTCTACCGAAAAATGCACAAACTAGCCCAGCAACATACTTTACTACAGTAATTCTCAATTTCGCATCTTTCAGGGGGCCCTCCTGGATCGGCGGAAGTGACGGGGCAGACCCATCTGCCGGAGGGCAGGGGGCGGTACTCAACGATTGCAATGACGAAAGGTTAAATGAAGGAAACTACTAAGTGCTTGCAAACCAACTTTGCAGCCCTGAAACAGAATGGTCCATTCTACTCACTCAGTATGCATCGGTTGGTCTGTTTAGCTTTGTGGGGCGGCCGGCACCGAGAGAAAAAGTTTTAATGCTTGGCTCGAGTCTCGACTGATGGTCTAAGACTTCAGGGACCCAGGAGGGCCTTCAGGGACCCCAAAGGGACTGCAGACCCCTACTTGAGAACCACTGGCTTAAGGCTTCAAGGACCCCAAAGAATCCATGGACCCCCATTTGAGAACCACTGCTTTGCTAGATCAAATATTGTGCTAGAAACTCGTTTTTCACATTTAACAATTAGAAAACAATTTCAGGGAACTGATTGGGCAAATAAATTGACCGCAGGGCCCATATGAGCCGGCTTAACCCCCCAACTGTGAAATCGGCTCCGTGGAACATATTAAACCAGCAAATTTACCGTGATATATTCACTCCCTTAGAAAGTAGGAAACGCTCTCCAACAGGTGTCACAGTTCACAAATGTGATACTCTGTCATTTGCAACAGATGGCCTCTAAACCAGCCGTCTGTATTACTTTTTTTTTTTCATTCTAACTTTCATTCACATTTAAAAACACAAAAAGTGTGACATTTCTTTTTATTTTTCGATATTCTAGGGGCCCTAAACTCGTCAAACACAAAGTTGGAGCCGAAAGTTCGCGGAGTGCGCTGATTGGACGTCGGCGACAAAAACGCGAAGTCATCGTCATGATGGGCCAATCGGTGCGCTCCGTCAACTTCGGGCCAAACTTTGTGTTTGACGAGTTTAGGGCCCCAGGAGACAAAAAATATGTACCTAATTTTTTGGGTGCCGCCAAGGCCACAGACCAGATTAGCGCCAAAAAACAATGGCAGTGGAAACACCTGCATAAAAAGAGGAACTCACTTTTCTTTTTCTCGTCAAAAGGGCACTAACGAAGCATGTTACTTTGTCCTTTGAAGGCAGCAACTTAATCCGGATGCTTCCAAACTTATAAAAAGTAAAAAACAATTTGCCCACTCTCCACTTCCAAATAAAAAGCAGGATCAAAGAGACAATACTGTCAGGAATGAGGAGAGGAGGAAAGGAAGGCTACACCTACCTACTAATCACTATTCAATCAATCAATCAATCAGTTTATTAAGTCACAAACAATTACATTTGGGACTAGGGGGCTGGAAAAAAGCTGCGTACTCGCAGCTTGACAAAGTCCAGCGCCCCCCAAAACCAAAACGCCCCTGCTGGCTGCCAAGGACGAGATTGATTAGGCCGATTCTTTATTTTGGATGTGCCAAAGAACAGCTGAGCCTTTATGTTGGTACACAATTAGTCTGTTCATTATAACCAGACTCTTTCCTTCTCATCCTTTCTCGTTGCTCCCTCGCCACCCTTGGCTTTGAGTCATTCTTTTTATATGAATGTAAGACATACATAAAAGAACACTTCATTTTTTCTACTTTTTTTTAGCACTTTGTAGGCCAAGTTTGCGATCTAAGAATATCAAAGTGAAAACCTCTTTACTGCACCTTTGTAAGATCAAACATGTAGATGAGAAAGGTGCCCTAGAAATGCACTCGAAAACCTTTTTAGTGGCAATTCTGAGGCCAAACAGTGAGATGCAGATAAGATTTCTAGCCTAAAAGCATACCATAGTCTGTTGCAGATATAGAAGAGCAAAACAAACCAGTCTTTTCCTCCCTGGCATTCACTCTGCTACAGTGGACAGAGTGGAGGGCTTTGTCGGAGGACTTTGTCCCGCTTTTTCTAACTTCAAACATATGCTCGTGCTTTTAGAGATAAGACTACTAGAAAGCTACGGGTCCTAAGTGGGGCAATTAAGTGGATTCCGAGGCTGTCTATTTATAGTGATCACACGGGTTCTAAGCATCCGAAAAAACCCAAAATTACATTCATGTGCAGCCGATTTTCCTATTAAAAATCGAATCAAAGGTCGTGACAAGCCCCTCTTTCTGCGTGTTGGAGCAGAAAGCAGGGGGCGCCGTGGAATGATGTTTTCCAGAGCCGTATATAGGGAGAGTTTGGCCAGTCTATGATTTAGCCGCCGGAACGCCCCCCTCCCGAGTGAGCCAATCAGCCCGCGGCGCAGAGCGAGAGGCGTGAGCACATGAACTCCCGGCTGCTCCCAGCTGAGCATGGAGGGCCGCCATTTTCGTTCATTCACCCGGCGGAATGCATGGGATCGGCATCTAAATTTCAGTTCTTTCCTTTTATGTCGTTGGCTCTGGCAAGAAAATGATAAACTGTTATTCCTCGGTGGCTTAAAAAGCTAAGGAATAAAGTTTCTCCATGTTTAAATGCAAACTTCTATTCAGGCGAGTTCGACATTGTCGAACTTCTAAAAACATGTTTGACAAAAGTTCAAATGAAGTTAATCTTCTTTGCACATGTGCGAAAAGTTGAAAACAAGTTGAGACCACCTGGCGGAGGAAAAGTGAAACTAACAAATGCATTAAAAGTACCTATTTTTGCTTTTATATTCCGTAAACATTGGGAATCAATTTATAAAATATAAAATAAACTACTCGCTAAATTATTTGCTTCCCAAAATTCGAAATCTTCAGTTAGAAGCCTGGCAACACTGTCTAGAAGCCAACCTTCATTGAACTTTGCAACATGTTTAAAGGTTTGCCGAACCAATCGAACCTCGTGTTTGACAAAAGTTGGCGAGACCTTAAATATAACAAATCTGCTTTAGTTTGCAATTCGCTTAAAAATGCCCAGCTGCCTTCTTTTCCAGATAGTTTGAGGCATGGTTAATATTTAGAAAAACAAGTTCTTATCATGCTCCACATGCTCTAATATTTAGTCACCTTCAAGAATTACAACGACCTACCCAATGCAATGACAAGCTGCAACTGTTAGACTTCATTTCTCAACAGTGTAAAAGATACATTCAACCATTAGGGAAGACTTATCTTTTGTTCGCACATTTTTGCAGCGGCATGTTGCGTTATTCCTCAATTAAAGGTGTTTCCCATTTTTGATTGTGTATATCGCTGTGTTTTCTTACAATGGTTCAAACAAGAATCATAATATAAAAGAAACGTCTAATTTGCTAATTGGCTTAGCAAGGAAAAGAACACACAACCAAGAAAACACCACTGCTTTTTTGCCTTCCTTAATTTTTTTTTTCTTGCTGCATCCAACCATAAATTTAAAAATTCTGGCTTTCTCCACGAACAGGTGCCTTTCAAAGCCCAATCGTTTGGGTGTACTTGTGTGCTGCAGCTGCCATGACGTCAGGGATGAGTGCAGCAGCTGGAAATGGCATCCATATAAAAGGCAGCCAAGCAAGGGAAAGACAATGCCTGTGCAGGTTTCCAAACAGGCCCTGTCAGTTAGCTTTTTCTTTCTTCGTTTGAGGCATTTTTTACGATTTTATTGGATGCCAAATGGACTTAGCTATAGCACTTAATTTATTCATTTAACCATATTTTTAAATTTTACCAGTCTATGCACTAAACCTGCAGTGCAGTTTGGTGACCATCAAAATATAAAACTAACAAGTTCTACCAATGCCCTAAAATTTTATTTCTTCATATTTTTGGTATGCCATACTTTGACTAAACGAAAAAAATTAAAAAAATTAAAAGAGAACTTAATAACTATACAAGGAAATGCCGCTCGAAATTATGCAGTGGCCTTTTGAAAACATTTTGCTATGTACCAAATGTTGCAGTGAATTCACAGACGTTTTCGTCTCGTGCCTCACCTTTGCAGAAACGGCCATAGAAAAATTGGGTAAATCAATGACTCGTAGGTTCTTCATGGTCCATAGGGTAACTATAGTAGCGACCATCTGCAAAATAAAAGTGCACCCACAACTTAAGTGAAATACAGACCAGCAAAGCGGTCAGTGTGGCACTGTAGTAATGTTCACTGACTGCATGGCAAAACCCTAAAACACTAGTGCCTTAATTGCTCAAACAATGTTATAAATAAACCCATACCATAGTTTGTATTATTGTCACGAAGGAATAAAGATTCAGCAGTGAAACTCGGGTAGGATTACAGTTTTTCTATACATACCCACTGCCCAAAGTCACACACTTTTGCCAGAGACGAACAACCTGCCAGAGGCCACTGTTATAGAACTCCTCGTTTTGAGTGCCAAGGAATCGCTCCATTTCAGCAATCACTTGGTCGTCCTCACTGAAATGCTTTCAATGACGCTTGTTTGCGCACACTGGAAGCGTCTGCACCATTTAACCACAATGTCATAAACTGGGTTGTCCTCAAACACCGCCACCAGTTTGGAATGCATATCCTTGGCATTGCTTCCCTTCAAATAGAGAATGGATCACTGCACACGCTTCAACTTTCCCGATGTGTGGTGCCATTTTTGTTTCGACGCCCTAGTGGAATTCTGCGGTAATATAGCACGCAATGTATATGCTGTGCTGAAAGACGTGCACTTGTGTTGATGCTCGTTTTGTTCACTTTTTTTTTTTTTTAATTTTTGGTTCCAATAATACAAACTTTACGAGTGCCCCTCGTAGTTCCCTTCTTCCCCAAACCCTGAGGGAGTCCAGCGTCAAAGATGCTAAAGAAGGGACTAAAGGGGTCTTTTGTTTTGCACCCCCATTTGAGGGGAGAGTTTTATGACTCCCACCCCAAAACAGGAGCAAATTAACTGAATTTGACTTTGAAATAACTTAATGCACTCTGCTCAAATGGGATAACGTCAACTTAGAAGAGAAGTGTGGCGAAGAAGTGAGAGGATTTGGGTGAGGATGAACTGGAAAAAAATGTAAAGTGTGCACTGGTCTTTTAATAACACCTCTGCAATTTACGATTGGGACGGATGTTGCACCGGTGAGCTTTTATGCAATGAGGGTTTTTATGAGTGCAAATTGGTAGAAGCTAGAAATCTGAAAGACGACAACATAGACATGTTGTCCCTCTATGCTGCCATCTTTTTAATCTATTTTTTTTGTAATCACTACAGCATGATTTGTGTTGAAGAGCCCAGGTTAGCAGTCATGCCACAGTTGCCAGCGTGCTTCTCTACAGAGATGAAACCAACATGACCAGTCTAAATCGAAGTCAACCTGTAAATGCATGCCTTCAAGAAATCTTATCCTGGTGTGTCCCTCTGCGTTTTCCTCAAATGTCTCTCTCGGAGTTGATTAAGACAATGTTTTCATTAGCTTGTTGCCTTTTGATCTCAGACTCGCAGCTGAAACTACGATCTCATATATCCTGTTCAGTACCAGCTGTAAAGCAACGGATATCGGCACTGTATGCTATGCGCGAGAATTTTGACGACTGAGGTCACAAGCCTTTACATGTGTTTCTTCTCCGCCTGCTACATTTGCCTCCCCTGACTCGCAGGTTGTACTTTGTGTTTAAACATACTGCGATTTTAGCAGTTGAGAATTTACTCTAACATGCCCGGAAATTTGCTTACCTGGCCAACTCCCAAAACCTGTGGTGAAGGAAAGCTGAAAACAAGAAAAAAAACAGAAAATGAATATTAGAGATGCAATTTATTTGTTTTACTATTAAGCATGTGAGTTAGTGTTGCACAGTCCCCAAAACTAAGCAGACCAGCTAGAGAAGTGTATTTTCGGTGCAGCACACATGTGGATCGCATGGAACGATTTTGTTCAAATTCTTGAAGCAGTAGCATGTGTGCCCGTGTGTTTAGTAAACATATATGCACGAACAGGTACGCCTGGCTCGCACCCAACTGAAAAGGAAAATTAAAACCAAAAGTGGTTGGAACTTTGCCCACATGAAAACTGGTTCCTATATATCCATACATAAAATATACGAGCACAGCAAAACACCATCAGAGCCTTTGTAGAGTCAAACTGGAGATGACAAGTCTTGAAGTGTCCCGACAGATCAGTCATTATGAACCTGGGTCAGCGAAAGACATCACTGTTTTGCAAGAAACCTCGTAGGTCCAGGAACTCTTCTCACAGCTCCGAAAATAGTTTAGCACTTGTTTCCAAGCTGAGCAATGGGTCAACTATTGCGACACTTACTTGTAAGTGGTGAGCACGATTTTGTTGACGACTATGATCAGGAATGACATGAGCCCGTAGAACAGGGCGGATAGTAGTCTGAGATAGGGCCCACTTTGCGGCACCTGCGCCGCCTGCGCCTCTTCCATAGTGACGCAGTGCGAGGCGTCAGGACGATGTTTCTTGTCCACACTCATTCATGCCAGAATTGAGCGGGCCGCGGCGGGGACACACACGCGACACGCATACCAACGTACAGGTTGAAGGACGGAAGCGGAAACCGAAACTGAAGTTATCACGCGTAGGTAGATAACATCAAGATGACTTCAGTGTAATCAGAAGGTAACTTGCGCCACTAGCGCGAGTATGACTGTATTTTAATTTATTTAAACAATTAAGTGCTTTTAGGAGTATTTATAGTAATAAGATTAAATTAATTTAAGATTCGTTTTTGAAGCACAAACCATAAGTTTATGGGTACTGCATTTTGATCAATTAAATTTTTTTTATTTTATTTTAGGGTTAGGTTTTGTTAGTTATTAAATTATTTCATTTTAATTAAAGAATTCATTGTTTTGTCAGTGGTTTTGGCACCTGCATGACTAACTCCAAATGGGTGTACAAATCAATTGTCTGAATTGGACGTTCTGCCGCGCTACGCTTTGATATCGGGAAGTTTCTAAACTACAACAAAACACGGGCCTGTTTATAAATGAGCATGGCAGGGTAGCTTGTACGGGTCATCAGTCATCGGCGCTGCAAAATGGATTCTCATGAGAGCATCCCGTTGTTGTCTCGTGTTTGTGGTGCGGCGTAAAGAAGTCGGGAAAGCTTCGACTTTCCCCATAATGTTTACCGGGTAAATTATCTGCGTGCTCGCACCCAAAGGTAGAACCTCGTCCATTCCACTGCCGGAGCCGCAGAACCCCAATGGCGAGGTCCCTCCAAGTGAGTCAGCAGAGGATCGCCGAAAAGCTGACCATCCTCAATGACCGAGGCGTTGGGATGCTCACCAGGATTTACAACATCAAAAAGGTACTCTTCGCACAACTTCACGTTCGTTTGAGGACGAAAAATGGGTGTCCTTTGGCTAGGCGGCATCGAAACATCGTCCTTTGTGTATGATGTATTTGGGCGTGTCGATACCTCAGTTGCGTGACTCCACCGACTGTGGAATTGTTAAAAAAAAATAAAAGACACATATTAAACTTCTTTTTCTTTTTTCAATCACTGACTAATTAACAGTTTCCTAGCTTGCAACTACTCTGCTAGCAAACAAAAAGGGGTGGTTTGTTAGGATATGACAGCGGAACATGACTGATTCCTCTCCGTGTTTTGCACTGTTTTAAAGTCCCTTTATGCCTGAAACCGTTTTTGTTTTGTTCTGTTATAAATCAGTAACCTTATTTGGGGTAATGCGAAAGGTACGGGCGCATTATGATCGTTAGCGGCACATAGGTACCCACAAAACGAAAAAGATCAGGACGTCTCTATCGACATGTAGCACGCGCCCGCCCAATGCCTTCCGCCGTTCATCGACTGCGCTTGCACGTGCGAGAGGCGTTGAAGCGTTATCCAAGTTATGCAGTTAACATTGAAACAGTATGTAAATAACTGCAATATTCGGTCCCGCATCCCTTATTTATGTACTCGTGTACGGATCCTGAACCGGCCACAATGGCGAAGGATCCAGATGCAATATACAGTGCTGTTATTAATGCATTAGCATTAGAACGCACGTTTTGACGAAAACTTGGCGGTGTCTTTCATTTGTCAGCGCCGGGGAGAGAGGGAGGAGGAGAGTGATAGTGATGCGTGCGACGCTCCCATTGGTCGAAGCACTGACGTTAGCACGCATCATCCTCTCCCTCTCTCCCCGGCACTGACAAACTGACAGATACCGTCAACTTTTCGTCAAAACGAGCCCTTTTATTTTCGTCAAAGTCACACTCACAGCTGCCGTGGAACCAGAGAGGTGGAGATGCCGTGCAGCACCTCCTAGATAACAAAGCCGTAGCGCTGAATGAGATGGCGTCATCAGAGGAGGCCAACGCTGAACACGGATTGGAAATGAGTGCTGTGTCAAAGCTTGGCTTCAAGTCAAGTTTGAGCCTAACCTTGACAGAATCGTCGTGTCCATTCTGTGCCCAGCGTTAGCCTTCTCTAATGACGCCATCTCATTCATCACTATGGCTTTGTTATCATGAAGGTGTTGCGCCGCAGTGCGGGGGAATGCAGGCATGCTCAGTTGCTGCTCTGCCGTCGCCAGTTGTTCTTCGCTCTGGGTTTCCGTAGTAGCGGTGCGTGGGCTGTGATGTGTGTGTGTAGTTAAAACGATGGATGCGGTTCCTTCCACGAGTGACGCATATGCGGTTTTTTCCACGAGTGGTATGGATGTGATTCTTTCCACGAGCAATATGGATGACCGTATCCAAAGGCATCTCATACTTTGGCAGGCAGAGTACAAAAAAAGGAGCGAAACAAATAACAGGAAGTTCCATCGATAAATTTGTAGGGAATCCGTTAGCATGACCCTTGGTAAATGCCACAGACGTCCCCCTCTGGGAAATAAAGACAAGAAATGTGAAGGGGTCAGCGTTAGCTTTTCCCAAAGGGGGACTTGTGTGGCGTTTCCAAGGGTCATGCTAACGCATTCCCTAAAAATCCGCCAATGGATCCTTCTGTAATTTTTGTTTACTGAAGATGAATAAAAAATGATTTGAAGCTAATGCTGAAGGTGAGACTACTAAAGGACCTCCCCTCCGTTCTTACCCAGTCACTGAGTAGAAAGTATTCACTGTAGAAAGTATACCTGTGTTCGCAACCGCTGAGCATGTGCTGATGGCGAGTTTCCGTGGTGCTTTTGCAACGTGCATTGCACACCATCAAGATTGCCGGTCTTAGCAGCCTATTAATGTGGGCTCGTTTCGAACATGCGCTCTAAACAGCGCCCCCAAATATGGTGCTCAGTGAATACCCCCTATTCGCTTTTTCTCGCACGAGTTGAAATATGGTGGCGCCAGTGTGCAAATAGCCCCCAACCACTTCCGGCTCTGAACTAGATGGTGAGTTTGGCAGCACTTGCGAACTCAAATATACATGCTATCTTTTGGAAATGGCCACTTGTAGCACTGTCAGACTTAATTCACTCTTACGATAAAAGAATGATGAGTAAAAAATGAAAAAAATATACGTGAACCGGAAGTGTGCAGGGGCTATGGAAAGTCCCAGTGACGTTAGGCATCTTTTGACCATGAGTGTGTCTTCTCTCCGCAAAGGCATGCGGCGACGCCAAGTCCAAGCCGTCGTTTCTGTCGGACAAGAACCTCGAGTCGGCCATCAAACACGTCGTGCGCCGATTCCCGAACATCGACATCAGAGGAAACAGCGTGAGTAACCGTGGAACTCCACTTCCTGCCGTGCCGCCGACAATGGAAACTTTTTCGAGCTTCCTGCAGCAGCTTTTAAGTCGGCCGAGACAATTGTCAAAATGTAGATATGCCGGCTTCCGGACGAACTGGTTTGTTGACGCTCAAAGCTTACGAACCTAGTCAACAAAGTGATTAAAAAATAAACTCTTTGTGTCTTTGAAAACTTAGATGCTTGACTCACCACCCTGAATTTACGTCTCGGGCTCAATGCCAGTTTGCACGACTCACTTGCACAGCTGTCAAATTCCTTTTTTTTTTTTTTTATATCTAGGAGTTTGTTGTATTTATTTTAGAAAAACACTGAAAACAATTTCAAACTCTATATTTAAATGACTTTTTTTTTTCTTTTTTGCGTTGGAGTTTTATTGTTTAACACTTTTTGGGGGAAATTTTTATGTAGTATTTCGTTTTGGGAAAAAAGTAGTCTGCAGTACCCTAGAACAAGAAAACATAGGAAAAACAGTGGTGTAAAAGCAAACTATTGTTCTGCAAAGCTTTTGGACAGCGATGAGCTAAGGCAATTCAAGTCTTCAGCACGATTGAACATGCCGCTGAGACGCTTCTTGCCTGTTTGTTTCTTAGAAGGATGCTTAAAGTATCCTTTTCTTCGTCTGACAATTTCACCGTGTCTTTGCGGTATCTCTAGTTCGTGGTGTTACTGGGATATAACACGAACCGACGCTCTACTTGTTGCTTCTGACCTTTTATAGCCTCTTTTGATTATGTAACTTTGTCAGCACGCCTGGAAAGGTAGCACCTGCAAAAAATTAATCGTTGAAGCCAGATTGAAAGTTTCTAATGTTTGCATGCTTATTCCTGATGACAGGCTCAGCTTTCGGCGGTGTTCACGATCCGACAGGACATCATGAAGTCCCTGTCACTTTACTACTACACATTTGTGGACCTGCTGGATTTCCGGGTAAGCTGCTGCAACTTGCACGGATGACTTGCGGATTTGTAATTTTTCTGCACCTTTTTGTTTCTCTAGGACCACGTCAGCGAGCTGCTCACCACGATAGACTCGTTCCAGCTGTACCTCGACATTGTGAGTTTGAACTCTGCGTCTGACCTTCCCTTTTTTTGTCTTTGGGTGATGTTAGCTTTTCACGTATGTGTTTCGTTTTGGCTACACTTAATCAAGACTTGACGTGCAGACGAGTGTCGCTGCATCCCGTGCAGCGACTGACGACAGACTATCGAAATCCAGAGCATGTCGTCCTGGCAATGAGATTTTTAAGGCAGAGGATTGGATTGGCATGGATCCACAGTGGCCAGAATACTGATTGATAAATATAATACCTATGTCTCAGCCTGGACGTAGCTGATGGTTAGTCGTGTCTATGTCTTCTGCCTCGTCCCAGTCTTTTGCACGCTGTTGCCACGCATATTCACCCAGAATAAAGGTTGTCGTTCTCGTCAATACTGCTCGGCTGCTCTTGAAGTCGGCTCTGGATCGGCCTCGGGCTTTCATCATTTGATCATTCTCTTTGCCAAAGTAATGGGCTAAATACAGAAAACAAAACCTGTCTTTTTTTTCTTTTTTTTTTAAAGTGGGGAGGGGGGGGGCTCGCATAAATAATTTATGTATTGAGTGATCGAATGCGAAGGTTTGAGCATGTGAGGTTGCCTGGGCCAAAAGATACCAAAAAGAAACACAATTTCTTTATCAGCCAATGTCCATGCACACAGCAAAGCCTAATATTCATCAAACAAAAATTTGAGATTGTGGGTGCATTTATTTCAGTGAAAGCACTTGTCAGTAAAAAAGATGCCATTGTTTTCTTTCTTGCTGGTAAGTTTCCTTTTTCGCCGAAATAAATTCTACAGGCACCCAGAATCTCACATTTCGGTATGATGACTATTAGTCTTCAAGGGTTCAGCTCATAGAGAAGTTTTGTTTTGTGGGCGAAAAACACGACTTTTGATCCAGGTAACATAATATGCTCAAACTTTCTCATTTTATCGCCACCGCTAGCGCCATATTCTCATGGAGTTTTGACTTCCTGCGACGCATAGTTTGCTTATGTGGGCCGAAAAACCGCGTTTTGTCTTCTCCATCGAACCCGGTGCTTTGTGCCAAGGTTGTCGCAGGAAGTCAACTGGTGACATTGCCAGCTCATGAACGCCACATCTCGTCACTCTTTTCCCCGGCGTTGCAGACCCTGAACTTCGACATGACCAAGGCCTACCTGGACCTGGTGGTGGCGTACGTGACGCTGATGATCCTGCTGTCGCGCGTGGAGGACCGCAAGGCGGTGCTGGGGCTCTTCAACACGGCCCATGAGATGACGCATGGCCACAGCGACAACAGCTTTCCCCGACTGGGCCAGCTCATCGTCGAGTACGACCCCCCGCTCAAAAAGCTCGCCGACGAGTTCGTCCCACATTCCAAGGTACGTCTCTTCGCCTCCTAGTCGTGCCGAGAAGTCCGCCGCTCTCGCTCATCTCCCGTGCATGTTCTACAGCCTAGTTTAGTTAACGAGGTCGCTACAATTGTTCACCAGTTGGCTAAGCACCACTATACTTCGATTCACGATAACTTGGCAAAATGTGAAGGCTGCGGGCCATGCGACCCAATAAGTGACATATTCGCAAGACCGATTTTTTAGAAAATTTTCCGGGTCGTGAAATTCACAAAAATTAAGTAATTTACAGTAATATACGATTAAGGGGTCACTATACAGTGCTTGAGGAAATGAAACGGACCAGTGAAGTGTGTGGCCTCGTGGATATACCATAGCGATGCCTGGAGTCACTAAATGGCAGAACCATATGGTTACCCTTGGCTGGAGTCACTGTGCATGCTAGCTGTGAACACTAGGGCAATTCTATATGCGCCTCAAGCAGAGAATATGGAGTTATTCTGGAGAGGCCTCGCGCTCCACCGGTCTATTTTGTTTCGTTGATCATGCTGTACATGGACGAGCACCGAACCATGGTTCAGTAGGTTTGACTTTAGTTCATGTCAAAATCGCTAACTATTTTTCTAAATCGGGAAAGGTCTTTGATAAGTGTATAATTGTAGTCTGTAAGAAAAAAAAAACTTTCTTAAGTCGAAATTTATTATGTAGGAGTTTAATGGTATACCAGATCGAGGCTTGTTTATATTCAGATGTCTGGAGACCTTATTATTATCATGTAACACACGCCAAGGTCATAGGAAGCAAAGTCACGGGAGGCTTTGAAGACTTGTGGCACTAACTGTTTTTCCCGCACCAGTCCCTGAAATCATTAATGAAATTAATTTCAGGAAAGATGTCCCTGTTGTGCATGCAAGTACTTACCATATCTCTTCTCCCCTCCTTGCGCTAAATGTCTACCGTTAAGAGTGCACCGATAAACGATTGTTTCGGCTTTCTTTTTCGTGCGCATGTCATTCCCAGACGCTGTTCCAAGCTCTGCTGTCCCTTCAGCAAGTGTTTCCCCGGCGTAACCTGACGGCGGACGAGTGGCGCAAGAGTCAGATGCTCAGCCTGCTCGTCTCGCCCGCCCAAATGCTCACCCCAGCCCAGACAGAAACGGCGAGTCATTTCGCAACATCTCCGACCGTCAGCTCAAGTCTGCGGCCGTGGTCTTTCTTGAGATACACGCCATCGTTGGCATGAATTGTATCGACAGGCCGAAGGTTTGCCGAAGACAGCGCTTCACTTTTGCCGAAGTTGGACGTTTATCAAAGTGCTGCCAAGACTTGCCAAAAATTTTGGGAGGAGTAGCAAAGCCTGTTTTATAGTCAAGTATCCGTAAACTATCCTTTTTTGTCTTTTGCTATTGCCTTCTAGGTAAAACCTTACTTAAGTGAACTCTTGGAGATCTAAGGAAAGCATTCACTCATCAGAAACTTAACTCTGAGGAAACTTCAGTATGCTACTGGCTTACGGTTCCGGGGAAAACTTTATAAGCTTGTGAATCTGATCTCTCTGTTGGAGTGAGGTTCGCTCGATTGAGGGTCTGACAAATTGTCAGGAAGATCATAGCCACAATGATGCTTTCTCAGTAGTTGGGGACTATACTTCGTTTCAGCTTCGGTGCGAGCGCGGCCGATGTTATAAACCGGAGGGCCAATCAAAGAGCGCAAAAAGCGCAGCGTCATGGCGTGCGCTCTCCACTTAATAGGACTAGCCGGCGGAGGAGCGCGCACAGAGAGTCGATGAATACCGGCTGGTCCTATCAACTGCAGAGAGCACGCCATGACGTTGTGACTCTTTCGCTGTTTGATCGGCCCTTCGGCTCATAATATCGGCCGCGCTCGGACCGAAGCTGAAACGAAGTATAGTGATAACATGGGCACATGTGCTGCTCTAGTCGGCACCTTGTGTGAGAGTGCATTTTGGGAGCAATCTTTCTGGGGTTCAGACGCTCGTGCACCTCTCTGCCGACAGCGACTCGGGAATATGTTCATATTTCCTCCTCCAGTGCACAATGTTTTCAGCTCTGTCATTCTGGATATAGTTTTTTTTTATTTTTAATATTCCATTATTGTGGGGACAAATAACACTGAGGCAGGATAATTAACTTTTTGTGCAGCACACACAACCTAACTTTGTAATTATTCGTAACTTATAAACAACCAAGTAAACATAGTAATCTTAATTTGTCGTAACAAACATCGCGTTCTTACGCTTTGTCTTGCCTCAACAGATGCCGTGCGAATACCTCTCCTTGGAAACCATGGAGCGCTGGATCATTCGTGAGTTGGCTCTTTCCCTAGTCGGGTTGGGCGTCTCAAGATGGCGGCCACCGCGACGTTGTCGCATCTCTTCCTGCGCAGTGGGCTTCCTGCTGATCCACCCGTACCTCCAGCAGCCCCCCGCCCAAGCGCTGTTCCTCCAGGCGCTGTCCAACGGCTGGGCACTCACTCTGTTCCGAGACGAACTGCTCCCGATCCACTCGTACGCGCAGCAGTTCTTCGAGGGACTCAAAGGCCACGGCAAGCGGGCCTCGGAGGTGAAGGAAGCCCTGGCGCAGGCGCTGGGGACGGCGCCGCTGGTGCACCGCGAGCGGCGCAAGTTCCTTCGATCGGCGCTCAAGGAACTGGCGCTCGTGTTGGCCGAACAGCCAGGATTGCTCGGACCCAAGGCAAGCGGTGGATTTTTATTTGTCGCCTTTATCCGAAGCCAAGGCAAGTCCAGAAGCTGCATATTGGACGGGTTTATTCAGATACCGCTCATCTCCGTGCGTTTCATTTCCAAAAGAGCACGGTAAAATATTAGTGGGTGCAGTTCATCTCTCAGTCTTGTATGCTGCGTTAGTTCTGTTTTAGGTCCTACACTACTACACTGTATTTGTGCTACAATTGGAAAGAAAGAGAAGTATAGGTTACTGAAATGGGGCTGTACAACAATGTTTGGTAGGAACTTTTTTTACTTTGCACCAGCTTACTGGCACTAGTAGGACCCAAGAATACTCGAACGCAACGCCACTTACCAAGAAGTGTCTTCGTCGCGGTGGAATTCCGGGGATTAAAGTGAACCTCTTCTTTCAGTCTCTCCTTAACAAAATTTGATGACGGAGCTCCTTGACAATGCCAACAGTACGATGCCCAGGAGTGCGCCATCGAGCTTTTTAATCCCCGCTGCGACGATGTTTAACTGCCGCTCGTACACAAAGTCTGCGTAGGCATTCGATTGTGACTCGTGACAATAAGTGCCTCCACATGCATTCGGCCAGTGGCTAATGCCCAATCGCTGGGATGGCGGAAATAGCCGTACCTTAACAATGCGTAGAGCTCAACGTGTGCCCTCTGCTCTGCCGACCCTGCATGGCTGTGCTAAAAACATTGGCGGCATATAATCGGCTCCAAATCACATGGCCGCTTTTTCTTGCTGCGAGTTGAAAAAGTAAACGGTGTTCGTTTTAGAGCGCAGCTCTTAGGCGCCCGTTTCCGGCCTGAGCGACGTCGCCGTCGGCGTAACTGCGCGGTGCATTATGGGTAAATTTCCCCGCTAAATCTAGCGGAAAAATTTCTCCGCTAAATTTAGCAGAAAAACTTCCCTGCTAAATCTAGCTAAAAAATTTCCCCGCTTTAGCGGAAAAAATTTCCCGCTAAATCTAGCGGGAAAATTTTCCTGCTAAATTTAGCGGAAAAAATTCCCCGCTAAATCTAGCATAAAAATTTCCCTGCTAAATTTAGCGGAAAAAATTCCTCGCTAAATCTAGCGGGAAAATTTTTCAGGGGTCCTTCGGAAACAGGAGACCCTCAGTACCCTTCCCTCCTCCTCCTGAAGAGCTGCGCTCTAATTCAGCGTTACAGGGAGTTGTAAACGGCTTTCATTTTTTCTCTAATTTTTTCTGCGACTCCTATCACATAGAGAAAAAAAGCAATGTGTGTTTTGTAGCTCCTAAATATCTAGGAATAATTATTGAAAGTTGAAAAAATGAAGGTTGCATCGCCCCTTTAACATGGGTTACTGAAACGTGTCACGAGGAGGACTGTCTAGGTGCCTGCCTAGAGTAATGTTGCTGACCCATAGGATAATCGCAGGACACTAATTGGGAGATCCTTTGTAACCCCTGAAACCCGAAATCAGTTGACTTCCATTAGTTTATTTTACCACTTCTCAAACCTGTGCAACGCTCCCAGAAGAACTCATCTTACGAAATCCTCAATGTGCCAAGTAAAGGCATCGGTATAAAAAGCTTCTGTGCACTACTCTTGCCCTTTCACCTAGCCACATCTCGTCCATTTGCATTAGTTTTGATGCCGCAGATGGCACAGTCGAAGCGATTCCCGTCCGACGTCGCGCGACGTCCATTTGTAAACGAGGGTGGGCGACGTCTCGTGATTCGTAGCTCTACGGTCATTTGGCCAGAAAAAGAGGTGGGCGATATCTCGGGGTAGGACATTGGTACGGGACTTGGCGGTGGAGGGTGACCTCCCGTTCCTTGTGCTTGCAGGCCCTGTACGTCCTGATGGGGCTGTCCCTGTCTCGTGACGAGGTCTGCTGGCTTGTGCGCCACAACGAGCTGGGCCCGCCCTCTCGAGCCCCGGGCCGCTCCCGCAGCCTCCAGGGGGAGGACCTCTTGGACCGTCAGCTGCCGGAACTCCTGTTCCACATGGAGGAGCTCAGGGGTCTCATGCGGAAGTACAGCCAGGTGACCAAAGACTGTTCCGTCCTGTGCATACCAGTGCTACGTTGCCGGCGTCGCGCATTACATGAAAATGAATATAGCCGACAAGCAGTCGAGCGACTTCAATTTGTCGCGTCAAAACGAGCATGCCTAGCCTGTCGCCTGCTTTCTTTCTCCGCTCTTCCGTCACTCTTTTTCTCATTCCCGCTCTTGGGACTGCTATTGTCGGCGCTTACAATTTTCCACATTCCGCTCCCGCCTTTACCCCTAGGGTTGAGTGCATCCCATTTTCAGGCCTTTCGAATTAGGTTGAGTTAAGGCCCGCTCACTCATTTTTGTTTGCTTACGACCGACTTCTTGCAAAGTCTTATGACGATAGAACACGCCGGCGCCATTTATGCGTGGTGACCCCGGAACTGCTTTTCACTAGGGCGAAAGGAGAAATGGTCGTTCATAACTGTGTCAAAAGTTTTTCGAGCCAAAAGAAAAAAAAAGAATGGTGCACGAAGAACATGGAAACATAAGGAAACTGAAAGCGTTCCACAGCTGCCCGATGAATGGCACCAATCTGTTCTCCCCTCTAGATGGCCTACATCTGTGTCTATCTCATAACGAAAGCATCCTTTGTCGTCTTGGGCGCACTCACTGTGTGCGTTGTGCAATAAAGTGGTGTCTAAGCATTAGCCAAGGCTACGCGCTCGAGCTGAGTTACGCCATTGTGCGCGCACTTCGAAAGACATAGAAAAACACCTATTGGGCGGAAAATTGGCTGAGATGTCACCGCTCTGGCAAAAGCGTGCGTTTGTACGATAGCACTCTCCTATCGTTGTGAGAGATCTTAGGAGGTTTTAAGGGGCACAGTCGTAAGCAGTCGTGAGCATGCGATTAAGCCTCACGAATGCCTACAACCGGCGCTCTGCCCGTGGACACGAGCTCGGCCGGAGTCACAGTTTTGCTTGTGGCGTGCAGGTGGTGCAGCTGTACTACATCCAGTACCTGAGCGGCTTCGACGCCCCAGCCCTGGAGGCGGCCATGCAGGGGATCCCGGCCATTCCCGAGGAAGACGCGGCGCTGCTGTCGGTAGCGTGCTCGACGGCACGCTCGTTGGCCCCGCCCCCCTCGGGGTCCGAGGCGCCCCCGCCAGACCTGCGGGGCCTGCGGCTCGACTGGTCGCGGCTGCAGCTCCACGCCAGTGCCCAGCGCCACCCCTGGGGCCTGCGGGAGCGGCCCCACCTGGCGGCCCTCATGAACGGGCTCGTGTTCCACACCAAAATGGTGGACTTCCTGGACCGGCTGCTCGTCGAGACCTCCGACCTCTCCTTCTTCTGGTGAGCCTCGGTCGCTCGGAGATGCCCACGTGGTCCCTAGATCGGCGGTTCTCCAACGCGGGTCTGCGGACACTTTGGTTTTTTTGAGCCCTCTTACGGCTTCCGAAACCCTCGACTGTCTGTCGAACTGAAAGATAACGCTTTTCTTTTACAAAAAATGGGCTTTGTCTTGTGGGAGTTTAGAAATTTGTGAAACCGGAAAGTGAAGCCACCGATTAGCTCACTGTTGATTCGCCGAGTCGGGCTACGACATCCCACCCCCTAGCTCAACGCTGATTGGCTGGTTCAGATACGACGTCACGTGCGAGGCCACGCTCGCTCGACTCTGATTGACTGGTGATTGCGCAGTCATTCGTGCGCCACCGCGAGGTGCCCGCAATATGACGGAGGCTTATTGCGGAGAAGGCGCCGTGTAACCGAGCTTTCGGTTGCACGTCAAAAGATCCCCAGGTGGTCCAAATTAATCCCCAGTCCTCCGCTGGGGCGTGCCAGATGCCCTTCGTAGGTTTGGCACGTAAAACCCCCAAATTTGACTGACTTTTCGTGCGCCACCGCTCGTTTGCCAGACGGCTGGATGTCATCGGAGAAACCTCTGCAGCCTTTGAGGGTTCTGGGGGAGCTCTAGAGGTACCTGGGTTAGCGCCGGTACCTTCATTCCAGGAATTTCTATAGCGTGTATGTGCCACGTGTTAAGCCATCCGCTAAACTAATCAATGAAGAACGCCGAAAGCGTAGACATCAGTCCCAGAGGAACCGGGCCGAACGTAACAAATTGCTGGTCACTTGTGTTAAACGGGAAACACCGAAGTATCGCCAAAGTAAAGATGCCACACGTTTCATGTGCGACGCATTTGCCCAGCAATTTGCTATGCATTTATTTTATCGATGTTGGCTGTTTCGCCAAAGTAAATAGTAGACTAAACCATATGTGCCGAGCGAGTAAAGATGACTCTTTTCAGTTTCAAACCTTCAAAGTTGGTTTTCGTGTTTTAGTTTTGTTCATTTCCTTTTTTGTCATTGCATTTATCCAAAACTGCTCCCTCCCCCCCAGTAAATCGGGTACCCGATCGCTTGCATCGATCCAGAAGAGGCCCCTGAAACATCAGTGGTGACGAGCGAAAAATGCAAGTGTTGCTGTCGTCGCGTCATCCCGACTTGTGCCCGCTTTGATTTTGGTGGATTGTAAAAGCGAGGAATGACCTTCGAGAGAACAAGCGTCTGCCACATCAGTTGCTGCGCCATCATTGTGCGTAAATAGGGGGCCACAAATGAGGACCCGTTAAACGCATCCTTCAGAGACGCGTCTTAGGCACCACACCGACGTAGCTCTTGCACGTGTTCCATCCAATTGAGCGGGGTTTGCTTTTTACGAGCAGCAGGACCAGAAGTGCAGTCGCAGATGCCCAATACCAGAACATGCGAATTGACATTGGTTGCCGAAGTCTGTGCTACATCTTAGAACTTTTTTTTAGTCCACAACCGTGCAGGGGGGGTGGGGCTTCGAAGAGTTGTTACGTCCTTGAGCTTACATTTCACTTTCATTTCTGGGGGCAGAGACAATGGCCTCGTTCGTGTCTCTCTTACGTTTGTCTTTGCCCTTTCATCACAGCCTGAGCTTTTCGAGTGTTTTTGTTCTAAAGCTATTGTGTCGAAACTCACCAGAGACGTGCACCTTTGGTGGGAGATTTTCTACGTCAGTACCTTGAAAGGGATCAAATTGTCACAGGCCGAAATTACAGGTTATGATAATCGTTCGTGTAAAACTTAGTTGAAGCGCGCACTTTGTTTAGTATTTTTTTGCCTTAACACCGACGAATCGAGTTTTTATGGAACAGCAGTCGAGTAGCAGAGCCGCAGTTTTGAATCGGTCGGCTGAGTCCAGCCCCGCTCGCTCGCAGTTTCTTCAGCCGGGCATTTGAAGACCAGTTCCACCTGTGCCTGGAGTTCCCGGCCCAGACACGCTACATCATCGCCTTCCCGCTGGTCTGCGGCCACTTCATGAACTGCACCCACGAGCTCTGTCCCGAGGAGGTGAGCACAATGCCGCTTGCATCCAGGGACTAAAGGCTACTACAGACACTTTCCACTACTTACGACCGAGTGCCCTTGCACTTTCTCGAATCTCTTACGTCCAGAGGATCACATTAGCGTCATCTACCAGGTAACCGTGGAACACGTGGCATTTCCGTATATTTCCTTTTTTCTTCACGCGTCATTCCTGTTTTTTTTGGCTCGAAAAACTTTCGAGAATGTTATAAACGATCATATCTCGTAGATAGTATGCACTTTTGATCTTGCAACTGCCGGAAAGCTGCTGTAGTGACATGCAGTTCTAGAGCCACCTTATAGGTGGTGCCAGCGAGTTCTCTCGTCGTAAGAGGTCGGGAGAACTGGGTGGTAAGCAAACGCGAGTGTGGGCCTCTGGAGTTGTCCTCGATTGACTCTGTCTGTGGATTCCTCCCGGCGTGCACAGCGGCACCACATCGGAGACCGTAGCCTGACCCTGGTGAACGCCTTCTTGGACGAGATGTCCAAGGAGGCCAAGAACATAATCACGACCATCTGCGACGAGCAGTGCACCCTGAGCGACCGGCTGCTGCCCAAGCACTCGGCGCTCAACATGGCGCTGGTGGTGCACAAGAAGAAGCGGGACAAGAAGCAGCGCCCGGCCACGGCGCCACCCCGCGACAAACCCGGCACAGAGAGCTACCGTCGGACGCGGGAGGAGCTCAGCACGTGCGTCTCTGCTTTCATGCCGAGAAAAGCCGCACATTTCATTGACACAGGTCACGTGACCTCATGACCTCACGTGGCTTAGTGTCGTGTAATGTGGATTTACGTGACCTCATGAGGTCACTTGACTTAATGTCAAGTTTGGGTGTCATGTGATGTCATGGAGTTATGTGACCTTGTAAGGTCAAGTGACTTGGTGTCGAGTTTGGGTGTCATGTGGTGTCATGTTACCTCATGCTGTCACATGACCTCGTGACATAATGTGACTCGATGTCGAGTTCAGGTGTCGAGGTCACTTGGTGTCGGGGGACCTCATGATGTCACATGATTCAGTGTGAAGTTTGGGTGTCACTCAATGTCAGTGTTGCACGACATTGTCACACCGTGACATTATGGTGTGTGACACATGATGTCATACTTTCACATGACGAGGCAGACACGCACACACAGCGTGTGCCCAGCTCATTTGCAACACAATCGTTACGTTTACATTAACGATTGTTAACGTAAACGTTACGTTATGTATCAGTTGTGATCGAGACGTGCTTAAATTTTTCTTCGTTGCCTTTCTAAAGGCCCGTTCACACTCTTGCGACCGAGTACGACTGAGAGAGACGAGATCTCTTACAACTTCTTAAATGTTTCTAGAATGAGGGAACACACTGACATTGTGGCGCCATCTATGCGGTGACCCTAGAACTGCATTTCACAAAAGCGAAAGTTTTGCGGGATTTCCGAGGTCAAATGGGCGTAATACCCATAGAAAGGCTCGTTTATAACATTGACAAGAGTTTTTCGAGCCAAAAAAGAAAGGATATTGCGCGAGAAATAAAAAAAAATATGCCGGACCGCCGAGTTTACACTGCTTCCCAATAGATGGCGCCAGTGTGTTCTCTGGTTTAAGAAGTTTTAAGGAACCCAGGTTTAAGAGGTCGCAAGCAGTCGCAAGAGTGTGAACGGGCCTTTAGCGTTTGAGGTTATTTTCTCTTTCACACTTTTATCACTTCTCTTTTTTCTCTGCTATATTGGGAAAGGTTCAGCCTTTTTTGGGTCTCCTCAAATTGCCACCTTCTTGTCGATGAGGCGGCATTTGGTCATACAGACCGTCACGGAAAAGAGAGTTGATTGACAGCGAATATCTTGCTTGGCTTAGGCCTGGCTTCTTTGCAATTCTTCCAGAATCTACCTCCCGAATGGGGTTGGCTTTTAGAGTTTTTCACCAAATTGTCTGCCACTTTCTTCCATTTGTCCGGCGTTAGTTTGCCACTTCCACCTCGTAGATGCTGCTATGTCATTCAGTATTTAAAACTATTTTAAGATGCCATAAGAAACTAATTTCTTGGGCTAAATATTTCGCGAATTCGGTAGAGTGTGGGCATCGGGAATATTTTGCAGGCACACAATTTTGTGATTTAGGGTGATATGCTATCTGTCTGTTACCATGGGGGATATGTTGTGATCTATTCGTTATCATAAAAGGTATTTTTTGCGATATTCGCAAACGAGTTCCACGCAAACGTCTTGCGTGGAACTGTACGGGCCATACAAAAAGCAGGTTATGTGTGTGAGTGGGAACATCTTTGTCAGGAAGCAAACGCTTTCAGGCTTGGTTTGGATGTTTGTCTGCCCATTGTGCAGGATGGACAAGCTGCACATGGCCCTGACGGAGCTGTGCTTTGCCATCAACTATGCGTCGAGCATCCACGTCTGGGAGCACACGTTTGCTCCGAGGGAATACCTCGCTCAGCATCTGGAGAACCGGTTCAACAAGTGGGTGCATCCAAGCTCTCCCACGCTCCAAACCGATGCCTCGTGCACACGAGTCGTTACAAAAGAACGCCAAGAGCTGTTGCCACTACAGTCCGTTGCCCGTATAGTATAATCGCGTCGTGTGCCAGATGCATAAACATGGCTCGGAGCATGCATTCTGCGCAATGTGGGCGGAAACAGCTGAAACTTGACATGAATTGTGTGTATTAACACCCAAACGTGTAGCAAACGCACCCTGGTGTTCTTTATGCGTGGGAATGTCTCATTAACATTTGATCTCGCTTTTGCCGATAGTAATTACACTTACGAACGTAGCGTAACCTACGTCTTTTAGAAAGTATTTATGCCGAAGCTACAATCGCCAACTGCCTAAGAGACGTCGCTTTGCGATTAATTTTCCAGCATTCTCGACGAGTACTGTAATCCCATTGGCCGTGGAGCACGAATAAGATCCTTGCATTGCTCTTAGTCGCCATAGTACGCGTCGAGGAAGTGCACTTGCTGGGGTGAGATGCAGCAACGCTTGGAGTGCTGACGTTTCCATCAATTTAAAGGTTGTTTGTGCGCAGGGCATTGGTAGGCATGGTGATGTACAATGCGGAAAGCCACGAGATCGCCAAGCCTTCTGAATTGCTCTCCAGTGTCCAGGCCTACATGAGTGTGCTGCAGGGCATTGAGAACCACGGTGAGCACGGAAACTACTCAGAGCTCTCGGCCGTGCCAGGGCGAGGGAACTGTTGCCCGGCTTTGTGCTGCTACGAGTGCTGTCCGTGTTTGTTAATTTTGTCATATTCGTGTCGCGCTTTTATCTCCTCGGACAAAAGTGCCACAGAACGCCCAGAGTGGGACACTCTGTACGTAAAGTCGAGCAGGTTCACTAGGATTTGGTCTGGGTCTCTCGTACTCTGATGGAAGGCTCTGTAATTTTGAGGCCTTCCAAATATTGACACTTTTCGAGTATGGACACCTTCTAAGTACGAACTTCTTTTTTAGCTATTTACGCTTTCTAAATTTAGATGTTCTCTATATATGGTCACTTTTTGAGTGTGGACACTCACCGTAGTATCCCGAGAGATAGTTTACCTAAAATCGAGACCAAATTGAGTGAAAATAAGGGGTGGCTAACTTTCGATGTACACCCGAGAAAAGTTTAAAAACGCGATTCTTAGATCACGTTTTCCTGCCAAACTTGTTATTACAGCAAGGGACAATGAAGCAAAAGATGACTGTACTTTCCAGTCAGCAACGTTCACTTATGTTCCGCCATAGCTACCTAGCCGCATTTACGCCGAGGTCGGTGATTCAAACGCTATGATCGCTAGGAGTGGGCTATCTTTTGGTGTCTAAAAGAATATAGCAAATCGAGCTAAAAATAGCTGTGGGTTATCTTTCGGAGGGGGCGTTTCTCGGGATATTACGGTACTAATATATTATTAGCACAAACAACTATGAAACATACTGTGAGCCTCCCAATGAGAGATGCATCGCAGTATTGACACACCAAACACATTTTACATTAGTGTGGCTCGTGCAAATGTATATGAACACGAATAGTCGAGAGGGCACCCTGATTACTCGATCGCATGCAATTGTGAACTTTGGAGTGGTTGGATTGGCGGCGTTGGTGACAGCCGGTGACGTCACCGTCTCTTGCCCGTTGCAGTGCACGTGGACATCACGCGGGTGTTCAACAATGTGCTCCTGCAGCAGACACAACCACAGGACAGCCACGGCGACAAGACCATTGCCACGCTGTACACAAACTGGTGAGCAGTCGGCTAATGCTGTGTCCTCACTGGCAGAGGAGCGATACAAAGGTGCTCGGGACGGCCCATGCCCCACATTTCTTAGCTTGTCATTGATTATAGAAAGAATCGTTTTCGATCAATGCTTTGAACTACAATCTTTTTGTTTGAGGAGGGGTGGGATACCGCTGGGAATCTATGAATTTTTGTTGGTAGGGCAATCTAAAGTCCCATTCACTGAGTTGCGTTCGACTATGTTACGACTAAAGCCCCTCTACATGCTTGTCTTTGCCTCCTGTGGAGCTTGGAGGCAAAATGGCGGTACTGCATTGAAATGAGCTGCCCTTGGAAGCGAGTGGCGATGCAGCACTCGCTCGTGGCTTGTGCGCGTGTTTGCGCAACAACGGTTGGCGGTGCTCGTAAGGAGTGCGACGTGAGTTTTATCGAGGGGCTTTAGTTATGGCGAGTTACGAGATGGCGGGTTACGGGAGCACTCTTGCCTCGTACGCCACGTGCCAAGCTCATAGTCGAATCGGTCGCCACGAAGCTTGCGGATCACGAATGTCTCGGTGACTTGCGCAAGTTGAGCGTAGTTGTGACGTAGCCGTATGCTACCTTGTGGATGGGACCGTGCCCTCCGTGCAACTCTCGGCTCAAGGCGGGCTCTTGTGTCACCTTGGCGGGCCGGCGAAGAAGGTGGCGGATGCGGGGCGACCGAGCGTTTGGTCGGCGCAGACTGACGAGGTCGTCCTCGACGCAGGTATCTGGAAGTGCTGCTACGCAAGGTGACGGCCGGTCACATGTGCTACTCCCCACTGCAACGGGCCTTCGTCAACCTGATCCACGACGGCCAGCAGGTTCCGTTCACGGCCGAGGAGTTCTCTGACGTGCAGGGTGAGACGCGGCGGGAGCGCCGTCTGCTTCCTCCGTCTGCCTCCTAACCGTTGGTGGTGCCACCGTCTGCCATAGATAATTTTGCACCTGTCCTACTGAAGAGCTTTGTCGTGTTTCTAGAAAAAGTCTTTTTTCTTTTTTCCTTTTGGTACAGTGTAGAGCACCTAAAGCAACATCGGTTTTAGTCTACAGTAATCCCTCGTTATAACGAAGTTAATGGGATGGCAAAAAAATTTGATATAAGCAATAATTCGATCAAAGCGATAGAACCAAAAAAAACAGTGCCGCCAGTCTTGAAGGAAGATGGGATGCTTCCTGTCCTCCTTCAAGACACAGGTCTGGGATGTTTCCAAGGAAGTTGCCCTGATTGTGGCCAAAAATATAAAATTTCTAGACCTCACTCTGATTTTCAATCAAGGACATCTGTGCTGGAGGTACGTATTCCGGCCAGCAAAAGGGTTTCTGCCGTTCACATCTGGACACTCGGGAACTGTCACAAGCACGGGTCTAATCTCTGCCCTACGCAAATCGTGTGAACATCAAATAGAGCAAAGCTTGTAAAAACAGATGTCACGGCTTGGAGATTCAGGATATCCGATAAGTCTCATGGTACCCGTGTGTGAGAACATCCACATAAACTTGAAGCGTACAAGGCCAGAGAACGAAAACGCAGACAAAACTGGAAGGGAGATCGTAGTGCTAGCCTATATTAATGAGATCACGCACAAGTTGAAAAAGATTGCCGCAAGAAATGACGTTCAAGTAGTATGCACCGCGCCCAACAAAGCCTACTCCATGTGCAGTCAAGGTAACCGAAGAACAAAGGAAAAATCCTGGCGACACGGCTTACAGAACGCAGTACAGTAGACTCTCATTAATTCAAACTCCAGGAAGCCACAGATTTTAGTTTGAATGATCAGAAGTTTGAATTATCAGAAATTCATCTAAATATAATACTAGACAACATTATGATTCGTTACATGGATAGCTACACATACAAAGCAGATTTTTGCATTTCCTCTACATAGGCCTAATTATAAGCAAGTACAGGCATAACACATTGGTGGAAGAACCGTGACGTTAAGTTTATTCATCCGGCAAAAAAGTTGTCGATTGTGGACCGTTTACTCAGCACATGAGATCTCAAAACAAAATTTTCAATACCAGCCATTGCAAGTAGCTTCTTACGGGACTCTTTCTTTGCAGACAGAAACTTCCGGAGCTGAGCGATGTGCTCAAAAGCCTCTGCGGCTGTGACAGTTGGTAGTGGGTCATCCTTTTATTCATTGTCATTTTCACTCTCACTGCTGCACTGTGCTGGCATTACTTCCTGTACTATGTCCTCTAATGAGTCATCACGACAAACACACACATTGTCGTCAAGACTAGCGTATTCCGCCAGTTCGGCATTCACATTACGTCCTTCAAGGCCAGAAAGCTTGATTCGAGTGAGCTGTTACTCATCCTCGATGTCGTCTTGGTCATCATTGCTAGTCTTGAAGCACATAATGTGAACGCCGTTTTCCGCTAACGTGTGCGCGCTTGAGCCCCGTTGAGTGCACTTCTTTCCGAGCACCGGTGTAGTGCGCAGAAGGAACACTCGCGAAAGCAAGCTCCGCGGGTATTGCTTCGCTGCGGTGCACTGGTGCTCGGAAAAAAGCGCACTCAACATGGCCGTGAGAACAAAAAAGTATGAATTAAGCGAAAACGCCGTTCGAATTAAGCGGCTTATAAATACATTTAAAGCATAGCGGGACAACCAAAATTTTCAAATCTATTTGAATTAACCTGAAGTACGAATTATCCGAGTTTGAATTATCGCGATCCTACACAACAGGAGTGGTGTACCACATTCCCTTTTCATGCGGGAAACGCTGCATCAGCCAAACGGGCCGATGTATCAACGACGGAGCCCGCGAGCATGCAGCGTCTCTTAAGGGAACAGCGGCAGGACATCTGGCAGCTCATTGGAGGAAGTGCCAGTGCAGTGCAGCTTTTAACAGCACCAGCATTCTGGCCAGTAACAACAATCCTCATGCACGTGAGATCCTAGAGGCGCTCGCTATCGAGGAGCACGCGAAAGATTGCGTCAGCACCCCATCAAACACCCTTCACAAAGAAGAAAGACACTACCTACGAAATGTCACGCCCTAAATAACAGCAGCACGAGCTTGTGGCGAGTTAGTTTTAGGGAATTCTGTGGAAATGCTTTGTATAATTTGTACAAGTGTAAATATCAGTAGTGCTCATTGTTAGTGGAATACGTTTATTTATGTAATAAGTTCATCATGCTCTACTTGGGACTCTAAATGAAGGAGGAACAAGTTTAGACTAAAACATAGTTGCTAGTCAGCTGTGTGTTCCCTCCTGTCCTCCCTTTTTTCGTGTTCAAGTTTAATTCTAAAGTTCAAGCTGATATACTTACAAGTATGTACCAACAAGCTCAACTCTTAACCGTTATTCTGCCACATATTGTGTACTCTAAATGACTTCCTTTTCGCAAAATTCACAAGTGGAAAATATTGCGCAAAATTGGTTTCGCAATTATATGACTCCGTGATAACTAATAGGTAGCACGTCGGTTTAAATCGTGGAGATTGGTGCCTGCGAGATATTCCTAATACCCATACTTATTAAAATTTGCAAAATATTGAGCCCACGGAAAACAAATTGTTTACAGTATTTCAACTTAGGACCGTTTCATACCCTGACAAGCTACGACATTTAGGATGCAAGTTTTGGCTGTCCGGCTTCACAAGGTGACTTTGCAACTTTCAAGAGACGGAATCGGGAGGTGCCGTAGTGTTCACAAGATACCTTACATTTGGACGATGCAAAAAACGTGGCCGGAAAATGACGTCCCTCGCCTCGGCACTTCCCCGCCGAGTTCATTTAAGCTAAAATAAAAATATAAATTTTAACGACGGTGGTTGAAAAATTTCTTGGCTTCTCCCACCGTGTTCTTGCCAGATTCACTGACCTAGCATTTTAGGCCATTTTTGATCACTGAATTGCGCACGGTGTTCTCGCAGAGCTGCGCTCCCTGGCCGAGCTGATTGGTCCCTACGGGATGAAGTTCCTGAACGAAAGCCTCATGTGGCACATTGCAAGCCAAGTGGCCGAACTCAAGGTAAGCTTTTCCCACGGTCGGACCGTCCAAAACACGCGCATGGGTTTCTCTCGGAGTCTGGACCAGTGCATAGAAGGTTCATTGGAAATAAGAATGGCGCTATGGAGATAGATGGCAAGTAAACGAGACGGCAAGGCGAGACTGGCTCGGAAAGCCCCCTTATTTTTACACTCGGGGCAAGAGTAAACTCTAATCTTCTAGAAGTACGGAGCAGCATTTTTCTCTGTCATGCTTGCAGCAGTATGAGTTCCGATTGTGCGGTACGTCGATTTCGGTCCAATGAATGAGAGATGTGTGCGTCTCGCAGGGTCATCTTAAATACTGCGGAGAAGTTTCGGTTTTCGTAGTTTCTTCCCAATTTCGCAAGCTGCACCGTACTCCATTTGTTTGATGCCTCTCAAAAACAAACTCGGAGAGCGTCGAGCTTCCTAGAACGCAAAAAGCGCCGTAACGTGGGTTAAGTGGAAGCACGTTTTTTTTCGGGTCTCCTTGCAGAAGATTGTGCTGCTGAACCGAGAGATCCTGGTGGAGCTGCGCTCCAACTACGACAAGCCGGAGCAGATGAAGGAGCTCTTTCGCAAGCTGCAGAGTCAGTGGCTGTCCTCGTGGCGTCCGCTTTGCCGCCTGACCTCTCTCTTTGTTCTTTCCTCTCTCTCTCTGTCCTCTCTCTCTCTGCCTGACGCACGGCTTGCTCTGTCTCCTCATCCGAGGACCCCGGATGGCACAGCGTAAGCGCTGCTCGCATCTGACGCACCCGCGTCCCCGGACACTTTGCCGGCTCAAACAACGGCAGGCGCTATTAACCTCGTGGTAAACACTGTAATAACAGTCAAACTTCTTTCACCTACGAGCACTCTTTTTAAGAAAACATGATTTTTTTCAAACCCCCATCGGGCAACATTGGCGGTCGCCAATTTTCGGGCACGAAGCGCGCGATCAGGTTCGATTTGAGTTGTATGCCAACACGTTTCCTGCGTCCGATTGGTGCTTGAGGGTATGTGCCCAAACAACAGCCCATTCAAATACTTGGCGCAGCAGCCACTAGACGACGCACACTTTTAGTTCACGACACGAGTCAGTGACGCGTACGGCAATTACTTCAACAGAAAAAGTGACTAGTCGGAATGCGAAGGACAGAAAGAGCGAGTCGTCCGTTTTCGTCTCTTTGCATTTCATCGTGTTTGGAGTGCGTAAAAAATGCACCAGCATGCTCGTCGGAACTAAAACGCACGAGCGAGCACTTTGTGCGTCGGTAACTTTAGTCCCCCCAGAAACAGTGGCGTACACCTATAGCCACGCGAGCGCTGCACTTTCCAGCACAGATGCGCGACCATTGGGTTGGCACCCAGTTTACAGAGGTGCGTCGTGCCTGGTCCAACGGGTAAAGTGACGTAGAGTCCGAACCTCCCATCCTTAATTGTCCTGTAACTTCTCCTGTCTTGGAAGCTGTTACCGTAGTTGCGGAAGGAATCGTTCTCAGCCAGGTTGCTCAAACAAAACGCTACTGAAACGGCGGGATATTTACGCGATACGTACGGGGAAGGTGCGACGGCGTGTCCTTGCGCTCTGGCTATCGATCCCATCTTCCTTCTCGCCGCAGATGCCAGTGAGGAAATGTACCTTGTTCTGCACTGAGCTCTTTATTCATTATTATGTAAGAATAAACAGCAGCCATTTGGCTGTTAGCAGCAAAAAGATAGGACCCACTGCACTCAATCCAATGTGGGATACTAACGGAGACCGACGAAAGTGTCCGGGGACGGGTGACGTGCCTGGTCCCGGCGCCTGACTGCTGACGTTCTCTTCCCGCTTGTCTCGTCGCAGATGTGGACAGCGTCCTGCAGCGCATGACCATCGTCGGGGTCATCCTTTGTTTCCGGATGCTCGCCCAGGAGGCCCTACAAGACGTGAGGAGTGAGGGAGAGGAGGTCCGTGCTTGCGACCTTACCCGTCTTCTGTTGCAGGTGCTGTCGGTGCGGATCCCGTTCCTGCTGGGCTCGGTGGCGGACCTCAAGCACCATGTCTCCAACGGAGACTCTCTGGTGAGTGGGCTTACCAAGGCTCCGAGCGGTTATGGGCGGTACGAAGTCGTCGGCGTGTAGACGGTCCGGTGTCTACATGTCGGCACATTAGCGTGTAAGCAAACTACCCATTGTCGGCATGTGAGCACATTGGTGTCTAAAGAAATGGTCCAGTATATCAGCAGGTAAACAACATGTAGAAAAACTAACCATGTCTGGGATGGAACTGCTGCGCAAGTATAGCTGCCGTTGCTCTATGCTTTTCTGGAGTCCTGGAGTCGCTTCATCCGAATAATGGAGCGAACAGTGCCGCCATATTGCAATAAACTCGAATGTATTTAAGTTGGCGTGCCTCCCTCTTGACTTTACTTGTGTGACTATAGACGTTTCCATTGTTTTCGAAAATCACAGTCCACACGTGCAAAATCACAGTCCAGCCAGTGCTCGCTCGAAATTGCAGTTAAGCAGAAACTGCGCGTGCATGACACGCACGCGGCAGTGAACGCGCCCTAATATGCTTTGGAGGAAAGATGTATTGCAAGCCCGCAGCCCGGATTGGCCTGTCCCGTGGTCCCGCGCAGAAAACTTAGGAACATAGAAAGGCGAGTGAGCAGTGAGGTGTATGACGGAGCAAGGTACAAGCTGAAATCTATTCCTACCTGTTTATATTTGCCCCTTTGCAAGTTGGTTCCATCACATGTCACACTGTCGTGCAGTTTTGCTTTACTATATGTTTCGTGTAATTTCGTGAAAAATGTTTAAAATAAAATGCTAATTGAAACTTCCATTAAGTCATCTGTATGCCAAAATTTCCTTGAGTTTTGAAAACCATTTAGTATCTATTTTAACATTCGTAAAACTCGTACGCTGCTCCCAACTTGCTCCAAGACCGCTTTTTTGGTGCTCCCATCCTGCTCCAAATTATTTTTTCCTGCTCCCAAGATTGCTCCAAAGCTGCTTCGCCCAGTTCCATCCCTGCAATGTCGACGTGTCATCGGCACATTGGCGTGTAAACGACCCAATGGCGACGTCGGCGCAAAAGCGTGTAAACAAACGACCCAGTTTGCGCGTTTTGTGAACACTTCAGCTTGTAGAAAAACAACTAAATGTTCACATGTCGTCAGCACATCAGAATGTAAACAAACGACCCAGTGTCATCATGTTAGTTTTGCTTTAGCTCTTTGTCGCTACTTTTTGTCCCACAGGAGGGAGGAACGTCGGAAATTCTGCCGGGTATTGATTAGAGTATGGGGTCCATAGCCCATCAAAGGCCTGCTTTTTGTGGGGGGAAAGCGAAGCTTGGACGTGTTGTCAGCGGTGTCTTTTTGAATGAGCACTTAAGCACTCTAAGGTGTTTGCCGCCTCTCGTAGATTCTGCCCTGAAAGATTGTGCGCAAACATTCTTTTGACGTTGGCGCAGGCGGTGAGCGAGATGGCATCCGCCGCGGGCCTGCCCTGCAAGGTTGATCCTGCGCTGGTGACTGCTCTCAAGTCGCAAAAGAGCGGTAAGCGCGACCTAGGGAATAATCTGGGGAATGGCCTAGGGCACTGGTTCTCAAGCGTGGACCTTGGGGATGCGCCAAAGTGATGGGGGACCCTGCGGGGAAAGGGGAATTGAGTAGAAAATAAGGCAACTGATTGCAGTGCGAACAGGGCGTTCTTTACTTTTATAGACTGGAGAAGTGAGAAGCATCAAGTTAAAGGAGGAATGGGTGTTTAGATTGTAACGGCTGTGCCCTTTGTAACGGTCGGTAGCTTGCACCGCCTAGGGTATAAAGTGGGAGTCGATGGTTGCGACGAGGGCCTTTCTCTAGGCCAGTGGTCCCGCCATGAAAGCGAAATGTAGAGGAAAATCATGATGTGCCGTGACGTCACTGTGTCACGTGATCGCATGGTGCCACCACCATGCGATCACATGCGATCATATAAATGGGGTATAAAAGCGATCACATGCAATCATGCAAATGGGGTCCTGCAAACCCAATGGGTTCACCCCAGTTGAGAACCACTGACCTAGAGAAAGGCCTAGAGAAAGGGGGGAGGTGTGATAGCATAAAAACTGCCGAATAGTCTGGGTTTCCCTAAAGAAGGGCTCAAAGATGGGAAGATACGACCAGCAAACTCTGTGTACATAGTGTGTGGAACTTTCGTCTTTCAGAAGCCCTTGGGGGAAACGTGACGAGGCCATTTGCGATAATGATGTCACGTGCGTTGCGAGACAACTTGAGACGGGTGCCGCAGTTTGTCACTATGGCGCTTGATTTTTTTGTGTTTTGTCGTTATCTATTAAAGCGTGACGCGGGCTGCACTTTTCAATTTTGCAGATGCTCTAGCACGACTGCCATAGGAAGGTCACTGATCGATAGTTCCAGTGGTGGAATCAGCCACCCAGTTGCTACGACTTGGGTTATTGTGAAGTGCCTGCAGGTACACGACCCCCCTTTATTTCCGCGCAGCCAGTCGCATCGCAAACGAAGTTCCCTGTCTAAGCATTTGGGTGATATAACCGTACAAGTCGAAGGACTTGGGTTGAACGTAAGAGCGGTCGGGGATAACCGTGCCTTCTGCGGTCGAGACAGGCGTCGCGGTACATTTACACCTGCATTGTTTCGAAAGCTGCCAAGCCGTGCCCGCTACAGTTCCGGTGGTGAAATCGAACGTGGATGATAACCCCTTCGCGAAACAACGGCTGGACGACAGCGGCTGAAGCCGCCATCTTGGTGTGCCCAGATGTGGGCGAGGACGAGTACCAGGTGGCCTGCCTGCTGATGGTGTTTGTGGCAGTCTCCCTGCCCAAGCTGGCAAGAAGCGAGGGCTCCGTGTACCGGGCATCTCTCGAGGGTGAGTGCATCGTAAAAGGTTACGATAACATATAAGAGGATCGGAAAGCTTCTAGGGCTATCTACTAGCTAGCACCAGTGTGTGCTAAGCAGTTACAAAGTGCAATGCACTTGAGTCAAGCACACTCCATTGTTCTTTAGACAAGGCAATTTTTTTTCAGCACCTTGACATCCCAGTTTTAGCAACATGGTCGTCCTGCGTTCACGTGCGTCAACCACTGAAGCACGAATTGCTATCTTTTAAAATTTAGGTTTTCTTACACTGTTGTAAATTGAAATTTAAATTTTCTTACGCTGCTTGAAATTAAAATTTTATTACACTGTCTTAAATGTTATTAAAGTTACCCATTTTTATACTTAAATGGCATTGAGGATACTATTGGATATCCCTGAAACCATTTTGCTGCGAAAGCCATCAATTTCAAACCAGTTTTGATGTAAACCCCGTCCCCAGTTGTCATCTTGGGGGTCCCACGAAAATGCCACATCCTCGATTGGCTGTTGCCTCACAGACTCATGCACTCACTCACACACTCACAGACGTGGCTCTCTTGGCGTCTGAAGCTTCAGCTTCCTCGTTTACCTTCCGCGTTTCAAGCATGTGGTCCGTGACGATTACGTCTACGGCATCGCTCGCCTTGTCAAAGTGTTTGACGTTGATTGCAGCAGCGATGAGAGTGATTGCTATCTAGAAATGTTGGAAGGTGTTCATTTTGACTGCGACCCGCTGGTGACCAGCGACGGCCAGTTACGCACGAACTCGCCGTGGTCACTGTCGTCCGGGTCGCAGGCGCATGCAGGGTGGAAGGTCACCGGGCCGGGGGCAATTGCAAGAATAGCGTTCGGTTTACCAAGTTGCATGAGCAGCTTTGTTCGTACTGCGGCGAGGAGAGCTTGGGCGATCATGGGGGCGCCTAGAAGCAGAGTGCATTCATGATAACGTGGTTTATGGACACCAGAATGTGGCTAACTTGGTTAGTGTTGCCTGGTCGCCAGATGAAAACAATAAAAATTCGTAAATTGATTATTGCAATTACCAGAGCTCTAAAAATTGCGTAACTTGGTGTATATACTAAGTAGCCAATGAGCATTTCATTTCAAGAATAATCTGTCTGTTTAATTTTCCTGTTATAACCCCCTTTAACTGTCCCATCGAATGAGCCGACATCACCAGCCTCGAAGCCACGCCAAACAGCACCCTAAATCCTTTCTCCAAGCGAAGCCAGCTCCCAGCTAGGAAACCACGCGAGAAGCCTAGACAACGGCACATAGTTTCCCCAATCCCAAAACCCATCCCTGGGTGTACCTCAAGCCTTTTTTTTTTTCTGTGAGCCTTTATAGACATTTATATATTTGAGGGCATTTCAGTTTTCTCAATGGAGATGTTACTTGAACATAGTTACAGTTGCGCACTCAGGGACAAGGAACCTGCCCTGTTGAACTTCTTGGTCTGATATGTTACTTCCCCCTTTCAAAACAATTTTTGGGAGTATATAGTCCGGTGAATAAACAGTAAATAGTTTTTTCCATTCAGACAAGTGACAACGTGCCGATCTTCGTTGTTTTATTAATTAGCTTTTCTTTTTAAATATATTTTTTTATTGATTATTAAGGTAATTAGTTAAGAACGTGGGCTGTTCGCGAGAACTCTGCAAAATGAAAGTCTTGGAGTGTGGCCGCCTTGATGTTTCCCGTATAAACACATACCTTAAAGACAGTAATTAACGAAATTAATAATTAATTTTGTTTAATTATGAAATTGATGACTATGACTATCCTTGTTTACCCTTCAGCGTACCTAGGTGCAAAAACGGATATAGTGTACCTCTCAAAGTTCTCTAAACTTTTTAATTTGTGAAATTTAATTCTAAACATTCAGTATATCGAACTCTAAATTTTTTAATTTGTAAAATTTAATTCTAAACATTTAGTATATCGAAGTTGGATGCACATCTTGATAACTTCCTTTAGACTTTATGAGGCAAATAGGTCCAGAACATCTTTAGTTGAAACAAAAAGTCAGTGTGCAAACGAGCTGGTGAAGGTTAGCCCCACAAGACTGCTGCTCCACTGGAATGTTCTAAGGCTTTGCATCTGAGCACAATCGAGCTATGATCCGATAGAGCCAATCATGGGATGCCAAAAAGCGCATTGCCACAGCACTTGTCATCTTTACGCCTTTGCTATCTCCTTGCTAAACCAATCGCGGCACGTAAAAAAATAAGGGCACAATCATGGAGCATCTCTGTGCTGATCTCGACTTCTTTACCTGATAAGCTTATGAAAATGTGGGAGCTAACTATGCTGGTGCTGAATCACTGAGATGTATTTACTTAAGGTCCCCCACCCGGTAAACCAAGCGACATGGCATCCATGCAAACGTGCCAATCAGAGTGTCGAAATTGGCCCGTTTACCTACTCCACAAGCATTTTTTTTGTTTTTTTTTGTTTGACACATTACTTTTGATTGTCGCGTGGGTGCTGCCAGTCAATTTAAATATCGACTATTGAGGTTGGGCCTCTGCATAGTACCTCGAGCGACTTTTGCCGAAACGACCGCTTCTTTCTCCGCTTCGTAAATGCTCGACTTGTGCCAGGAGCTGCAACAACGGGCTGTGCTCCGTTTCACCTTGGGATGGACCGCAACAGACGCTAAAAACAGTCCCAACCAATCCAGTGCCGCGCGTGTCATGCGACCTTTGCGAGGGGCACAGCTACGACCGTAGGGGCAGAGACGAAGCAGAACGCGGCAAATCGTATGCGTTGGCGGGTAAAGGCTGCTTCACACGGCACCGTTTTCTTTCGTTGTGTTACGAAATCTTACTTCTGCGAACCTCGCAAGCTACCGGGACATTGGTGCTTCATTGTAAGCCTGGCTGCAGCGGTTCAAGGAAATAGCATGGCGCGCGACATTCGAGCACAGATTGTGGCTCGTGGTACAAGAGGATGTAAACTTTGGTAATCTAAGAAAACTAATCTGTATGAACCTTTAAATTTAATTGTTTCATCGCGTAAATCTTCTTCGTAGCTGATGGTCTTTTTGTGTGCATGTGAACAGCCGCTGAAGAAGGTGATTATGTGTATGAAGAAGCACACTAAAGCAAAGTTGCTAGTCAGATGTTTTGTCCTATTCCGTCCTTCGTTTATTTCCGCAAGTTTAAGGTGACCCTTCACCCAGGGCCAGCCCTACACCATCGAGTGCCCTGGGCGGACTCCAACCTTGGCATCCCCCTCCTCCTTTTAGAGCGCAGCTCTTAGGGGCCCGTTCCCGGCTTGAGCGGCGTCGCCGTCGGCGTAACCGCGCGGTGCATTATGGGTAAATTTCCCCGCTAAATCTAGCGGAAAAAATTTCCCCGCTAAATCTAGCGGAAAAATTTCCCCGCTAAATCTAGCGGAAAAAATTTCCCCGCTAAATCTAGCGGAAAAAATTTCCCCGCTAAATCTAGCGGAAAAATTTCCCCGTCAAATCTAGCGTAAAAAATTTTCCCGCTAAATCTAGCGGAAAACTTTCCCCGCTAAATCTAGCGGAAAAAATTTCCCCGCTAAATCTAGCGGAAAAATTTCCCCGCTAAATCTAGCGGGAAAATTTCCCCGTCAAATCTAGCGGAAAAAATTTTCCCGCTAAATCTAGCGGAAAACTTTCCCCGCTAAATCCTAGCGGAAAAAATTTCCCCGCTAAATCTAGCGGAAAACTTTCCCCGCTAAATCTAGCGGAAAAAATTTCCCCGCTAAATCTAGCGGGAAAATTTCCCCGCTAAATCTAGCGGAAAAAATTTCCCCGCTAAATCTAGCGGAAAAAATTTCCCCGCTAAATCTAGCGGAAAACTTTCCCCGCTAAATCTAGCAGAAAAAATTTCCCCGCTAAATCTAGTGGAAAAATTTTGGTCACGTGACCCGGGGGTCACGTGACCTGGGGAGTCACGTGACCCCCTCCCGAGGTCACGTGACCTCTGAGGGCACGTGACCCCCGAGGTCACGTGACCCCCCCCCCCCCCCCCCCCCCCGAGAACACGTGGCCCTCAGTACCCTCCCCTCCTCCTCCTCAAGAGCTGCGCTCCAATTCGGCGTTACAGGGAGTGGTAAACGGCTTTCACTTTTTTTTTTAGAGCGCAGCTCTTAGGCGCCCGTTTCCGGCTTGAGCGCCGTCGCCGTCACCAAGGTCATCCCAAGGTCACCTCAAGGTCACGTGACCCCAAAGGTCATCCCAAGGTCACGTGACCCCTCAGAGGTCACGTGGTCCCCTCCCCAAAGTCACGTGACCCCTCTCAAGGTCACGTGACACCGCAAGGTCACGTGACACCGCAAGGTCACGTGACCCCCAGGTCACGCCTCCCCGATGTCACGTGACCCCCCTCCCCGAAGTCACATGACACCCCCCGAGGTCACGTGACCCCCCCCCCCGGAGCATATTAAAGAATGAGGGGAGGAGGAGGAGGAGGAGGGGTCTACCCTCCCCTCAGTACCCTTCACTCCTTCTCCTTAAGAGCTGCGCTCCAATTCGGCGTTACAGGGAGTTGCAAACGGCTGTCACTTTTTTTATACTGTCCTATCTACTAAGAACGACATCACATTGGTAGTAAGCATGCGAGTATTGGCCCAACACAGTCATTTTGTCAGACAAGAACCGCATTACAAAAACGAACGGCGATTGAGTATGTAACAAATGGTGATCGAGAATGTTGTCGGGCGGACAGGAGTACAAAAAAACACAAAAGGCCCCCCCTTTTGATGGTACCCTGGGCAACTACCCAGGCCACCCACCCCTAGGTCCGGTCCTGCCTTTACCAATACACAGTTTTACATAAAGGGACCCCAACATTTGGGTGCCCCCGAGAAATTGGGGGCACCCAATTTCGTGCTATTGGAAGTTGATAATAATATTGGCACAAAGTATGCCCTTGGCTTACGTGCTGAACAATGAGAAAGTAAAAAAATAAACGAAAGCAATTGGGATTTTGAGAAAACTGTTTTGCAACTCGGTACGCTCAAGCCACAGCTCACTAATTTCGTGAAATCGCTAGCAAGTCCATTCTCCTTCTGTCAGAAGCTGGCAATCACGCTGGCGAAGATACGTCGCTGAGTCGCGCGATACTTTTTTTGCCAAATTATGCAAGCACCACGGAGGATGCTTGGAATGGGGGTACAGGTGCCCCTTATGCTCATCTTACCCCAAAAATGCGCCATTTCGTCTAGATTTTCTCTAGAAAATTTACTGTTGCAGATGCCAGCACGGGTAACTACTCTTGTAGCAGGCATATGCTCCTTAATGCCGAGATAATTGAGCAAAATGTCTATCGACCATTCCAGAAAAGCGCTTCTGGTAGGTGCCGTTTTCAGCGTACGTGCGTGTGACGCTTACTTTACTCGCCTTCTAGAGTGGCGAACATGCGCGTACTGGGCTGGGACCTAACACATGTACACTGTGATTCTCGTAAGCATTGAAGTGTGTAGATGGAATGAACTGCATTCGTGTAGGCCAGGTGGGAGGTTAGTGTTCATGAAGATTGGGGCAAAATTAAAAGAACACCGCAACCACCGAGCCGAACATCAAGGTGCAGCGAAAGGCGTGTAAAATACACCGATAGTATCGTAAAATCCCTTAGGAACGCCCACCCAAAATGAAGAGATGAATATGGAAAAACATGGGGTGGGTTATCTGTGAGAATGGGACAGCAAAAATATGTATCAAAAAAAGAAGGCGATAACACACGGGGCTATCCCCCACAAACCACATAAAACGGGAACTGATACCGCGGATTCCGGACACGGCAAATTTGCATTTTATGATGCGATAAACACGCGGGACTTTGCTACGACATCCTGTGTCATGGTCAAAGGGGTTCCGGACGCAACAGATTCGCTTTACCGTGTTTGCACGCTTCTAACACGCAGATGTTCAAAAAGTAAATTGTGGCCGATTCTACCATACCTCATAGAACGGACTTTATGCAACGAACGCCGGCACAAAAAGTCAAAGCCGTTTACAACTCTGTGTAACGCCGAATTAGAGCGCAGCTCTTGAGGAGGAGGAGGGAAGGGTACTGAGGGGGGAGGGGGAGGGAAGGGCATTGAGGGGAGGATAGACCCCTCCTCCTTCCCGCTCTCCTCCTCCTCCTCCCCTCATTCTTTAATATCCTCCGGGGGGGGGGGGGGGGGTCACGTGACCCTGGGAGGGAGGGGTCACGTAACCTGGGGGGGGGGGTCACGTGAACCTGGGTTGTCGCTTGACCTCGAGGGGTCACGTGACCTTGCGGTTACGCCGACGGCGACGCCGCTCAAGCCGGAAACGGGCCCCTAAGAGCTGGGCACAAAAATGAATGCCGTGCAGTAGTCGCCGTTGTCAGAGTCCGACTATGTTTCTTCGCCGTCCACTGAGGTGATCCCTGCTTTCATCTGAGGCGTTTAAAGCACTTTAAGTGCCGCGCTTGTTGCGCATGTACGAGTGCGCGGCCGTCGGCTTTGGGAGGGTCGTCTTCCAAGCACCACTTTGCGAGCTCGTCGGGTCGCTGGGATTGCGAGGCCACGCAGTGCTGCTCCGTTGTTATCTTTTCCCGCCAGTGGGACGGCCTTTCGTTTAAATAAAGCCTCCTAGTATAATTTTTACAGCGGAGCTGTTAAGGGCTAGTTTTCCCAGGATCGTGCCCGGTACCAAACAAATGTTGACACCCGTGGTCGACACATTGCACAACACTGGTTGCCGCTGTTGCTCATAGATGGCGGTAGCTGTCCAGAGTGTCGTGTTTGCCGCTTGTCTGCTTGCCGCCCTCGCTCATAGATCGCGGCAACCTTTCCAGCCTCGGCAACCAGACAACTGGTTGCTGCCGTTGCTCATAAATGGCGGCAACATTTCTTCGGAGGAAGAAGAGCGGGACCGGAACGAACGGCAATGTGCGCAGCAACGCGAATGGTTCCGCAACCGCCGCGAGGCCGCTATCGCCTAAAGTTCCACTGCGTCGAGCGTCGCCTGGAAAGCCACCGCCGAGAACGAAAGCTACAACTCCGCTGCTCTTCCTTCACCAAAGTAAATAGGCTAAAAGTATATATATATATATATATATATATATATTTACATACACACATACATACATACACGAGTCGGTAGACGCGAGAATGCGCGATACGAATACCAAAATGGTGAATGTAAACAAACGGTCACGATGGTGTTGGGGCTAGCCACTTTATACAGAGTATTGCACTTTTCTTTAGTTTCGGTTTTCGCGATTTTGGCGAAAAAAACAGTGCGCTTCAGAGTCGCCCAAGCGCGGTGCAAACGTCACGCGAGAATTTCCCGCGAACTGGCGTGTTACGGGAACCGATGCCGCCAATCGCGGATGCAGCAGATGTTCATTTCACGGTGCAACAGACATTCGGGACAACTCGTATAGGGTATGTTTTCACTGACGTAATTTCGTTTACCATTTTGTTGTTGCGATCTGTCTGGCGTGTGCCAAACTCGAGCATTTCAACGATTTACATGCCTTCTCAAATGTGTAGAGCACCGCTGACATCATTTCAACCGGTTACGATGTAATCCTTCAATGTAGTAAATTTGTTTGAAAAAAACAAACTAACAACAAAATGGCGGATTGACGTCATGTGCAAACAACCTATATCGCGTGCGCAGATCGCGCACAAAGAACGCGGGAACCACTACGAACGCGCATGCCACGGGAACAAATATCGCGGACACAGCAGACTCGCATTTCACGATGCAACAACTTGCAAGTCACTTGAACCAATATCGCGTGCGCAGATTATTGACAAAAACGCGTGAACCCGCTAAAAACTCCCTTGTCAGAGGTACCGCACATCGCGCGGTTGATGTGATTCCTGTCGGACTTCGCGTGATGTCCGACGGGAATAGGGGGTGGGCGATATTTCGGGACTTTTATGGTTAAGTTAACAAAGTTGCCCCAAAACACTTTGTGAATGCACCGCGCTCGAACACTCATCCACGAGTGCTCATTGCGAAAGAGTAATTTTATATAAGAATTATATTTTTAGTATGCTTTGGTTTTGCACAGCCTCATCAGCTTTACATTTACATGTTTCTCCTCAATGAAATCAATATTTTTGTGGTTTTAAAAACTTTTCAGCCCTGTATAACATTTCGCCCGAATAAACTAAACATTTTCACCACCTCTTCTGCTAGAGAATATTGCGCGCCAAACATTTGACAAACGAGGCAACGGTTATATCGTATATTAATGGAGCTCACACCCGCTCCCTAAACTTCTGTAATACAAGACAGGAATAGCAATGCGTCAAAAGTCAAGTCTAAACTAAGACTTGAACTTTGTTTAGACTTAAAGGTTAGAAGGCGCAAACAAAACAAGGGCAATAAAGGCACAAAGACGGCAGGACGGGCGCTAACTCACTACTGATTTTATTACAAATACTTTGTTACTTCTATACACAAAATTGAACTTTTGTTTAGACGTTTCCCCTATCGTCTTCAACAGTTCGGCCGCGTGAGTGTAACTCCGATCGAGAGTAGCCCCAGCTAGATTGGATCTCCAAAACTAATAAAATGTTGAAACAACAAACAAAAAGAAAATTGAAGCAGTTGTGAACAACAAATGTGACTGCTCCAAATGTCGATTGTAGACTAGAATATGCATTGTTTTTCTCGGTTTTATTAGCGCTCCTCTCTGGATGGATGTCGTCGTGGTCACAGCCGGCTTAGGTCTGCGCTTGCCGCTCTTGAAACTGTTCCAGCTGCGGAGGGATACTCAGCTCGCAGCACGCGGCTATAAAGTATTCCGAGCATAAAGCTGGGGTCACATTGCATATGCATCATAAAAAAAGATAGTCTGCATACGGATACGAACGCGAGTCACGCGAGATCCATGCCTCGAATGCCAGTTGAAGGAGAAAACTTGGCACGCGGCATTCAAACCACGGTAATGGCGGTGAACTCGTGCTTGCAGACTGTGACCCTGGTTTTAATGAGAATGTTTCATTTGGGGGGGACGCCAATTCTCTCGGCACACAGCTCGCGCAATAGCACCTCGACGCGGGCGAGCAGCTGCTTTATTTGGATCTGAGGTGGAGCGACTTGGAAGCCTTGGAAGACTTTACTTGTCTTTAAAGGGACACTGACAGGGTATTTCTGCTCTCCAAGGTTTTTATTTGTACATGACTCATGAAAGCCCAACTACTACCCGGAACAGAATTTGCGGCTCGAAATTTGGCTTGTTTCTGCCCGAAAACCGCCGATCGAGAACTGGCCGGCTTGAGTTGAGCTCACTCTCTTCTCCGTGGTCACGTGCACAACCACCAAAGATAATCAAAGTCGTTGGTCATCGCCCACGACTTTGATACCCACTCAATGCTAAAAATAGACAAAAAAATATGATACCCATTTTTAGTGGCTTGTTAAACAGCTGCAAATACGTTGAATGAAAAAAAAAAAAAAGTTGCACAGCCACGTGATTTTTGGTAACTTTCCCCTCTATATTTCTTCTTCCTCCCCAGTCCAGTTTCAATTTCAAGCAGTTACGTTTTTTTTTTTTTTTTTTTTTTTTTTACTTTATTAAAAGTTATAACTATACGTGACGCTGTAGCAAAATATTGATTGGGTTGTCTTCTGACAAAAAAATAACTTTTTTTTCTTTCTTTTTTTTTGTGTGTGTGTGTGTGTGGGGGGGGGGGGGGGGGGGGGGGGCGGCGGGCGGCGGGCAGGGCAGGAACGCTCGGCCGATCGGGCCAAGAAAATGCACTCGGAGTCTCGGAGTAGCGAGAGGTTGCCATGTGAACGGTTACCACGTGTCTTTAGGCTTAGGAACGCCCAGAATCAGACGACTATCTTTAAAATGGGGCGAGCTCATCACTCATTCCTTTATGATTTGAGCGAGATAAAGCGAAGCCAGAGCCGGCTGCACCATTCACTGGCAATGAAAGTGGCGAATACTGCAGCGACCATGACGAGTTTGCTCCGAAGTGAGCGGAAAGGGCGCCGCCATGTTTGCTATTTCTCGAATCTTGCGTTAGGGGCGAGCGCCAACTCGAAATCCAGTTTGGATTCGGCGCATGCGCAGTGGTGAGCCCGTATTTCTTAGGGGACCCCAAGCTTTGGGGTCCCCTATCTACTAAGGTCGCTATTAGGGAGCTTTAGTAGATCGTCCCAATAGCTCCGATCACGACACCCGATAACAATAGGAAGTTTTCGTAGACCGTGTTTCCCCCTGCGCTAAGCCCTCGGGAACGAAGAAGTCACTACTGTGCCAGCGCGCCGATGGCCTTGACTGTAGATTTACGGGTATCGTTGCGGAGTGCGTTGCGGGACAGCAGAAGGCAGGACCAACTCTCTGTTTTTGGATATCGCTACAGGTGTTACCGGAAGGATCTAGTAAACTTGCTTATATCCCGCCGTTGCGAAGCAACCGAAATGCGTAGGTACTAGAGAGAGAAGCGTTGTGATAGAGGTTGGGGGGTAAAGAGAGAGCCAATAGTGTATGCGCACTGCGTAGATCCTATTTCCCTGTAGTCAAGTGACATGTACCCGGCCCTGGATTGGTTGAGATGGTTCTGCTGAGATCTGCCGTAAGACGAAACGGGGCTTGTCTCGACAGCCATGTAAATGTATATATCGCCGTATCGTCCTCTCCCGTGGTCCGTTCGATCGCCGAGGTTGCTCGCGATTGGCCGTCCGCGCTCCAACGATTACGGCTTGCGCAACGTTTTGCAATTCTGAAGCTCTATTTTTAAGTCCCTTAATGGCGTTCGACCTTCTTGGCGCGCTTAAGCGATTCTGATGTCCGTATCATCCATGGGGTCAGACAGGCTTCGACCGAAACACGTGTACGAAAGATGACGTTTTTTGTTTTTTTTTTGCGTTTTCTTTTCCCTTTGTTTTATTTATGATTGTTGGTGTATGGTCGTCGTGAATAAGTGTTTCCTATTGGTCGTTGTTTTGTCTTTGCCAGTGGCATCAAAAACACTTAAAACGATTCAAGTTTTTTTTTTTTTTTAGAACATAAAGGGGGGGAGGGGGTTTAAATAGAAATAATTCTTGGACGCGTATGGCCTGTGCAACGGCGATCTCTGGCATCTTTGAGGGAGAGAGAGACCAGATATTTGCCGTGCGCTATTTCCAAGCAAGCCCTGACGGGGTGTGGGCCAACGCGGAGTTTCCGCACGAGGTATGGCACGTGTGCACGAACCGCGTCAAGTCTGTGCATGCGCCCTGCCAACACCAGCGTCTTGGTGTATACGTTCAAATTATCGGGTTCGAGAATCATTGTGGCCTCAAAAAGTTTTTAGAGCGCACAGCTCTTAAGCGCGATCCAAACCAACGCGTTTTGGTGCGTGCGGAGGCCGTATACGCTTCCCGGGAATTCCGTATTTCGTGACGTCGCGCTGATTCCTTGCGCCTTCCGGGCGCGTATAAGGAAGGTAGATGATTTTAGCTTTCTCTGAAGGCGCACAAAAACGCGCTGTGACGTAGCAGGGTGCTCCACTCCCGGCCAATTCGGTGGAGGGCACCAGTTCTGGCTCTGCGTTTCTTTGCCGTCTGGCGCAGATGCTCTCTGCTCTCCCGAAAGCGCACGTTCTAACCAACGCGCATGCTTGTGCACCAGAAATGTTCAGCAAAAACGTCGCGAAATACGCAGTTTCCGGGAAGCGTACGGCCTACGCGCGCACAAAAACGCGTTGGTTTGGATCGTACCTTTGGGCGCCCGTTTCCGGGTCGCCTTCGGCGTAACCGCGCGTTGCATTATGGGACGTTTTCCCGTTAAAGCTAGCGAGAAAATTTTTCCGCCAAGTTTAGCGGGACATTTAGCGAAATTTTTCCGCTAAATGGGAGGGGAGGGGGGCATACCCTCCCCTCTTCCTCTTCAAGAGCTGCGCTCTAATTCGGAATTACAGATAATCGTAAACGTCTTTCACTTTCTTTTTTTTTTTTTTTTTTTAATTGCCGAGTTTCGAAGGTCAGATTTCTGGCTTTTTTTTCGTGTGCGTGCGTCGTCGTCCTAAGGAAAAAAAAAACTTTCAGCGATTGAAGCGAAAAGTGCATATCACGCATGCAACATACAGCGCAGCATTCGTTTCAATAAAGAATAATCATAAAACAAACGTCCTAACCATGTAATGGATGATAAGGAGCTTCTGAAAACAAGGCGAAGCCCGCAGCGCTCACCGTATACGTTCCCGGTGAAGATTACTGTTGCCCAAGCTGCCGCGGCGACGGCAGCTTGCGACGCGGGGAGTGACGTCACTAGCAAAGTTTTGGTACAGTCCATTCACTTTTCTTTTGGGGAGGAAAAAAGGAGGAGGGGTTATCCCCTCCCCCCTAACTAATGATGACCGTCCGGCTTCTGGCTGTGACTCCCACGTTAGTATTTACTCTTTCGCAAGCCCTAATTTTCCCTCCTCTCTCTCTCTCTTTCTCGTGGGCAATCGTTGCAGGTGATACCACAGCTTCGCTGTCCAACTACCTTTCAGCGTAAATTAAAGCCCCCACCTTTTTTTTCTTTTTTTTTTTTTTTTGGGGGGGGGGGGCGACTTTTACCATATGTATAGCAATTCTATCCCACTCGCTGTGTCCTCTAGCTACGCGAATTTTTTTACCATACTATTTCTCTGTGCGCGGTGTGCAGCCAGTAAAACAAGTGCACCTAGCAACGGATTGCTGTTCCGCATATCGTGCGTGCCACCTACGCCGTCCTCGCAGACAGTGTCTACACCTCCGTGTGACTCTGGGCGGTCGCGATTGAGCCATCTGTCATTTACTGGGTGACTGTCGCGACATCGCAGTGCAGCAGCGGCGGCCTCTGCACAGCCCCTACCTTCCTCCGATATATACAGGCAGTGTTTAGGTCTTAGCGTTTCTGCGCAAAGCCGATATCCCTTTTTCACAGCTAGAGAAGGTGCAAACATCGCGTCCTCCTTTCATTGTGCCCCATTTTCCTCAAATATGGGATTAGGGCAGGCACGTAGCCAGGGGGGTGGCCCATGCCCCCCCCCCGAAATCTTTCAAATAATTGTGGTAGCTGTTGCCTGTCACGCCTAAATGAAACGGTAGTCCTTAAAAAAAAAAAAAGTCGTAAAAAAGGGGGGGGGGGAGAGAGAGAGAGAGAGAGAGAGAGAGAGAAGAAAATAGTTTCTTTCACCTTGGGTAGATGGCGCCATTAAAACTGAGCTTTGTCGATGATATGAGGTTTTGGCGGATTTACTCTTGAAATGTGAATATTTCTATCTTACCAACATTGCAATGCGTGGATAGAAGCGCCGAAGGACAGGGACAAAGTGAAGAAGGTAACGACAACACGCAGCGTAGTCGTGTTGCCCTTGTCTTCTTCACTTTGTCCCTGTCTTTCGATTCATGAACCAACCAGCCCAACTGAACATTTTGCTATTACAATGCACCCAGGTGTTCGCCACGCTCTAGTTCCCAGGGCCGCCACCCCGCGGCTGCAAATCGCGAAAGATTCCCGCTCTTTGCTGTTACGCAACTGAATCGTGTTATTTCGCGTGACGCGGTGTCTGCACCCCGTCTGCTAAGATGAACATTGGAAACATTCAAAACTGCAAATTCTTTGGAAGTGGAAATTGTTGCATCGCCCCTCTAAAGGGACGCAACAACAAAGCAGATAGATTATTCTTGAAATGGAATGCTCATAGACTACTTCGTATACACACCAAGTTTCGCGATTTTTAGAGCTGTAGTAATTGCAATAATCAATTTACGAATTTCGATCGTTTTCATCTGGTGACCAGGCAACACTGCCCAACTTAGTCACACCCAAAAATTAAAAGCGTGCAATTTAGGTTTTGATGTGTCATTTATGGGAGAGGGGGAAAAGTAAACCGAGTTATACCAGGAATGCTCTACGCAGACGACATTGCACTGTTAGCAGACATCCAGGGTAGGATCCGTGGATAAGAACGAGACTCTCTGGGCCTCATATTGAGAAGCGACAAGTCGGGAATAACGGCTTCTAACGATGAGAAGGGGGGGAACATGTCACGTGACTAGGCGCGTCGCTGCGTGCCCCTAAAGGTCACGTGACTCGGTGTCGGTGCTCGTGGAGCCCTCCACGGTCCAAAGTGCTCGACGTCAGAGCGCAGTGGTGGCGCTGCTGTCGGCTCTGCGCATGCGCATAAAAGGCTCTTGACACGAAGCACCTCTGGTTGCAGCGCACAGCAACAACATGCACTGCCTGGCGCACGCCGTGAACGCCCTGGCGGGCTCGCTGTTCACGCTGTGCGGCCACGGCGACGTGGAGGACCGACTGAAAGAGTTCCTGGCGCTGGCGTCTTCGAGCCTGCTCCGCCTGGGGCAGGAGGCGGACCGGGAGGCCGGCAGGGAGGCAGTCTTCCTGCTGCTACACCTGCTGGTCGACGAGTCGCCGTTCCTCACCATGGACCTCCTGGAGTCCTGCTTCCCCTACGCCCTGCTGCGCAACGCCGCCCACGCCGTCTACAAGGCCGAGGCCTGACCAATAAAAGCCACCCCTGGTCCCTTCTGTACACGCTGCCTAACGCGTGTCCGACTGCTGCGCTTAGCGTCGTCCTTTACATGGCTTGTACTCGCGTCACATCGCATACGTTTGACCATCGGTACTAGACTACCTCGGTTGCGGAATTCCGCGGAAGGGAGTACCTTCCCCCCTTCCCCCCCCCCCCCCCCCCCCCCCCCGTCACTCCCTTCAGCCCGCCTCCCGTCGTTCGAAGCGCCATCTAGATTTTCGTTGACGAACTGTGTGTTCCATAGAGTATGGTGGAATGCCATCTAGACACAGCACTTCGAAACGGACGTATCCAATACGATACACTGCAGTTACCGTAGCGGCCTTCCGGCGCATCGAAGGACGGGAGGCGAGTCGTGGCGAGTGGGGTCGTGCATGCAGCGTCTATACTCTGTTTCACCTTATGATGTACCGCAGAAAAGGCCACAAGCGCGAGCTTCTTGCTCTAGGACACATCTCGGCGGCACAAGCTCTCGTGCGTTAAGAGTAGCTCCCAACGCTACGAGCTCGCGCTTCTAGCCTTGTCTGCGGTACAACATAAGGTGAAACGGAGTATAGGAGCAGTTCCGTAACTGACCTAATCTGATAACGTTGCTTTTGACCACCATGAAAGAGGAGGAGAGGGAAGCTGCTTTTGTAAGAAATTGGAGTGACGGGTGAATCTTCAGGGAGGAGAATAGCGACCCCTGTGCAAATCCGGGGGGCACGAAAGAGGATCCTGGTAAGAGGGGAGCTCCCTCTTCTCTGGTGGTCATCGGAGCGCCCTTTGAATAACGTCACGTGCAAGCCATGTAAGTGGTCCCGGAGCGGGAACAAATGACGTCACAGAGGCTGTCGGATGTCGCGAACCCGGCTGTTGGTCGTACAGGTTCCGGCAAAAAGCAGGAGGGAGGCCGAGTGTCCCTGTCGTCACAGCGTCCCAAGCCCGACTGGCGGAGTTGCAGCAGAGCGGGCGTCTGCCACATCCGCCAGGACCTAATGACTATAGTAACGCGATACCGGGAACCAGTTACTTTTTTCGCTAATTTGGAACTAACGCGTTACTGTTTAGTGTTAACTCTAAGAATGGTACTCTTTTTTTTTTTTTTAAGGAACTAGGAAGAGTAACGTCGCCACAGTTACTTTTCAGATAAATGCGTAAAAATATAATGGCACCTTTATTTTTTTTTTTTTCAACAAAACAATGTTGAAAAAGTGACACGGGAAAAAAGCTGTAAAAACAGCTTGACGAGCCATCTAAACCAGCAGTCGCGATGCAGGCACCAAAGTAACTATACAAAAATAAAAGATGACACGTGCACTACATGTACTGCAAAAAAGAACTAACGCTATACAAGATAAGTAGCATATTGATACAATTTACACGGTAGTGAAAACATACACCGAAAGTTAGAGCAGCACTGAAATAAACGCGGAAGAAAACGTCGATTCCAGAGATTTTAGCGCTTATTGCGGACAATTTGGCTCGAAATAAACATTTGAAATAAACATTTCCCGTGAGATGCTTACCGATATATTGCTAAGCTCAATTCCTTACCTACTAAGCTGGGTAGTCGGCAAATTATATTTTAAACTTTCGTTCCCGTAATTAATTTAAAAAAGGGTACTTCCCAAGGTTATTTTGATTCGTGTTGGGTGTCTATAAATTTTATCTACTAGGTTCGATAAGTTTTTAAGGTGATATTGGGATAAATTTGTTTCTATTTTATACCTTGCACATAAACGATATTTATATAAATCAAAAAAATTCATCACACCAATTTGACTAAAAAAATCATGAGTTGTATGTTCTAGTGGCACATTGAAGATACTCCTTAATATTTTTTTTTTTGGGGGGGGGGGGGGGGAACAAAGATTTTTTGGAGGTTTGTATAGGTAGTAGTGCCCCATACGAGTTGACTATAATTTAAAGGTGAGAAATATTGAATTATATAATATTAACTTTGTTCTAAATGGTAGAATGCGTTTATGACGATATAGAATACCGACGATGCTAGATAATTTAGATATGATATGATTAATATGGTCGTCCCATGGGGGGGACAAGTTACCTTGAAAAATAACGCCCAAAGTCTTAAACGCGGGAACGATTTCTATTTGAGAATTTATAAAAATATCCCCGGTAATATTAATATATTTATTCTTAGGTCGGAATATAACCGCTTTTTGTCTTAACGGCGTGTATTTTTAATGCATTCTGTCTACTCCATCTATAAAGGTTTCTTGTGTTTCGTTCGCGTTATCAATAAGCTCCGACGCGTCATCACCATCAAACAATAAGCTCGCATCAACTGCATAAATAAAAAAAAATTGAGTTGAGTGACTAATATTTACGATATCATTTATATATACATTGAATAAGAAAAGCCCGAGAATGCTTCCCTGGGAAACCCCCGATTCATTCGGTATTATTTCAGATGAGTGGCCGTTTATACGAACATACTGTCTGCTGGAATATACATATGAACGTAGAAGTTTTGATACGCGAAATCTATATATATCTAACTTCTTTAGTAGCAAATGATGATGTAGATAGTCGAACGCTTTAGTAAAATTACAAATAAACCGAGAGTGAGTTTTCTTTTTTGAAAATTTCTAAGTATATATGTTCTTTTTTCTGCAAGGAGAGCCAGTTCTGTGGATCGACGTTTTCGAAAACCAAACTCGCAAGAAACGACAACCAAATAGTCTCGCAACTCGTGAAAGGGGGCACAGCGAATAACTGCCGTAAAAACGGTCTAAAAGAAAAAAAAAATCTGTGCTTGGCCAAGGTGGTCCCGCAAACGGGGATGGTGATGATTGTACCCGTACTGGAGCACCCGCAGCATACTTTGGTATTAATTCAGTTACTGTAATTTAGCTACTTTTCGGTAATTTGTAACTTAATTACATTCGGCTAAAAGGAATTGTAATTTAAGTACTTTCTAGCGTCAGTAATTTCAAAATTTCAGGCACAATTACAATTATTTTCGCGAGGCCCTTTGCGGTGCTGACGGAATTCCTCCGAAAGCATCAAGCGGCCTAGCGCGCGGTAACACACTCGCACACGTAGGCACGCACGCACACACAACAAAAATAGCGTCGCATTGTTTGTGGTCTTGTTGCTTACACTGCGGGCTGAAGAGCAATCCACTGGAGCCTACCTCAACGGCGCCGTGTGGCGCCGTCTGCACTGCGAATCCTCTGGAGCCTGCCTCAACGGCAGAGCTGTACAGCTGTACCTGCTCAACGGCGCCGTGTGGCGCCGTCTGTGCTGCGAGCAGAAAACAATGGCGGAAACATGCCAAAAGTGAGCTTCAGCTTTTCGTCGAGGTTGGGGATTTTAATTGTCTACCAAGTTATTTTTCTATTTTGGCCATTTTTTACGTCCCTCTTTCGGTACTGCCGCATATTTGTTTCTTTGTAGTATTTTAAAGTTTATTTCCTGTCGGTTGTACTACGGATATTTGCATAAGCATTGTGGAGACTGACCTCCCACCTGTGAATATTGTCACCATTGATTCGGGAGCCCCCGATTCGGTTTTTATATATAAATATATATTTCTGAGGCATTATAATTGCAACTCAATGTAAATCATTTACAGTAACACGACGTTTATGTAAATGTGGTCGTATTAGCGCCTGTGGTTATTGTCGCATTTTCATTTGCCTGGCTAACAAAAGTGTGTCAACCCAATTTTTTTTCTTCAGCGATCTCGCGTCTTCGAGTATATGAACCAATTTATTATTAGCTATTAAAAATATAAGAACGTAGCACTCTATTGCCCCAAACTGTCAGGTTCTATTAATTTATTTAACAAAATTCGTAAATGGAAAGTACAATGCGTGACATTTATGCACCGATGCTTAAGCTTCCTCAAACGTTGGGGCATGAAATGAACAAATGCGTTGATTTCTGTATGCAACTCGTTTAAAGTTGCATGGCCCAAGTCGGGTCGCTCTCAGAACTAAGTAATTGCATTACTTATTAAAAGTAATGTGTAACTGCAATTAATTAATTTGCACGTAGTAGTAATTGTTAAAGTAGTTTTGGAGCAAAGTAACTGTAATTAGATTACATTCTGGAATTCATTCACCCATGCATGACCCACAGAGCAAGGAGATACAAAGCGTTTCCGAGCCTTTATTCGACGGAGGGAGCGGGTGCTTTTCCTGGAGGTCAGTTTCTGGGGATTGTTTACCCAAACGGCCGTGGATTACGGCACAACCGATTGATCAAACCTGCTCTGTTTGCCGCTGAGCGTACGTTGCACCCTAATTTGAATCGTCCAACCCCCAGATGCGCTTTTGCGGGGTCTCGACTTCCGGCTCTATTTCTCTGCCCCTTTTACTTCGTTTCCAATCTGATTACCGGCCTTGCCTCTTTCCCGGTATGTCACCCTTGGTGTTGCCCATGTTCCTGCTTCCCCAGTCCCGTCACTCGAGGAGTATTCGCTCGAAACTTCTGTGTTGTCGCTCTGCTTGTTTGCGTGTTTTCTTCGAGTGGAAAGACCGCTCTCGGCTTGGAGCTGCAGAAGCATTTGGCATCAGTGGATTTACTCGTGTCTGCGTCGATGGTTTTCCTGTAGTTTCTGTAGTTGCGGTGGTGGGATGAAGGAGCGAAAAAGTGACCGTGACCGGTGTGATTAGGAAGTGGTGGAGAAAATATTGTCGACCTAAGTAGCAACAGCCGTTCAGAATTTAGGACTCCGTTCCCGTTAGCACCTCGATAACTGTTTCACTTTCAGGGCCGCTTCATCCCCGCTTTACGGCGATTTGGTCCGCTGTAGCGGTAACTGAATCAGTGCTTTCCTAGGTGTACACCTCCCCCCCTCTCCTAGTTTTTACTTTTTAATTTTCCGCAATAAAACAAAACAATGTAACATCTATTTTGCGCGAAACCTTTGTTTTCCCGAGCGCGCTAGCTGAACAGTGGTTCCTATATGAAGCCAGCGTCAGAGTAGCATCAGAGCACGAGCCGTTTCGTCGCCTTTCCAACGCGCTGCTTAACTCTGGCTCCTCCTCCCATTGTGGCGAAGGAGAACAAAGGAGAGGTTTGCCCGTTGGATATATATTCCTTATTGACATTTGTGGTGGTATCACACTTTGATACCGTGACTGATACTGTCTGATCTTGCCTTTTGCTTTACTTCGTGCTTTCGTAAGGAAATTGCGCATTTTTCATTAAATGCCCAATCTTTCGGGCACCAAAAAGAGTGAAATAAACGGAGCAAAAAAAATTGCACACTTGTGCCCCCCCCCCCCCCCCCCCGGAAACCCCTGGAAAATCTGCCCCCCCCCCCTAATTTTAATTCGTGGAGAAACCCCCACCTGAACCCTGCCTTATGGCGTCTTCTGTCAGTGGGGAAATAAGCGTGAGACTTCAAACTAGACAGAAGACTAAGAAGCAGCCCAATGACTGGGCAACGTGAAGAACGTACGGAGAGCTCTTGTTGATAAGGCCAAGCAAGCATTCATTGATTGCGACATAAGGGAAACAAACGGGAGGGCATCTAGTAGGTGGACGAAAAAAAGCCCACGGTGGGCAGATAGCAGACAAACACTCGTTGGTACTTTCCGTTGGTACTGGCCAGTGCCAGTAGCGTCCATGAACCTCGGTCGCAAGTTACTTGAGATTGTTCGAGCCTCCTCTCACGAATATTTTGGGTGTTCAAGATTGCTTGCCAAGTTGCCAACATTTACATTAAAGCACGTAACTGGGAGTCGTGAAACATTCTGGGCGTGCTCATGTATCATTCGCGAGGCCCACGCTAGACTTCGTGATCTTTTAGCGGTGATGGAATCGCCGCGTCGTTTGCACCTAACTGCGCCATGAACGAAAGTCTGCTACATGTTGCACCAAAGTGTTATTTGGGCTCAGAATTGCTCCACACCGACGCCGCGATGGGCTTAAAATGGGGGGGGGGGGGGGGCGGGGGGGGGGGGAGGGGGGGGGGGGGAGGGGAGGTCTCCTCTATTTAGAGAAGTAGAAGGAACGAAAAGTGGTACAAGTACGTGTTTGACAGCGTTTCTACTTGCCGTATATAGAGTTTCATCTCAGATCAGAGCACACTCGAAGAATCGAACCAGGCTGGAGAAAAAATATCGAGATGATTTCTATCGGGATTTAATTCGTGATTTAAGTCAAATCAGTTATACCACGATGATTTAAATCGAACCTTTCCAGCAAAAATAATCCCAAAAATATATTTTAATTTTCTATGCTTTCTTTCTACATGCGTTTATTAAAATTTCAATCCAATAATCATTGAGGAAGAGATATTTCTATCGTGCCGAACAGGAGCCAAAAGCCCTTGTGAGCAATGGGAGCGCTCAGCTTTCCTTCTACCTTCATTCGTCAGTTACGTCAAGCAAGTCAGAATGCGAAAGAAACGAAAATGAGAAGAGTCCTATTGCGAGCAAATCAGAACGCCAAAGAGAAAGCAACTGGTGCTTTTGAACGAACTGAATAATCAAACTGGTTGTGTTCTAATTTGGCAAATTTACATTTAGGAGATTATGTTAATTAAAGTATACTTTAAATCCACAATAATGTTCTTCCGCAATAATATCGGTGATCGCACGCATTGGTCAATTGATCTGCCCCGTTTAAAAATGGATCTTGTAATAAAAAATAATTATTTTTAAGTAAATGATGTAAATCAAATAAATCCATTTTAATCGAAAAAGTCAGATTTATTTGATTTTTTTTTTATTCAACTTTTTTTTTTTTTTGTACCCTGACTCGAACACACATAGCAAAAGCGCAAGTCGCGGGACATTCCTTGCACTTGATTAGTTTGTCTGGTGAAGGGGAGATCATTGATGCCACGATGTCGCGCATCGATGCTACGCATCCACCGGCCAGAAGCGCCGATGAAGCACATCCACCGCCAGCTGGTCGCTGATATCGTCAAAACTCCCAGACCATGTCGGCGATCTCGGGAGCTAAAAGACCCCAGAAAACTTTGCAAAAATAGTGGGATGGTGGCTACTGTAATAAGACTGAACCAGGACATTGTACTTTTCACGAGATCACTGGATTCTCATGTCTGCCACATGCCTTCGTTGCATGGCTGTAGAATACCGTGGCTCTTTGAGCCGCTCTCTTCATTCAACCTTTACCGCCCCTCACCAGGGTGCATGCATCGAGCTTCACCGCGTTGCACCGGAGTGCTAGGAGCAGCGGCTGACCTGGGAGACGCCAGGCTTAGCGCCGCAAGAGGCACGCAAATTATGCTCAGGATTTTTTGCGGGTCGACCTTCTTTGTCCTACTTTTAAGCTGATCTAAAAAAAGAATATGTGAGAAGAAATCTGAGCAGAGAAAGAGCCAAGTACCGCAAAAGGTGAGGCCCACCTGGGCGAAGCGTCGCCATGCCCGAGTTGGGATGCCCATGTGAAACCCCCGTGGGTAGCTCGGCTTCGCAGGGGCCAAGTTAGCAACGGTGTGGACTCCAAGGCGGCGAAGTGGGCATGCTCAACCTGGACTAGCTGTACAACTCCCCAAACGGCACTTTCCGCTAATATGGAGACTATGTACTGTGCGTTCTGGAAATTCAACGTAAGAGGTTGGCTCAATTCGATAGCGAATCACCGAGGACTGTAATTGTAGGCGCCAAACTTTATTACTTACTTACTTCTTAGGCCGTTTGACGCGGGGTGGATATTGTTACGCAGAGTAGCGAATACGAGAGTGAATTCAAAACATGGTTTTCACAATGTCGTATCTGTTATTAAATTATTAATAAAATTCGGTGTCTGTGGACGGCTCAAGCTGGCTATGTATCCCGATTACCTGTCCAGCAGGATTTTATGTAAAAATGTGCGCAGTTTTTTTTTTTTGTACATTCGTAATGCTCAATTATTTATGGCCTTGCTCAAGAGGGTTTATTGATTTATCGGTAATAACTGAAAACGAGCGCGTTGGTCAATAGATACAAATACTTGAAAGGATAAAACCTCGACGACGGGGACGAAAACAGGGCTTCATTTCTTTAAAGAAGTCCCGTTCCCGTCCCCGTCCTCGATGTTTTGTCCTTTTAAGTGTCCGTATTGACTTATTAAAATGGTAATATTTCCAGCGGGCCCACGGAGAAAGTGAGTCATGCTCAATTTGCTGTGCACTGCATTACCCCACACTGTAAGGAGAATATGAAATGACCCCGAACGAAATGATATTCCCGGGCCGACCTCACCTGGGCAGCCCACGCAGGCCCCTCGTGCCCCCCCCCCCCCCCCCCCCCCCTCCTCTTTTTTGGATCCCACTTTGTGCTACTTGGGGAGAGAGAACAAACCACGGGTCTATAATACTCATATAAATACTGCAGTCACGGCAGTCCCCGCGTGCAGCTGTCGATCGAAAGAGCAGCGAACTTCGACGCAACTCTGGTTTTAACGCCGCTAAAGAACAGCAACATCTTTAAAGCGGAAGTATTTTATAATATTTCTGGGTCGTCCTTTTTGCAGTTTGTAATGTTGTCGCGGGCGCAGCTGGCCAAGCAGGCAGCGCGCCCGTGGCTTAGCGGTTATCGAGCTTGACTCCCACGCGAAGAGCCGATCGGGTTCGATTCCTGGCTGCGGATGCACCTTTTTGTTGTTTCTGTAGATGTCGCGTTCTGGCAAATTCGAGAACCTTGTAGGGCTCATCCGAGGTTAGAATATTCTACGCGCCGAACCTTCTACGCCAATTGTTCCAGAAGCCCACGCGTGTACGTAAGGGGCTCCGCGTGGCGACTCGAAGTCAGTCTCGCGCTAGCGTTCGATCTTGCTGTTACGCCGCCTGCGATGCTGAACTTTTTCTATTTTGTTTTGGGGTTAAGTTAGCCCCGTGAATCGTTTAATCTGCTTCAGTTTTCATCGCCTCATCAAGTGTCACTCGTGACATTATGAGAGCCTTGAGTTCGGTAGCTTCATAAAACTTCAGGGGCACATTTTGATTGATCGGCGGGTTAGCGGATATGCTGCTTCTTGCTGGCGTTTCGCAAAAATTATATTAACGAGCTAAACAAGCTACTGAGCATAAAATGAGGAGGAAAGAGAGGATTTGTCCCAATGAAGTGTTGCGCTATGATTCCCTTCTAAATCATTTTTAATACCCGTTATAAATAGAACCTACTCTGACTAGAGCCTTATATAAGAAGACAGTGTTCCTTTTATGCCCTATCTATTCTTATCGCAGAAATAAGTAATATGCTCCAGTATGAAAGAGGAACCCTCGATCACTGTCATAAGTGAAGTCATTTAGAGATGCAATCACTCTTTTATTCTCAAGTGATGTGCTAACAGATGTTGGCATCAGCTCCAAACGCGTCAGTAGCTGCTCCAAAGCAATATTTTGCCTGCTAGAGAGCCTGCTGCAACTTGCAAGGGGTCAAATACCGCTTTCATTACTGTCTTTACCTTGGAAAAGTATGCTGGCAGATATACGTGCTGTTGCAAACACTTTGATCAAGGCCGATGGGAGATGTCGTACATTTGAAAACTTTTATTCGGGAAAGCCAGCGGAAAACTTAACGAAGTCGTTCGCTGCAAACGCATTCTTCAGCCTATTGTTTGTTGCGGGATCAGCTGTTTGGCGCACTCTATCCGATAACTCGCTTCAACTTTAAGCGACCACATGCCAGTTTTCTGTCTGACATCTTTCAATCGTGGCAAAAATACACCGAAACGCGATACTTACTCTTACCGACGCATAAATGAAGAATCACTGGAAATGTTTTTTTTTTTTGTCCTGCTCGAGCAATCAAACTGGGAGAACGTCCTTGTGGAACGTGACCCCAACCTTGCGTATGCACTTTTTTCTAACAAATTTAAGCTTTGTTATGACGTCGCTTTTCCGCTTATTCAAGTAAATAATCGTCAAAAACATGTAAAGAAACCTTGGATTACAAATGACTTATACAGGCGTATTAAGATGAAAGATAGGATGTACCATAATTTTATTAAACATAGGCACCAAAATTTTCTCATTGAATTAAAAAAAAAAAACAAGAAATAAATTGAACTCCGACCTTAAAAAGGCCAAATCCGAATATTATCAAAATATATTTTCAGGGTATACAATGACCCAAGAAAGATATGGGAAACTGTGAACGAAATTACTGATAGGAAAAAACGCGTGCAGGGAACGCAAAGTGTCACTATCGACGGCAGGAACGTGAGTGGACAGCAAATGGCGAATCTAATAAATATGCATTTTGTTGACGTTGGTTCACCACCAGAACACGAAGACATTTCGTAATGCTGTATCACAGACGCAATGACTTCCTTATCAAGCACGATAATGTTATTTCCAACTACGCCATATGAAGTAGAAGGGCTTATAAGTAAAATTAAAAATAATGCCGCAGCTGGCGTAGACGACTTCAAACCAAGGCCTGTCAAATATGTCTCCCAACAAATATCTTATATCTTGTCGCATGTAATCAATCTTACTCTAGAAACTGGAATATTTCCTAACGAACTAAAAATTGCAAGAGTTACTCCAATCTATAAGGGTGGCGGGGAACACCTTTTACAGAATTATAGACCAATCTCGGTTTTGCCAATTTTTTCAAAAATATTTGAAGGGGTTATAAATTCTAGATTAGACAATTTTTTTTCCAGGCACAATGTATTAAACAAATGTCAATATGGCTTTCAAAAATCTAAATCAGCAGAGCAGGCACTTGTAGAAGTAAAGGATAAAATTATAAGCAATATTGAAAATAGATTATACACCTTAGGCTTATTCCTAGATTTTAGAAAGGCCTTCTATACGATCCAACATGACATATTACTAATTAAGCTTCAAAGGTGCGGCATACGTGGGGTTGCTTTGACTTTAATAAAAGACTACCTCCAAAATCGCATGCAGTATGTTTATATTAACAACGATTATTCTAATTCACTCAAAATAAAGTACGGTGTTCCGCAGGGGTCTATTTTAGGCCCGCTGTTATTTCTTCTTCATGTGAATGATATCACAAATATTCTGGGATCCCCTGAGCTGGTCATGTACGCAGACGACACGAACGCGTTTTTTTGCTTCAACCTCTAAAGCGGCCTTAGAATCTATGACAAATAATTATCTAGACAATCTATCAGTGTGGCTTCAAAATAACAAATTACAACTAAACGTAAAAAATAACAAAATGTATAATTTTCACTCCCGTTAATAGGTGCGACAACACTAAGGTGACAATATATTTCGAAAATGAAATTATAGAGGAGGTTACAGAACAAAAATTTCTTGGTGTGTGGTTCAATCGGGAGTTAAGTTGGAACACGCATATAAATAAACTGAGCTCTGAGCTATCTCGAGCCATCGGATGTATTTATAAAATAAGAAATATCATACCTTTGTGGCTAAAAAAAAATATATACGACGCTTTATTTTATTCCAAACTGTGTTATTGAATTTTAGTTTGGGGCACGACATCGGCAACCAATTATAATAGGTTGATCATCTTACAAAAACAATTCTACGACTATTTGAAAATTATAAAGGTAAGCCTCAAGATCTCCCAACTGAACCGCTGTTCAACAAATATGGCCTACTTAAAGTGACTCAAATTTATTATTTTAAATTGTTACAGATAATACACACAAAAAAAAAACTCTTCGCAATTCCGCCAGAAAACACAACGTATCCACACGTACAAAACAACACTGTGCCACATCTTTCGATGCACGGGCGACTACCAACGCGGACTTGTCTTACATGTTTATTAATGCGAATGCATTAACTGCCCTATGGAGCGATAGATGCGTTGTCTGTGACCGCGAAAAACGGCACCTAAAATCTGGGCGAAAAACGGCAGTTCAATTCCTATTGACTGCGACGCGTCATAGTTCCAAGGAACGCCACCGCACAGAGAAGGCTTCTTCCTGGCGCTGCGGCTCGCACGCCGGTAAAAGGGAGAGAGGGGCACGCGCGCGGCCGCCGGCCCGGAGGGGGAGGAGCGGGAATTTTTCACTCCCTCTCCCTGTGCAGTATTGTATCACGTGTTCTGTGCTCTGCTTTCAGCCATGTCACGCCGCGGAGGAGCGGGACGCACTGCGTGTAGGAATGCGAAAGCATTCCTTCACGTATGCAGTCTTAAGTGTCCTGTAATTTTCTTGATATAATTTTTGTTATAAAATATTTGGACGGTGTTTTACAGCGGGGCTGTTAAGGGATAGTTTCTTCGGTTGTTGTTGTTGGAAAACGTTTATTGTAAGAAAAAAAGAAAAGTCTTGCGACTGAAGTCTTTAGACTTTAAAAAATCTGAGGGGGGGGGGGGGGGGGGGGAGGGGAGGGGTCGCGCAGGTACAGGAGCTTGCTACGCGGTGCCTAGATGAATCTTTTTATTCCTGTAGAGGCGATGAAGTCTAGGAGACTCTTAAGCAGCTCCTTATTGCGTTCTGTATCTTCTAACGCTTGTAATGGTTGGGTCCATTCTTCATAACTTATTACCCTTGCTGAGGTCTTATGCTTCATCCTCTTTTCTTTCCAGCATTCGCATTCCCAAAACATATGCCTTAGGCTTCCTGTAGTCTGTTCGCAGAAGGGGCAGCCGCTATCTTGGCTTATGCCTTTTCTACTAAGCGTACATGGGTCGTTCGTGGCTTCAGAGTGCAACCTCCTAATGCAAACCCTTTGCCACCTACTGAGCCTCATTGTTGGTAGGGCAGGAGGGATAGGTTTAAGGGCATTAAGTCTGGCCCTTCTTCGTTCCTTATTGACGTCCCTGGCCTCGTGAGGAGCGAAGTCAAACGGGTCCCGTTGCTCGACGGGCACGATGGCTGGAAGCGTCGATTGGTGGCGATAGTATTGGAAGATTATCTCCGCCTTGGCTTCCCGCTCGGCCCTGTCTTGTCCAAGGATCCCTGAGTGACCGGGAACCCACTCCAGGTAGAAGTTGGTGTCCTTGCTTCTTGCTTCTTTGATGTTTATCATGATCTTTTGTGCTGCCTTGTCCATGGTGCATGGGTTTCGAAGTTCCTCGATGGCCTCTCTAGAGTCCGAGAAGAGGTATATAGTCCTCTTTTCTTCATGGCAGTGGCTCTGTATGGCGTCGGCCACTGCTTCTAGTTCGGCCCTTTTCACGTGGGTTCCTTCTTCCAGGAGCCTTCGCCCATAGTTGTTCTTTGTCGTGTTAAACCATGCACAAGCCGCTTTTCCCTCCCTAGTAACTGTTGCATCGGTGTAGATGACCTGGGTGTTTTCTTTTTTCTGGAGTTTTTTCACTCTCCTCAGGTGCTTCATCCCCGCAGTTTCCCTGTCCCTGACCTGGTCTCTTTTGTCTGGTACGTCTGTTTTGATTAGCGCCGATTCCCAGGGGGGAGGTTCCTCCTCTGGTTCCTCCATTTGTGGACATATGTTCCTCATTTTAATGAGTATCGCGCGCCCTGCCTTGGTGCCGTGAAGCCGAACTTTTTGGGTTGTGGCCGATTCTTCCGCCACGTCTTCAATTTCGTTTAGCTCTGCCCATTTTCTTACTTCCTCTTTCCGTGCATGCTTTGGTAAACCGGTGACTACTCTTTGTGCTTTTCGCATAAGGATCTTGATTGATTCTTTCTGACTTGAACTGAGTGCGGTGTAATTGAAACCGTAAGTCGCCTTCGACACCAGGAAAGCCTTAATGAGCATTCTTAGCGTTTCTTCGTTGGCTCCCCATGACTTCGTTGCTGTTCTTCTGATAATACTTAGAGTATGGTTCCAGTTTTTTGTAAGCGCTTTAAGCCAATCGTTCGCTTTTCCGTTCTGGCATATGTGCATCCCTAAAATTTTTGTTGACTCTGTCGGTTGCAGCCTTGTCCCTGCCAAACAGAAGATATGCTTGCCTTCGTGTTTTTTTCTTCCTCCAGGTGTGGCGATCAGGATGAGAGCCGTCTTGTCTGGCGCTGCCTGAAGGCTCACTTCATGCGTGAATTCTTCGATCGCCTTCAATCCTTCTTTGATTGCGTTTGCTTGGCGGGCGTAAACTCCTCCCTTTGTCCAGAGGGTGACGTCATCTGCGTATATGGTGAAAGATAGATTCTTGATATTGTCCATTTTCCAGGCCAATCTAGACATAACTATGTTGAAAAGGGTTGGTGATAAAATTGCCCCTTGCGGTACTCCTATGTGGTTTCTCTGTGTTGGTCCCCTTTCTTCTCCGACGCATACCGAGTACGTTCTGTCCCTCAAGAATTCTTCGATGAATTTGAGCATCTTGCCTTGAATACCGCAGGATCTGGCACCCTTTAGGACAGAGGATTGTGGAACTAAGTCGAATGCTTTTCGAATGTCTACAGCGACCAGTATTTTTGGAGTTGCAGTAGGCTTTTTACTGGTGAGATCGTGATGCAGGAGAGCTAAACTATCCTGTGTGCAAAGTGCCTTTCTGAAGCCTGTTTGCATAGGATGTAGCCTGTTTTCATGCTCTAGAGTCCAATTGATTCTGCCAAGCACCATCCTCTCCATCGTCTTGCAGATGTTTGACGTCAGCGATATGGGCCTTAGGTTTTCTATCTTGTCCTTGGGTTTATTTGGCTTGGGGATGGGCACCACGACCGAGTGTTTCCAACTTCCTGGTAGTTTTCCGTCTTCCCATATTTCGTTAAAGTATCTGAGCAGAGCTCTCTTGGCCTCTTCCGGAAGGTTTTTTAGCATCGCCGTTGTGATGCCATCGGTTCCCGGGGCTGTGCCCTTTTTAGCCTTCTTGATAGCGTAGTCGAGTTCTTCTCGAGTAAATGGCAAATCTTGTCCTTCCCTGCTTTCTCCAACGTCAATTGTTCCTTTTCTTTGCTGCTGCGGTTGTGGAAAAAAGGTTTCTCCTAACTTTTGAGCCAGTTCCACTTCCGTAATGTTGAGCTTCAGGGCTAAGTTGCTTGCCGTGTTTTTTCCTTTCTTTTTTCCTAGCATTGTTCGGTACGTACCCCATAGCTTCTTGACGCTTGTTTTATTGTTGAAAGTCCCACAATGTTGTTCCCAAATGTGTTTTCTGAGATTTCTTGTGTACTTTTCTACTTCCCTTGAGGCCTCATTTAGTACTTTCCGTCTTTCTTCATTCTTTTTCCTTCTGTACCTCAGCAAGGCTTTATGTCGCCCTTCCTGCAGGTTTAGGAGATGATTGTCCGGGTTTGGGGAGCCTTCTTTGACTATAATTCTTCGTGTGGCCTCATCAGCAGCTTCTTGTATGAGATCTGTAAATGTCTTTTGTTCGATGGTATTAAGCTTAGTTGTTAGTAGACTCCTAAATTTGTCCCAGTTAATGACGCTGACTTCTCTCTTTTTCATGGTCTTGTTGTGTAGCATAATGGCGATGGGTGCATGATCGCTACCCCATGGATCATCTGGGATTTGCCGGTCCGCTTCTGAGAGTCCTTTAATCCATGAACTGTCCGGAGATGAATCGGATTGGTACTTGTTCCCCATTCTCGTAGCTTGTCCCGGCTGATTAGCGCAGAGAAATCTGTTTTTTCGCATTTGCTGTTTTAGTTGCTCTCCTCTTTTGTTGGTTAGGTTGCCCCAGAGTTCATGTTCTGCGTTGAAATCTCCCCCTATAAATGTTTGGTCTTCCGTGCAGTTGTTGACCCACCTGAAACTCTCGTCCCCCATGTTTGGTCTTGTGTAGAAAGAGTAAATAAAAATGGTTTTCTTTCCCATGGTAAATTTAGCGCCCGTAACTTCCTGATCTTCTCCACAGCCCCATGATGTATCAATTTGACTTTGCGGGTGCTCCTCTTTAATTAAGATTGTGGCTAATCCTTCTTTTTTTTGTTTTGCTTGGTTCGTGATTGCCGTGCAAACATTGTATGTTGTGTATCCCCGGATCTTCATCTCCGGGTGTCTTGCCTCTTGTAGAAGGATGGCATCGGGGGCTCTTTCTCCCCAAGATTCAATCCTACACTTCAGTTCGTTTATCTTCCCCTTGATTCCTCTACAATTCCATTGAATAATCCAAAATGTCTTTTGTGGTGGTTCCCACCCAGACATGCTACAGCTGGCGGAATGCTTTTTCCATATTTTGTGTGGCTGTCTCCATGGCTGTTACGATGGCCGATGTGACCGCCGCCGTTATTGCTTCGACGCAATCTTCCATGGCTTCTTTGAAAATTGCCACCTTCTTCGCATCAGCCTTTATAACTGCAGCAAAAGACTTCTTGGCGTTTGTTCGTGTGTTGGCTTGACCGATAGTTTTCTCCGTTGTCTCTTGTGCCATCTCCCGCATCTGAATCGTTGTTGATGCACTCGTCGGTGCTTGCCCCTTTACCGGTGTGTAGATCGGCACTTTTAGCGCTGTCTTGTCGACTACCTGTCCTTTTGTTCGAGGTGCGACATCGGCCTTTATCGGCGCCCTTTTGGGGCATTGGTAGCTGAAGGCCAGATGTTCCCCACCACAATTTGCACAAGTCGGGTTGGCGCTGCAGTTGTTCCCGACATCTGCGGTGTGCGTTTTGCCGCAGTTCCTGCATGCTTCGTTTTTGCTTTTGCACTCCTCAGCTTTGTGCCCGATCTTGTGACACCGGAAGCAGACAACGGGTCTGGGTGTGTAGGGTACCACTGGCCTTATGACCTGGCCAATATATACTTTTTCCGGTAGGTCCTTGCCCTCGAAGGTAAACATTGCCGTCTTGTTTCTTTTCCCAATAAAGTTGGCAGATACGATCTTATGTGTTGCACATTTTGCATTTCGTAAGTTTTCAGGGCTGATTTCGTCGCTCCATGCCTAAATCACTCCTCTGATGTGGTTGGTGGGTAGACCAGAGATAACCTTGACTCCGACATTGAGCCATCATTCTTCGTAAAACTCCCAATTTGTTTGAGTTTGTCGAATTCGCCTTCATTCTTGGTAGTAATTACAAAAGCTTCACTTCTCTTATCATGCCTGATCCTAATTCCGTTTTCATGCGGAATGCCAACTTTGAGTAGAGTGCGTTCTATCGTCTCGGGGCCGACGTTCATCGGCTCCCGTGGCTTTTCGTTGCGGATTTTGATCTTGTAGATCCCCGCGTTGCTCTTCTTTTTTCTGTGGACGACATCGATCCAGGGGTTCGGGTTCCTGTCGTCTTCCTTGCATGTTTCTTCGCTCTCTTTAGTAGTGACTGTTTCCTTGTTCTTGCCTGGCGTTTCTTCGCGTTCATCGGCTATATCCTCATCCGCCGAGGAATATTCCTCCCGCTCTGGAGTATTTGGTCTTAGCCTTTTTCCCTTGATCGCCTTCCGCGTTTTCTCCTGTCCTTCGAGCCTCTCGAGTCGCTCTCGCAGCATTGTGTTTTCTTCTTCCACCTTTGCTGCATTAACGACAATTCTAGCGGCAATTTCGTTTATAATCGCGGTCCAGTCATATAGTCCTTCCGATGTTCTGTAGCTCTCTGGGTCGAAGCCCTGAGGAAGCTGTGTCGGCTTGCATTTTTGAGTGCCGTCGTCCATTTCATTCGCCCGCGGCAGCAGAGTCCGCGATTGCTTTTCGCTGGCTTGGTTGTTGTCCTAGCCCAGCACGGGCCGTCGTCTTCCCTTCCACCCGAGATAATGCCTGGTCCTTTGTTTTTCCAGTAAAATGAAGAGGGCTGAAATGTCGCTTTTGCTCACAGTCACTTCTTCGTCCTTCCTGTCCTCTAGTTTCTTCGGTTTCGCTCCGTGGACACAAAACTCTGGACAGCTACCGCCATCTATGAGCGACGGCGGCAACCTTTCCAGCCTTCCCACTCTGGTCTTCACCAGAGTGTAAAGGCTGAATTTCTCTAGGCGTCGTCCTAGAAGTCGCTTTTGAGGTCGTCCTAGACGTCGCCCCTGAGGTCGTCCTAAGCGTCGTCCTCTAGGCGTCGTCCTTAAAGCGTTCAAGAAGTCGTTCTTGAAGTCGCCTCAGCATGGTACAGCTTCTTTGGTATTCCTTCTTCACCAAAGTGAAAAGGCTGAATGTTTTCTTTTCCCTACAATTCTGACCCGCACCAACACGCTCTTCATCCATCAAGGTACTTCTTGTTCTGAAGTGTGTGAAGTGCGCGCGTGAGCACGTTAAAGACCTCAGGTGAGCAGTCGTACTGCACTGGCAAAGTTGCTCATCTACAGTGTAAACCAGTGTCGCCCCATCCTGGCACACCGACTTTACGCTGTATAAAGACTAAAACGTCTCATTTGACTTGTTTGTGTTTGGGAAGGGGTATTCCTGGCGGAGTGCCAGGAGGTTGCCGACCCCTACCATAGAGGAGGGCGTTTTGGAGTTGCGCTTGAAGACAGGGACATAGGAAGAACAGACACCACAGAGCGCTCTGTGGTGTCCAACTTCCCAACATTCAGCGTTTTCAATGGCCCCATTTTGATGCTATGAGGTATCTGGTGCGTGCAGAAGGCAGGCGTTTTCTCTATTCGTTTTAGCAGGTCGTTCTGATACCGGTAACGATACGATTGAGACGTTGTGTTGGCGCTGTTTTTTCTGTCTCGGGTTTTAGTATGTTGATTAAGAACCCGCTCGCCTGCCTAATAACGCTGTCTTCATCGACACGATGCACACGCAGAGGTGTGGGCGGAGTATCGGATGTCGTTATCAGAGTTGTGGGAACCAGCTATTGGATACTAGATGCGTAAGCTTACCAACACACCTCCTAGATAAGAGAGCCTAAGGGTTTCCTGCGTCACTAAACAAGGAGGCCAGAGACGTGACACGACTATGACGTCAGCATTCGGGTGGGGGTCGCGTCCAATCAGTGAAAATACGATTCCTAGTCGAACGCTGAGGCCCATGTCCCGTCCAATTTTTGACCTACGGTAGCCTTTTTTTAGTCACGCAGGAAAGCACTTCTTATCTAGGAGGTGTGTTGGTAAGCTCCGCGCAAGATCGTCGAAAAAAAGAAAAACGCTTGTTCGCTGATCGACGCAGCTTCTTTTGTGACGTCCTTATCTCCCGTAGACGGCGCCGTGTGTCTATCGAGGCCCAACTAACGGTGAATCTGAAACGTTCGTAAAGGAGCAGTGACGCCTTATCAGTGTTGCGTGACTTACGAAAACCTTAGCTGGCTTTATAGTCTTCGCTCCGTGTAGAACATAAGGGAAGCATTTCTTGCTTGCTTAGAGATAAAGAAACCTGGATGTTTGGACCCCGTTAAAGAGGGGTTACAATTTCTTCGCATTTTTCTACTTGTTGGTCTGGTATTTAACGTAGCAGCTTGGGCGAGTTGGCTGCTCATATTAACACACACTACAGCGCACTATTGCAAACGGTCACTCACTACACACACGAAGAAAAAGCAAAATTCAAACGAACCGCGCTGCAGGCACGTAGCCAGGGGGGAGGACCATGGGGCCCGGGCCTCCCCCGAAATCTTCCATTTTACTGGGACCCTCCTTTACCCCCTTTCCCTCATACAGCATTTTGTCATGGGCGCCCCCCCCCCCCCCCCCCCCCCCCCCCCCCGAAACAAAATCCTGGCTACGTGCCTGCCGCGCTGTATCTGGTATTTAACGATGTCATATTGAAACACTTAGAACCTGTTCAATAGGAGACTCTAGGTGGTATGTTTCGTTCTGAAAGTATATGCTCCCGATGTTTTTCAATGTGCAAATCTCTATCTGGGTGTCCTCAACTACAAACCGACGCTCACGATAAGGTTGAACGTCAAGACGGCAAAATATAAGATACTAATGGTGCACCGAGCTTTTGCTGTGAACGATTAATGTCACGCGGTACCAAGATTACTAACGCTTGTCATTCGCGCGTATTATAAAAGTGCTTACTCTGGTTCAAGAGAGCCAAAGCATCGCAGAAAGGCAAGTAGCCGATACCATTAAGGTATGCGACGCCGCGTCTAATCATGATGCACTATTGGCCTGCCATCTAACGGCGCTTCCCCCAAGCCCCAGGTGGCGGGTTCGAATCCCGGCCAAGTAACCGAGCTCACGGTCACGTCAAAAGATCCCGAGAGGTCGAAGTGAATCTCCGGTCCTCCGCTGGGGCGTGTCAGATGCCCGTCGTTGGTATGGCACGTAAACAAACACCTTCAGATTTAACTTTGAGCCAAACGGCCTCACCGCCATACAGATTTAGCGAAAGAATTTACTCTCGCAAAACAATGCCGCATACCGGGTGGTATGCGAAGGCTTTCAAACACCCCATTAATCTAAAAAAAAAAAAAAAGCTTTGGGGAACAATCTTTTAATTATGTACGGCGGACGTGTGCTATGACATTGCAAAATACATACTAATAATCAAAATAATTATCTAAAATTTATTCATACACTTTTTAATTAGCGAAAGTAAACATATGGCTCCAATTAGGAACTTGCTGAGCGTCATGGAAAACCCCTAAGTCAGTCAATTTTAGGACGATTGGAAGCGCTGGGTTGCGCTACAGTTCCCACCCGTGTATCAAGCGTAAGGCCGGCGTTGCGAAAGCGCGGATGGTATCCTTATCTCACGCGTTTTCGCGAGCGAGCGCTTCCGACGTGGTTCAAATCGTCCTAAAATTCACTGACTCGGGAGTTTTCGATGACGTCGTGAAATTTTATTCCCGAAAAAAAACTCCCTTTTTTTTCCTCAACCACAACTTTTTTTAGGAGTTTCCGAAACTCTTTGCAGAAACCTGAGTTGTGTACCGCGCGCATTCGCTCTCCGGGAGTCGCGCGCGACCTTGCGCGGCCTTCTCGAAAACCTCGCAGCCGCCGACCCACCTGCCTCGCGTTACGCGCACACACACGTGCACACACTCCGCGCCGTGCGTGCAGACCCGGGGTCCGAACCCCTCAGCGCCGCGAGACTCGAGAGGCGAACGCCGCACGGCAAGCGCGATCGATGTTTCCGCATCGACCCACGGAGCACGCTCTTCACTCGTCTTGCAGCGCCGGCGCCATGCGCTCGTGCGCGGAGACCTACTTCGAAAAACCTCGGTTCCTCGTGGTTCCAAACCTCGGAAAAACTCGGGTCGACGTTCGGCCGCTCGTGGGAACGACGTACGGTGTCCTCCCGCGGCCGGGGACGCCACGTCTCCTGTCCTGGACCTTGTGGTCTTGCCGAAGGAGGCGCGCGAGCGTGCATCGCGTTGATGCACGTGGTACTGCGCGGTCGGCGCTGCGCCGCTTCCGTCGCGGCTGCGGGAACTCTGGGCAGTGTTCTGCGCCGGCGTGGCGCCGCCTATCGATCTAGGGGGGTTATAGTCCCGCGAGCGCAGCAGGGATGCCGCTGACTGGGGGACGGGAAGCCACCATGAGCGTCCGCCGAGTCCGAGGCTCCTTCAGGGGCTCGCTGCGCCAGTACGTGAGCGGCGAAACGGCCAAGAGAAACCCCGTCCGACACTTCCAGTGGGTCTACCAGAACGACGAGTGGCGAATCGCTTACGGTGAGGAATCGCCCGCGGGCCCTGTATTCTCGTCCGTCGTTCTTCTGACCCCCCGGACCACACCGTCCTTGTTGCAGATGACGGCGACGAGGTGTCCCTCATGTTTGCCAAGTTCGAGGTAAGGCACGTCTTCCCCTTCGGGCTGAGTTCGAGCTGTTTCGCCGGGGGGTTTCTCGGGGTTGGGGTTTCTGGAGTGGGGGTCCGATGTAGGGCAACCCCCCCCCTCTCCCTCCCCCCCTGCCACCCCGCGACGGACATTGCGGTTGTGTGCCCTGTCGAGCTCGCCAGAGAGCGGGGCTGGCTCCGACTTCGGGGTCGCGGCCTCTGGACGGTCGGTCGCTGGAGGCCCGGAAGCCTCTCGTCCACTCCAGAATCCGATTCGTATCGACGCAGTAGTGTTCTAGCTCGATGGCGACACTGTTGCGCCGCCGTCGTCTGCCAATACGGGATGAGGTACAGACACACGGCGACGACGGCGACGCTCTTCTGCGAGTACGTCGACTGACGGCGTTGTGGCCTGCGCAGCGGCTCCCCATGAAGGACTTCGGCGCCGAAGTGAGGGCATCCATGGACGTGGACCAGTTCCTCATTCAAGCCGTGCTCCTGCTGGATGTTCAGGAGACATCGCTCGAAGGCATCGTGGACAAGATGCTGCAGAAGGTACGCACCGTCTCCTATCTCGCTTTAAGAGCGCCTGTTTTACGTGTCTGTGAACGCACGTAGCTCCTAGATAAGGGCCTTCTTGCTTTACGTTCACATTGAGACGCCTGGAATCCATGGAAAGACGAGATAGGCGCCGAATAGCCTGAAATGTTACGGTGCTATAAGCGTTCACTGTAGTCTGACTTAAGCGTGCGTTTCTTCCGGAGGCTGCGTTTTGCACTTCAGTTGATTTTCTGTGCCTAGTTATTAATAAAACTTTATGCCGTAAAAAAGTGACGAAGAACATGATGTACCTGCGAACTGTACTGTACACAAAAGTCAGTGGCTATTTCTAGGCAGCCGGCTTGTAGTCGCACAGGGATTGCTCAAATAGTCGCCTTTGAGTTGTAATCGTATTCTTAATTCGCTTATAACGAGAGACATTTCCTTCCGTGTAAGTGAATGGTTCTGAAGTTGCAGCCAAAGTGTTTCATCTTTGGAACTCGACTATGACGTTGATTAACGTTAGGAGTTCTTGTGTTAGCCAATACTGACGTGTGTGGCTTTCACAGCTCATTCAGCCATGTCCATAGTGCACGTTTGCATTTTGGACATGTTTGTCGTCTGCATTATGAATCGGGAAGTCGGCTTGAACGTCCAATTTCGCAAAGAAAAAAGAGAGAGAGAAAAAAAAAAAAGAAGCTGTCGTACTCGAAGTGCGGTGGCGCAAGTGCTATAATCGGTCGCGCCGCATATCCAATCTTTTGTGCGCAGCCAGTCGCTGGTGGCGTAGTCATCATTCACAAAATGAACGGCGCTTTGGCGTATCGAATCGATATATCAATGCCGTCATGTCAAAGCGTTTCCCGCCGTACGCATATTGCGAAAGCTTTTGCCAGCATTTAGCTTTTTTTTTGTGTGCTTTCGCTCTTAACAACCAAGTGCGACGGTGAAGCACGCTTGCCGGTTGCTAGCTAGCCGAACGGAAACAAACTCTTTTTCAACACGCCGTCTGGCAACATTGACTCTTGTGACGCGGGAGATTATCCGTGCGCATGCGCAACGGTAGCAACAGGGCCTCGCCATTTTTGTTCATCGTGTCTTTACGCTGCCGTATCTTTAGTCAATAACTAACAATGTGAAGTTGATGTAATGACGCGTTGTGATTTCTAACACTCCGCGGTGCTGTTTCTCTGTTGTTTACAACAGTGGCGGGCGAGATTTCGCCATCGAAGACACTTTCATGTTTGTCAATAGATGGCGCCAAATGGAGTCAATAGAACGTGTGACTAAAAATCTAAGGCGCCTGAGAAAACATCTCCACACAATTCTCTACTTTCGTTGGTAAAATTTTATGGAGGTAACGAAAACAGAGAATGCTTCCCCCTCCCCCCCCCCCCCCTCCCCCGCAAAAGAAAATTGTGCCCGTGTATTTATATTTCTGTGAGTTTCCTAGGGCACCTTGCCATCCAGAACAGGCCAGTTTTATTGACTAAATCAGAATTAACCATGAAAATCAAGCTTCTAAAAAAAAAGCAATTGAGTGTCCCTTTAAATTAGTATATCGTGGTCATGCGTATGTAAGATACCGAATTTCTCTTACTATAAAATATACATATCCATTTTAATGCACAAGGCGGTTTGAGATAGGAGCATACAAAAGCATTTTTTTCAAGTAAGGTATAAAGTCATATTTTTTGCTTACAATGTGCGAAGAAACGAAAGCAAAAGCTGGAGACGGTCGCGCAATGCGGGTGGAACGGTGCCGTCGCATGCCTGAAGACGGGGATGCGACGTGGTTACTTCTCATTGCCGTCGTGGTTGGCGCCGTGGACGCCACTGACGACCGTCACGGGTGCTCAGTGATCCTCGAAGTGAGTGGATAAGCGCGGTGGAAGTTTCTAAAACCATCCGACATTAGGCGTAACAACTGGATACTGCCAAAGTGGGATTTCGCATAACGCGAGGAATGTTCGGAAACAACTTTTTGAAGCAGACGACACGAAGGTTCTCCCTTCTTCGCGCCATTCTTGGCGGGATGCCAGGGCTGCCTTCTTCGCTCTCTTCGCGCGCAACGGCCGACGGGAAATCCCGACTTCCCTCTCCTCGCGCCAAGAAGGGAGGGAAGGGCGACGACAGCGCACGAGCTCGAAATCTCTGCAAAGTGTTACCCGAAAAGTATCGTTAAAAAAGAAAATAAAAAAAGAGAGAGAGAGAGAGAGAGAGAGAGAGATTTGTGTTTTTCGTGTCGCAAAAAGTAAACGAAGCGTCCCCGAACGCTTAGTCTTCACCCGACATCGCTAGCGGTTTGGATAAGATTTTTTAAGTTTGAGGAAATACCATTACCTCAACTCAAAAAAAAAAAGAGGCGAATTTCGAAAATTTTAACTGAGAAAAGGGCGGCCAACGGATAATCGATCAACATGAATTGCGTCTGCCGCAAGGAATTATTGGCCCCCATTTCTCAGTGAAAATTCGTTTCGAAAATTCCTTTCGCTTTTCAATCAGAGAACGCTAAATTCTGAGAGCTTGTAACCTGGTTCTAAACGTGCTACATTTTGCCGGAATTTGGGCTTTCGGAAATCGTAATTGATTTCTGCAATGCGAAAAGCGCGGTTTCTTTTTTTTTTTTTTTTTTTTTCTTAGGCACCCGCGGTACGTTCCTCTCCAGATTGTGCGTATGTGTGCTTATTACAGAAAACTAAATACGAAAAGCATAAATTGGCGTCTAATGCGTGTGTGTCTGTGTGTGTGTGGGGGGGGGGGGGGGGGGGAGGAGGGGGGAGTTGTTTTTTGGTGACTGAAGGCTAAACAGAAAGGATCAACAAAAACATTTCCGGCAAGAAAAGGTTGACTCTTATTTGCGCAGCAGTGTTGTCTCGAAACTCACTTACTCTGTCCTTGATACTTTCACGTTCACATAAACTAATAGCAAGACACATGGAATACGTTGTTGTTGTTGTTGTTATTCTTGTTTTGTTACATTCTTTAAACGAGTATAGGCTTACTTTTAAGATATTTATCTGCTCAACGAGACTTCCTCGACTTTAGTTCAAATATTCTCCATCTCGCGAGACGTCTAAATGGCTATCGAGAGCACAGGCGCGCAGTTGGATGTTTTGTTTACACGAGCACTCGCGCAAGGTAAGGGCATTCTAAGTCTCCTACTAGCTAGAGCGGAGCTAGTTGGTTCATACCTTTGGGTGGTGCCATCTGAACACATATAAACGCACAAATAGACGACCGCTGGTTGTCCATTTGTGTTTTCATGTGTACTCAACTGGCACCACCCGAAGCCATTCAAAGGCCACGCGCTCAATTCATCTCAAACCACAGCGGCGCGTAAGTATATATATATGGGTGGTTTCATCTCAAATCGTGCAGGCAAAAAGGGTCGAATTTTTAATTTCGATGAAAAAAATATATGTTATGGCGCCGTTTCTAAAACCGCAGTCGACACAAACCGCAAGTTCGTCGGATTTTTTGTTCTCGACTTGTGAATTTTTAAAGAGGCCGCGGCGAAAAGCAGTGTTTTTCACACCTGTCGTGGGTCGGATGTTTCGCTTGATCTCCCGCCATGGATTTTCAGTCCACATCATATTATCTTTTTTGAAGCACTCTGTGGACACATTCATTTAAAAGGCTCCAATACCATGAAATAATTTTAGGCCTTTTGCTTTTTTTCTGTAAAAATGTCAAAAACGCCTCCTCGGTCAATTGTTGACGAACTTTGACAATTAATTACTGGCGATCTACTTGGGTTACACCGATTTGTTTTATGTCCACGGAGAGCCCAGAACACGCTCTTTGTATTTATTATAAAATGCCTTGGCTGTATAAAATATCCTTTGCGGTACGTTTACGTTAATATTATGCAAAAACCAAAAAGTACCATTTTTGAAATTGATTTTCTCAAAAAACCCATTTTTTTTTATGTTTTCTATTTTTTGTTCAAATGTAGATATGATAGTTGTCTACACGAAAATCAAGCCTAGAAGGTGTATATTTTGTTTGCATGTTTTATATTTAGGCCTCAATATCGGAAAAAGACGTCTTTGTTTTGCGAGACCTAAGTCAGACATAGCGACCCATGCGTCTCTATGAATTGTGAAAAAGTTTTCTTGAATTTCCTTCGGCATTTTGTAATCAATTATAAACGGATTTTGTGGTATTGAATATTTATGTATGTTTTGATAAGAGCGGGAACCATGAGATACATATTTAACCAAATCAGCAGGCCTAGTAGACTTTCAATAATCAAAAAGCACAGACGTTCTATTGTTTCGATTTATAAACCCCTCAAAGTAAACTAGCACGACTTGCTATTAGCTGTCATATTACTAAGACAAAGAAAGTCACCACATCGTCGATATATTATATACAATTCTTTACGAAACCAAACACTGGGGCTTGTTCACCGCACATCGCACAGGTCACCAGGGAATGTCCTTTCACTTCCGTAATAGTACACAAAAGCGGTGACACAGAAATGGTCCGAAACACACAGAGAGTGTGTCATGGAGAGCGGTATGAAATAAAAATCAATAAATAGGAATTAAATAGCCCAACTCCGATCTTAACGAAAATTGCGTTAAAAAAAAAAAAAAAGTATTTAGGTTCGAGCGGTGGCAAGGCGATAGGTCCACGCCTGGTGGAGAGTCAGACAAAGAAGTCGACGGCACGTAAAGGCAAAACAAACAAAAAAATCAATAATTTAATAAAGACGGGAAAACTCAGCCGCACATGGCAAGAACAAAAACCGGGCATTCCCTAAACGGGACGCAACCAAATGCGTGCGAACACGCTCTCTACACCACCGCCAGGCCGCTAGGCCATGACGAAATAAACCCAACAACTGAACAGTGCTAACAAACAATTAGTAAGAAAACAATGAAAAAAAAAAAAAAAACGTTCAGAAAAAAACGCACCCGAGAAACAAAGTTCAGCGGGGCGAAGAAACACACGCGAGTCGGTCCCACGACATTGAAGTCTGGCATGATGACGGCGTCCAGATGATGCTCGAATCTGTTCCTCCCTCTATTACGTACATCCACGACGGCTGTGCGGAACAGTGGATGTACGAAAGAAAGTGAAGAATAGATTCGAGCAGGCGATGCGCGAGAAGGTAACCGAGACTATGCTTCAAGCTTCATATCGGGAGAGGAGCTTTCGAGGTAGTTTCTGCAGTTACTCAAACTTTCTCTTTCCCCTTCCCTTTTTCAAAAGAACACGTCAGCCGGCGCTAACGTTTCATCTCGGGAGAAGCCCACTCTTCACAAACGGTTATAGTTGACAAGGAGGCTGACTTCGACCCAACTAGTCTCCGGGCACAATACAAACACAAGTATATTTACCAACACGCTCGTTTTAATGTCAGTCTCCGGGCTTTGCTGTTTCCAAAAGAGATAACCCGTTATAAGGATAGAACGAGCGGGTTGGTGGGGTAATTAAACTTAAACACTCCCTTCTCGTTTTCTTCCTCAAGTTTAATAGATAACCCTTCGGTGCTATCGGATCTCCCCGGAGAGAGAGAGAGAGAGCACGGCCGTTTCAAGGTAAGGATAGGGCGCTCGAAGCTAGGGCAAACAGGCGGTATCGTTTCACGCATGCACGGATGGCTGGTTTCAAATTGCCCCACATCGCTAACGAAACCAGCCCATCTTCGTGTGTGCGTCTGCGGGATTTCTGTCCCGCGCCGCCGGTTTCAGCGCGCACGCGGCGTTGTTTTGGCTGGCAGAACAGTTGTTGACCGTCGACATTGTAAGGCCGTAGTGTCCTCATCCTTTCAGGCAACGATTCCTTTGCTTTCCCTTGTGCAATACTCTGACAGACTCCTCCTGGGTGGCTGTCACTGTTCGCCGCGTCAACGACAAAATCGTACCATTTCACTCCTCATGACACAGGGTGCTCTGCTCGCTTTACTGTCACGGGCCGTCCCATTTAACACAACGAGAGCGAAAGGTCGTGGTCATCTGCTGGCTCCGAAAGGGCGGGACGTTCATGCAGGCCACTGGGGGCCCCGAATCAATAAGACGTCTGCCGACTCCTACACGTTAAAAATTTACGACACCTGCTGGTCTGTTAAGAAGTGTTGCTTTCTCTTTTTGGAACTCCTCCGATGTAGCTTGCCGCCTATAATAAACATTAAATAATCAATAAATATATCAGGGTGGAAATACTGTATTTCATTTTTATGTGGGAACGTTGAAAAAAAGAAAAATCTATTTCCAAGCTTGTGAAGACGCGCAATTCGCAAGTCCATTTCGAGCCGTAAAAACACGTTTTTGTACGATATTGATGCTTAAATGTAGAACATACAAACAAAATATACACTTTCTAGGCTTGATTTTCGTGTAGACAACTATCATGTCTACATTTGAACAAAAAATAAAAAAAATAAAACATGGGTTTTTTGAGAAAATCAATTTCAAAAATGGTACTTTTTGTTTTTTTTCATAATATTAACGTAAACGTACCGCAAATGATATTTTATACAGCCAAGGCATTTTATAATAAATATAAAGAGCGTGTTTTGGGCTCTCCGTGGACATAAAAAATATCGGTGTAACCCAAGTAGATCGCCAGTAATTAATTGTCAAAGTACGTCAACAATTGACCGAGGAGGCGTTTTTGACATTTTTACAGAAAAAAAGCAAAAGGCCTAAAATTATTTCATGGTATTGGAGCCTTTTAAATGTGTCCACAGAGTGCTTCAAAAAAGATAATATAATGTGGACTGAAAATCCACGGCGGGAGATCAAGCGAAACATCCGACCCACGACGGGTGTGAAAAACACTGCTTTTCGCCGCGGCCTCTTTAAAAATTCACAAGTCGAGAACAAAAAATCCGACGAACTTGCGGTTTGTGTCGACTGCGGTTTTAGAAACGGCGCCATAACATATATTTTTTTCATCGAAATTAAAAATTCGACCCTTTTTGCCTGCACGATTTGAGATGAAACCACCCATATACATATATATATATATATATATGCATGCTCATGATTTTCACTTCTCTAAATATTGCCGATCGATACGCGCCTGCATATGCGGTCCGTAGGGAGCTGCCATTTTGCAGCTGGCTTGTGGCATTCGTCTGATAGTACAATTTTGCTAGGACGTTCTCACAATTACCAGAGTGGCGCCCCAACGGGGTGCTTACCCCCACTGTGGCCAGACTTGCTTTCGAAGCGTGACTGCTTGCAAACGTTAGACCGAGTGAATTACGTGGTTTACAACAGGCGCACCACAGAGTTCCCCCGCTTGTAAAGTTATCTTGAGAACAAGGGCATCCTGTGGCAAAGGTTTTGTCGCCGCGCAACCAGCTTGTGTAAACGTCTTCGTTGCTTGCTTTCGCTCCGTCTGAGAACCTCACTGGTGCAGGCAGAAAAGAGGGTAAGGGGGAGCAGACTCTCCCAAACTAATACAACCCCTCCCTCTCGAAAAAAAAAAAAAAAAGATCTGGCCATGTTACTGTAAGGTCTAGCTTCATTTGGGCGACAAACAATGCACTTTGACAGTTCACAAACACAAACAGAAATCTCTTTTAGTACTCGAGCAGTTTTCCCCAACAACGCCTGTTCACGCACATGGACTTCATCTTTTAGGTGGTATTGGTCAATGTCGCTCGCCCTTGTTTTGCCCCGTCTATAGATTTTTTTTTTTTTTTTTACTTTTTACCGTTTTAATTCTTAATTAATTATGTTCGCCAACCACCCCATCTGGAGCCGCATGACTGGGTACGTGGGTAAACAATCATAAAAACAAAAATTCTAACAAAGAAATGGTTAAATGCCCGAATAGGACGTCGCAAAATAAACTCTCCTCCATCCAACACACCTCCAGAATTTTTCGCGCCAAGTCCACAAACCACGGTGTAAACACAAACCCATCCCTCTCGCCCCCTCAAGGAACACTCCAATTTTGTTTACACCTCCCAGATTGAGGATCCTGAGTAAACCCTGATAACACCCCAAGAGTGCTCTCCCGCATTATACCTTCACGGTGTTGGTGAACACCTCGAAAAAGGGCTCTGACGACCCTAACAGCGTCCTGCGCTCAGAGATATGGGGTGTAGTACTTACACTCATTGTCCCTTATATAACACTCCAAAACTGCTCGACGTTCAGTACAGTGACGTCAAACTGACGATAGAAACTTTTTACCAGCGGCTTGATAGCTGTGTGATGTAACTTACAGAGTACCTAATGTACGCATCAAAAGACTGCAAAAAAAAAAAAAAAGTTATGCAGCAGGGTCAACAAACCCTTCAGTGTTTTCCTCTAGTATTTAATGCGTATACATTAACTAGTTTTAATAAGTTGTATCACTCGAATGTAGGGAGAATTCACTGGACGCCATATCTGAGGGCGCTGTTTTGAGCGCATGCTCATAACGAGCTCCCATTAATAGGCTGCTAAGACCGGAAATCTTGATTGCGCGGAATACACGCTGCAAAAAAAAAAAAAAAAAAACTGCGGAAGCTGGCCATCAGCACGCGCTCGGAATTTGTGCACACAACTGTGGCCTCCAGTGAACACTCCTTACTAGAGAGTTTTAGTAGATCGTTCCGAAACCTCCGATAGCCCCGATAACGATACTATGCATGCGCAAGGGAGGCGGTGGCGGAGTATCGGGTATCGTTATCGGAGTCATTAGAGAGTTTTAGTAGATCGTTCCCATGACTCCGATAACGATATCCCGATACTCCGCCACCGCCTCCCTTGAGCATGCATTGTATCGTTATCGGGGCTATCGGAGGTATCGGAACGATCTACTAAAACTCTCTATTAGAACGATCTACTAAAACTCTCTATTAAGCCGTTCGTGAAAGTTGCATGGTCGGTTCGACGTTACTGGACTGAACGTCGAATTGTAGTTTTTGGGGCAAGGGGTTAAGTCCCACACCTGCTATTTCTGAGAGTGTAGAGCTGAACTCCATACGTCAACACAGATTTTATCGTTGGTTTGCATACGTTTTTACACGACCAAAGACAACAAATACTGGCGCATCCGCAGTGAAGCACACACGAGACTTTTATCACGACACTTGGACTGTCGCGCCGCCTCGACAAGACAATTGAATGACTCTCATTTTGCCAGAGACCGCGAGTCGGCAGTTATTAAGGTTACGATCACGTTTCCTCTTTTGCCGTCAATATTTCACGTGAAGCATAATTTCTCGACGTGGTTCAAGAAATGTATCTATGGTAAAAATTTCTGATACAGGCATTAAAGGAGCTGTGCAACAGTTTTAGTACATTGCTTAAATATTTTGGGAGTTGGTGCCTCGACCTTTCTGAAGTAAAGAACGGAAAGCCGCTTTTGCCTACATGTCCTAGTTTTTATCTTAAAAATTGACAAAGATTGAGGTTTTCGGCACCCTCTCAACTAATTCACCATCTTCCGAGTCACGTGCGCTTTGACGTTAGTGGAGGTCCCGCGGGGTTCCGGTGAAGCTCTCTCTCTAGAGGCATCAGTGAGCAGCGAGAACTCACCCGCTCGCGACCACGTGACCACGTGCTGGCGCAGCGCGAACAATATGGTGAGAGGAGGAAAGTCTCATCCGGGTCCGGCCCCGGCCATCTCCGCCCGACTCTGTCCCCTTTCCCCTCCGGTTTCTTGCGATTGTTCGAGGTAGCAGATAGAGCTGACGGTTTTGTTGACCTCTGATAGATGGCGCCACTAAAACTCCGTGTAATAAAAGTTTTGTCGATGATACCAGGTTTTTGGCGCATTTATATTTATGTTGGAACGACAAGATTCGTAGAAAAATTACTTTTCATCGAGCAGGTATTTGCACAACTTTCTATCTTTTTACAGCACCCCCATTGACGTCATGCCGCGTGGGTCTCGTGGCCGCCGCTCGCGGCTGCAGGTCGAGAAATATTCTGGTTTTTGCCTCGCAATTACGCGGCGGAATCGCAACGTTTCGAAGGAAGGAGGTGTGTTTTCTGTCCTTTGTGACAAGAGAAACAATGTTAAAAGTAGAAGATGCAAATTCTTTCAACGTTAAAATCGTTGCACTGCTCCTTTAAGCTGCTTGAAGCGGCATTGTCGCGTCGACTGCACGGCAACACCCTCTTCTGTACCCTTTTTACACCAGTGTTTTGCACCCTACTTGGTGTATCGCTCAAAATAAGAGTGCTGAAAGGGGTTAGCTGTGGGTGCAAGTGTCTATAACTCCTTTTTAACACACTCAAAGGTGTAAACATGTAGTGCGCGGCTCTAATAGGCATTTAGGAAGAGAACAAGTGCAGCTCAGAAGCCGAGGAGGATTAGTGAATGGTGACAGTAGTGGAGACAATGATGGAGAGAGTTTGAAAAGGTTTTGCATTCATTTATTTATCCTTAGTTTGTCCAAGTGGAGCTTTTCTTTTTTAGAACTGTCTGTATGTGCGGAGTTGTGACTTGCAGTTGGGCAACATAATTATTTTTTAAGGTCTCACACTACACACAAAGTGTGAGTTTGAGACCATGCAGCCTGTGCATTTTGTTTGTTTGTTGTGTATTGTATGTGAACAACCAACCAAATCGTCTTTAGATTCGTCTGAAAAAAAAAAATGTGATAGCTCTGTTATAAAAGTAACTAAGTTTCTTTTAAAAAAAAATTGAATTTTTCAATTTGCAAAGGTTTATCTAGCACTTGTTTAGGACATTTCAACCTGACTCCTATTCTCCCGCCCGCATCCTTAGAGATGATGTAATTTATTTATTTATAAATAAATACATAAATTATTGATATTAAGTGCATTTCCTAAGATTGAAACGTTTCCTGGAACGAATACCTTTTGAGTATGATGTGCATGCACGGCGGTGTTTCTTATTATATACCTCTCTATGAACAGTAAGGCAATGCTTATTCAATCTGGATGCTGTTAAGAACAGGTTACGAACTAAAATCCCGAAGAACGTTCGATTCGGGTTTATATAGAGATGAAACTGAGATGGCATACATTATATATGCGACTTGAAATCGAATATGCGAGGAATGTTTTTGTTTGTTTTTTCCTTCATTTTTCGATGAATTCGGTTCAAAAAAAAAAAAAGAGAAGAAAACAAGAATGATGAAAAGTCTCGTAATGCTCTAGTAACGTTCAGAGTTGGGCTGGTTGGTAGTGGTTAAACATAATGAAATTAAGCAGCACAGAAATGTACAAAAGGAAGGAAGGCAGAAGATATGCGTGTGCAAAAACAAAACAACAAACAAACTAGTCGTCATAGTTGTTTATAAAGTAGAAGTTTAGTCTGCCGGAACATGGCGACATGGTTACCCACTGTAGATGAGCAATTTAGCCATTGCAGTACAACCGATAGCCTGGGGTTTTTAACGTGCACCACGCAGTAGTGATACACGACCGCACGCCGGTTGCGATGCTCATCCAGATCGAAACGGGCAGGGGTGGGGATTGAATCCAGGATCCCTGGGTTCTACAGCGCGAGTTTTTGATCCATGTACTCCGATCTGGTGTGCGCTAGCCTACTCAGCCACCGATCCCTTTTTTTTCTTTTTCTTTTTTCTTTATTCCCTCGGCCACCAATCCCCCTTACATAGTTGCGAGTGAGCGCTCTGTCCTGTCCGATTTGTCGCTTCCTTTTGTACCTTCTTGCGCTGTTTTATTACACCATGTCTCACAATGCACACGCAATGCAGACGCATACTGTAGCTAATCACGAAGTCGCCGGAAGGTTTAGGCAGTTGGTGTATTGCTCGAATGGAGGAATTTCTTCTTGGAAATCGCACGAAAAACAATTGTGGACTCATTCGGTGCCCGGGGTTTTGTCGCAGGTGCTAGACGGGCGCGAGCACCTTGCCACAATGGCTGAGGCCAAGGAGACGCTCTTCACGCATGAACAAGGTAAAGATCCACGCGGGGCGGGTGCACCTGCGCCGGCTGTGCAACACCCTCTTGGGCAACAAGGCTGAAATGCTTCATCTCCTACGTCACTTAACGAAGGCCAGCGGCTATTGGACGCGAGCGCCTCGTCGGCGTTCGGCTGAAGCTCGGGTCCCCGGTGATTGGACACGAGCCCCGGCCGAACGCTGACTCAGCACTCGCGTCCATTCTGTGCCGGCGCTTGCTGGCCTCCGGTAAGTGACGTGGGAAACGAAGTCCCGTCGAAGGGCTGGGCCTTGTCTGACGTGCTCGCCTTCTGCTCCCAGTGCACCTGCTGTCGAGGACAATCCAGGGCACATGCATGCGCGAGGGCGGCGGCTTTGACTACGACCAGTCGTGGATCTGCGCCATGTGAGTGACACCCACGCCTGCCCCCGACTTCACGCCCAGGCAGAGCTGGCATGTTTCGTCTGGTTCAATTTTCTGTTAAGGGGGTGCGTTTCTTCGATTTCCGATCAAATGGGTAAGAAAAAAAAAATAAAAAAATGAAAGACGTAAAGCCGAATTAGAGCGCAGTCCTTGAGGAGGAGGGGAGGGTACAGAGGGGAGGGTATGCCCCTCCTCGTCTCCAGCTCCCCTCCCATTTAGCGGGAAATTTTCTCTACATTTCCCGCTAAATTCATCTGAAAAAATTCCCCGCTACATTTCGCGGAGAAAATTCCCCACTAATTACGTCACACCTGACGTCACGTGTGACGTCATTATGGGAAACGTTCCATAATGCAACGCGCCGTTACGCAGACAGCGACGTTGACGGCGACGCCGCTGCGCTCTAAAGAGACGACCCCAAAAAGTGTTCCGCGATTGACAGCGGTACCCGCTGCTTTTCGGAAATGCATGCTGAAGGAGATTTGCCTTCAGCCAGTGTGCTATACAGTCGTTGCAATGGCTTCCTTTTTTTTTTTTTTTCAGTGGAAGTGATGTAAGAGACGTGTGTGAGGAGATGTGTGCTTTGGTGGAGCGATTGTGAGGGATGTTGCGTGTGTTAAAAAAAAACAAAAAAAACAAACAGAGACGAACTTTTTTTTTTTGACTGAAACGCTGTTATTTTTTTTTTTACGGGGCCGCCTGTAACCGATTTTGCGGTGAAAGAAGCGTGCACACGAGCTGTCGTGTAGGGAGGCGATCGCCAGAAGAGCTCGCGTACATACTTCGGGAGGCGGCAGTGGGGAAGCGAGGGAGCGTGTCGGCACTAAAGTCGGCACAGTGCCACAGCGCAGCCTCGTAAGTATTTCGCGACTGAGGCTGCAGGAGAGGGGAGATTGTTCTCCCCGTGGTCACGTGGGTTTCTCGGAACACTGGCGGCCTACAGAGGGGAGGGAAGGGACGAGAGAGAGCCTTGACCGTGGTGTGAGCAACACCTCACTTTGGTGTGAGCAACGACGGGGAGAGGGAGAGCGGTGCCTCTGCTGTAGATCGGTTTTGCGTTCGTACATGAGCTTTTTTTTTTTTTTTTTTTTTTTTTTGCCGGGAAGGTTTGTTTTGCCGGGAAGGGAAATGTTTAATAGACCCCTTTCGAAAGTCACGTGCCGATTATTACCAAGGTCCAGACCACTGCACAATGGCGGACCAATTGTCATCGTGGAACGTGCAGTTCATTCCGTAACATAGACAACGTCGGAGCGCGGCCAACACTAGGAGCCGACGAGCCAGTCAAACAGCGTCGAAAGTGCAACGTCACTAAGCTCATCACCTTTTTCTGCGGGTGTGTTTTTGCCGTGACGTTGCGCTTTAGTCCGCCATCGTGCAGGGATTCTAAAAGCTGCCAACAGAGGGCGGTCTTGAGAAAGGGCTCTATAAGATTTCTGCATGTATTCCCTTGTTTCATCACTCCTGTTGTTGTTTTTTCCCTTAGTAGGGTTAAAAACATAAAAAGCAATCCTGGTAGCTTTCCATTGTTTGCAAAGCAATCGAGGTCTGAAAATATGTACGGGGCTAAAGTTACAGAAGGACTTGTGATGGAAGGTGTCAAGAACTTCGCGAAAAACAAAACTGTGAGGATAAGCGTTTGGTGGAAGATATGACGATTCTTTCTTATTTTTTTTTTATTTTATTATAACCGAAGTTTTTATTAATTGCTTAATAAACTAAATTGGTGTACACCAATTTAGTTTTCAGCTTTAGCATATATATATATATATATATATATAATATGTATGCGTAATGCAGTTGTAGTATGCAGCGTCAAAAATGAAATAGGCTTCTCGTTTCCGAGCTCTAAACTTTCTAATATGTGATGAAAAAATCTGGTTTCGGCTTTGCATCTAAATTAAAAAAAATAATAATAATAGATTTTTTTTTATTAATAACTTAAATATTCTGAAATTTTCCTGGCTGAATTTTATGTTCGAAGAAACAAAAGCATTTAATTCAAGGTAGAAATTATTCACGCAACCCGAAATCGGTATTTCCGCGCGAAATTTATTTTGATGTATTATTCCGACCGAAGGCCGTCCCTATTGAGGAGGAGATCGAACAGCCACACCCCTAGCGGCATGCTGCAGCTGTGTGGACAACAAAACCAATTTTATTATTTGTTGTTGATCAGAGAAATCGAAGATGACGATTCAAAGGCCGCTCCTCGTGCGTCCAAAGCACTGGTCAAAGCGAAGCGCTCGTGCCCAGACCGTGCTACGCGAAGTTCAATTTCTTTGTTTTGCTGTGTTAGTAAACACCGCGCTGTGGGGACAACAAGCTCGATAAAGCGCCCCCCCTATAGTTCGATCTTCTGCCCAATATTCGCACATAAGTTGGTTGTGCTGTTGCATCTTCTGTATATAGTGCATTAAAAATGTTATAAAATCGGCTCGGGGGATTGCAATTTTTTTTTTTTTTTTTTTTTTCAATCAGACATTGGGTTTAACTCGAATTTAATATGCTATGTTCGGGGCCTAGGTACCGGGTAATGTATCTAAATGCACCCAGAACAAATAAAAAAAAATCGGCGTCATTATTGGGAGCACATATCATGGCACACGAGTTGTATTTACATCCATTACTTGTTATTCAGTTCCATTGCTACTTTATTTGTTAATTGCATAATCTTAGCTACAGTTTCATGATCCGCATAAAATATTATATAACGCTTTCATTGCGTGGGCATCGGCATCTCAAAATGTATTATGATTTTTCTGTGCGTAACGAAATAAACAGATGGTGATGATGATGAAAAAGAAGACGGCAAAATTATAAAATGACCTGTCGGCTCCCCGCGCTTTGAACGCCTGGATGTTCACGCAGTCACTTTGCACTGATCTCGTAGACCGATTGGGGACCCATGAAACCGAGTTCTCACCTGAATCATAAGACTTACGTTGCTAATTTCTTGACTTCTAAACAAAGAAGCTTAGATGTCTTTTTGTATTCGTTAGCAGCTTCAAATCATAACTTCCCACAAATCTTCGATGTCTCACAAACAACCCCTCCATAGCAAAATAAGCCCTTCCTAGACGAAAGATATAGAGGTTAGCTTGAATGTCAAAAGTGGCAGCTTTTGATCGTCAGTGAATCTCCTATGGCAGCGGTCTCAAACTGATTCGAGTGGAAGGGCCAGAAGGGGCGAAGGGGGGGCGGCAAAATTCTTTTTTTTTTTTTTTAGGAAACAAAATAAACAAACAAGCAGCAGTGGTGTTTCGTGCCGCAAAACAGCTGACTGTCCCAGTGACACCATCGTCGTGCTTTCTGCGAGCTCATTGTTTTGCTCTTTCTAGCTTTTATTTGCATACACGACTACTTTGCACCCACCCTGATGTTATAAGATTTAAAACACCAACGCACTGGCAGTTTTCAATAGAACGAGAGCAAGCACACTGCCCTGTCGCACAATGGCTCAACAGGCAGAAACAATAACTCTTCGTACGGCAGTTTTCGCTTTCCTGACGATTTTTCCAGCAGCATTCAAAGAAATTAACTGTATTTTAAAGGCATTTTCTGACGGCCAGAAGCTTTGGCAGTTGTTCCTGCTGAGCGAGAGTCCATGCAGCCGAGGTGCCTTTTTGAGCAAAGAGCTCGCACTTGTAGCCTAGCAGTGGTATTGCTGTTCCGGTTGATGTACATGAGAAAGGGCTGAAAAGCAAATATTTATACGAAGCAATACTCAGCCCAAAAGAAATCAGAATAGTGCAATCGCATGAACAAGTTATATGAGCAGAGCTCCCTTTCAAGCCGAAATGAATCGACGATATAAAACTACTATTTAGGGCGCATGTAGCGCTCGAGACATGGGAACGGGGGCTCACAGCTATGGGATGTTTGCGGGCCGCGTGTTTGAGACTCCTGTCTTTTGGCAACTGAAGATATGTAGACTTTTCATTAAAATGAGGTGCCCCGTGAGAACATGCAACGTTTGCCCTTGAACGACCCCTCCCGTTGTGATGAACGAGATAAAATGAAATAAACGCAAGTAGCGACGAACGCACAATTTAAGTGCATTGGATCGACGTATATTTCTTGTCTGCCTCGGCATAGCTAGTGCACACACAGCCGTTTTCTGAACGTTGTTTGCTGGGGCCGCCAGACTGGCGTCCCTTAAAGTGTTTTCCACCCCCGGGGGTTAGCTTCTGAAGCGTGACTGCTTGAGAACGTGCACACTTGGCGTCGATCCTGACCGACACGCGCCCTGCAGGTGCGCCCTGCCCTCTCTGCAAAAGAGGCACGTGGCCGTGGCCCGCCTCAAGCACCCGGCCAACATGGGGCGCACCTGCCACGAGGTGCGCTTCTTCATCCTGGTCCTGACGCCGAGCAAGGAGAAAGGAACCAAGAACGCCCTGGAGACCGGGCGCACGTTCGCCACCATCTTCGCCGATATGGACTTTCGGCAGAGGCTTCTCGAAGTCCACTCGGAAGCCGAGTTCAAGAACGTCCTCCTCAAGCACGCCCAGGACCTGGCCGCCGAACAGAGCAATCCGGCCCACCAGAGTTCCCAGGCCCAGCTGGAGTTTCCGGTGAGCAAAGCGCACGCTTGTCGGCGGCCATCTTGAGCTTCCCCCTCTCTCCCCTCTTACAGCAAGCCTCCCGAAGAAAGCGCGAGGTGAGGCCGTAGCCGCAGGGGCTAGCCCTTTGTGCTAGGCCTGCGCTAGTCCTCGTGTCCGCCGGGTCCTCGCGTCGCGTATTGCTTGCTCACTGCGGGCTTCTGGTTTCAGCCCCGCAGGTGCCCCATCGCCCAGGGCCTGTGCGACGACGTGCACCGGCGGCTGTCCTTTTACGTCAGCGACTACATTGACGGTAAGGCCCTGCCTCCTAGCGAATAGCACCATAGTTTCCAGACTTCATTTCGCAAAAAAAAATGTTGGCCGAAAAAAAAAGAAGGCACGTTTCTTCTTGGCTTGCACTCGATGCAACACAACTATAAGGCAGTAAGAATCATTATTTAAAAAAAATAATAAAATTAATCAGATTATTTTGACTTAAATTGCTGTAGCTAGAAAAAAAAAAGTAATTCTTTATGAATAAATGTATTTTAAACATCCCGTACGAATATTTTATATCTGGTCATATATGAAAACTTCCAGCTATGGCCAAACGAAAAATTGACCACATGCACGGATTCGGCCGGTACGTCCGTACCGGCCGCATCCGTGCACATTATGTAAGTAATACGTTGCTGGTCTTTTCGCTTCATCGCTACGAGTCCGCTCTTCGTGCCTTCTGGCCTTCTGGCGGCTAGGCCCTTCTGCACCGTTGTTCGGCTCCTTGTATCCTAACTGTTGGCCTGTGATCCTCAATTGCTCCGTCCCTCCATGGCGGTTCCTCGATATCGATGGATGTCCTCTGGCTGTTGTCGTGACCCATAATTTCAAAAAGTCCTCGGCCTTGTTTCATGCTCGCAAGGCGTTGAAACTGAGCCATCCTGTGTGTCTCGGCTCTTTCTGCTATTGTGTTCATGACCGCAGCCTTGCGAAGGTCCTCGATCGGAGTCATCTTCGACAGCCCGGTTGCTACCCTCATTGCTGCGTGGTTAAGTGCTTCGAGCTTTTTCCATTGCCGTTTGTCCAGGTTGAGGAGGTTAGAGCAATACAGCGCCTTTAAAATCAGGAGTCCGCTCGTCAGGGTCCGAATGGCTTCTTCGTCTGCCTCCCACGGTTTGGAAGTCGTGCGTTTTAGTTTTGGTCAGCTTGTTCAGCCATTGGCCACCCTGCCCGTGTGCTCGAATTCTACGCCAAGGATCTTGACTGATGCCTGCCGTTGAAGCCTGTGTCCATTGAGTTTCAATTCGAACAGTTCCGATAAGCCATCTCTGTGTGCCTTTTTTTGGCACTAGCCACGACCATGTGTCTTCTCGGGCGAGGGTGCCATGCCAACTTGGGCCAGGTATTTAGAGACTACATCGAGACAAGTATGCATCACCTGTTCTAGCCGGCAGGCCGGTCCTCCTTTTTTCCAAAGAGTCACGACGCCGGCGTAGATGGTGACACCGAGGCCTTCTACGTTCGTCAATATTTTTGATAGTTCCGCAATTACCATGTCAAAAAAGGTCGGCGAGACGGCCGCCCCCTGTGGGACACCCACTTCAGTGGGTGTCTCGGGTTCGAGGGTTGGTCCCACTTTGACTCGAAATTTTCTTCTTGCCAGGAAGTCCTTGATGAATCGCAGAGTTCTGCCCCTGATGCCGCAGTCTCGCGCCCCTCTCAGCACCGATTCGTGTAATACTGCGTCAAATTCTTCCTTAATGTCTAGCGCTACAACTAGTCCTGGGTCTAGTTGGTTGCGGTCTTCCATTACGTTCCTCTAAAGCAATAACAAGCTGTTTTGGGTGCTCAAGTGGTCCCTGAAAGCTGTTTGTCTCTGGTCTAGGCGTCTCCAGATACAAGTCCATTCGTTGTAGCATCATTTTTTTCCATAACCTTTCATAGACTCGAGATTAGTGACCCCGGTCGGTAGTTTTCAATCCTATCTTGTGGCTTGACCGGTTTCGGAATCGGGGTCACCTAGGATTACCTTCCAGTGGTCCGGCAGCCTCGATGTGGTCCAGAGCGTGTTGTGCCAGTCAAGGAGCTTCTCCTTGTCGGTCTCGGGTGCTGCATAGTCCTTAGTGCTGCATAGATTACTCCGTCCGGTCCGGGGGCGCTTTTTTGCTTTGCCGAGTGGAGTGCAAACAAGAATTCGCCCATGTTGAAGGGGTCATTCATGCCTTCGGCAATCAGTGGGGCGCTTCAGGTTCTTCTTGGGGTGCGCTTCGCCTGTTCGGTCCTCGTAGCTTGAGCGATTGAATCCGGTTGCGGGAAGAACGCCCCACCCGCTCTACGGGCCAAGGCTTCCTCGGCAATGCCGAGTCGCAACGCCAGGTTTTGTGCCGCCGTTTTCGTCTTTCGCAGAGTTTTAGACATGCCTCGGTGGGTTCTCCATACCTTGCCTAGCCCTATCTCAGTGACGTCGCCATCGAAGTATGCTTAGCCCTTCAGCGTGTTTTGCCGCCTTGGCAATTAACCGCTCTGTTTAGCTTGATCTTGCTCTTCAGCGTTGTTTCTCTCATATATCGCTGTAGGGCTCGGAGACGACTCGCCCACAGGTTGTGGAAGTGCGTGTCCGGTGTCGGGGCTTCGGGTCGTGTATTGACGGCTATTCTTGACTCCTCATGGCTGTTCTGGTATCTGCTCTCCGACGTTGATATCTTCGGATTCGGTGCGCTCTGGGATTGCTCGGAAGGTGTCCCATCTGACAATGTTCCGGGTTTCCTTGTGGTGGTCGCTTCCAAGGGTGTCGACCCAAGGTTTCCAAGTACACTTCGTGCCCTGGTTGACCCACGTACGTCAGGTACCGGTTGGAGCCCTTCTGGCCCCTGTGTTTGGCCACTCTCGTAATAATGCCGGGTTCGTTGGCGAGCTCAAGTCCCGTACCCTCCAAGGGCGTATCAACGGGGGGGGGGGGGGGGGGGGGGGGAGGCAAGGGGCTTGCCCCCCGCCCCCCAGTTCCCAGAGTGGAGGGGCAAGGCGTGTGTTTTGCCCTCCCCCCCCCCCCCCCCCCCCCTGAAACAGCCGCCACTGGGCAGGACAAACACTGGCCGGCGGCGCCCAAGGGATACCAAGGGCACCGCCTCCCGGCCTTGGGGGGGGGGGGGGGGGGGGCGGGAGGGGGGCTGGTTTGCCCTCCCCCCCCCCCCACTCAAAAAGAAGTTGGTACGGCACTGGCACCCTGCGCTGCGCTGCAGTCATATCCCCATGCCCTGTGATGTGCATTAAAATCACCTCCTATGCCCAGGTCGTCACGTCCTGCTAGGTCCTTGAGTTTCCGAATCCATTCTTCGCCAGTTGGACTCGTCGCGTTGCATGCTGTTCATGTATACAAGATTCTATAACCGTCTTAAGATTTTGAGTCATGATTCGAACCGACACGACCCCCCTGTTTTCGCTGCACAGGTCCTCGGTGCTTAGTTGAGCCTGCCGTATCTTATCTTCCACTCCGACCGCTGTCCATCCTTTGATCACCACGGGATTCTTCTCTGCCGGGTGTGGTTTCGTCTCTATTGTCGGGCACGTGTAGAAGTTGAAGCCCGGGAGTTTAAGGTCAGCTTGCCTTGTCTCTCTCTTTCGAAGCGAAATTTTAATTCGGCAATGCGCGCTGCGAGCAAGCAGAAGGTCCGCTGAACGATCCTGGTACGTCGTATACGTTTTCTTCCGTCTGGTTCCGTTGCTATCTATGTTGGAGGTGGGTGCTCATGTCTGTTATCTTCTTGAACAGGTCATCCAAGGCCATGCCCACCTCAACTCTCATCTTGTTTTTTTATATCTTCCAGGCGTTTCAGCCTGGCCCCGTATTCCCCATCCCCGTATTCCCCGCCCGGCTCGCCGGCGTTCCTCTCGTTTCCTCGCAGCCACGTGAAGGGATTCTGGATTTCTTTCGGGCTTGGAGTCCGGGCTGCTTGTGAGCTACCCTCATTGGCGCAGGGCGTTTTCTGTGTGGGGAATTGAAAGACCGCGGGGCCGCTTCGGCTGCTTGCGCAGGGGTTGGATCGAGGCTTTCGTTTCCATGGCCTCTCTATGGCAACGGAGTTAGTTGGGACCATGCCTTGCGTTGCTCGTTGTGCGGTAGTGCACGCTGCTTTTTCTTGTCTGGCATTTCCCTTTTCGGGCATCGCGGTGGCAGCTCGCAGTCTGTCATCTCCTCGTGTGAATGTCCGCATTTACCGCACCTGCATTCCTGGTTCGAGCAGACGCCCGCCTTGTGGCCCATGTCATGGTAATTGTGGCATAGAATCGGCCTCAGTTTGTACGGTGCTACTTTGATGGCTCCGCACAGGAACCCGCCTTATTTCGTTATTCTGTGTTTCTCGAACGTGATGAGCGTCACTCTTCCACCTTTCGCCAGCGGTCGGGCCGAAACGATCTTGTGCGTTCTGCATTCGAGCTCCTCCTGGCCTCCATCAGCGACTCGGTTGTTTCCTCCAGGCTGTCTCCTCCACGGAGGTAAATGACCCCTCTTCATTGATTACTCGTCGTTGCCATGTAGGGTTTCACCTCGTAATTCGCTCCCCCCTTCGAGATGTTGGTCACTTTCCGCAGTTTTTCTGTCAGGAGTCCGTTCCTTGAAGACACTGCTATCGTGTTCGTGGACTTCTGCAGCGGGAACTTTCTACCTTCAATAACGCTCCCTGCACGTGAAGCCAAAGCACCACTAGACGCAACGAGCACGGGCTGGAGGCGGAGCGTCTGCGGACCTTATGGTAGAAAATAGGCTCCCTGCCCTACAGAACTTTGCGCGCGTGTCACTGTGACGCAGGGTTGGTTTGAAGTAGACACGGGGTTTCAAAGTATCTCCTACACGACATTGAATTCGAATTTTTGCTAACCAGATATCGGCTTTACGAGTAAGCGCAAACGAGAAACGAAAGTTTTGCTCTGAAGCACGAAAGAGTGAACGGATTTTTGAATCTCTCTCAGAGACCCTACCTGCGAGCATCGTGACGCTTCAGTCAAACGGTGCTGAGCGTTGCGGCCGAATGTGATTACTCCGATCCACCATAAGGGCGAGTGAAGCAGAAGCTGAAAGAGCAAGCACCACGTATACGCTTTGATTGTGCATAACGTGACAGAGCGATCGAGCAGAGAACGCGTCGTTCAGGGCGCTCGCCTTTGTATGCCTTGAGCAGCATCACCAAACCGCTGGCGCTCGGTAACAATCAATGGGTGAGCGAATATGTTTGTGGTCAATTGTACTACGCCCCGTACTTACTGCGGTCGAGGCTTCTGCTTGGGTCTGTATCTTGATTTAGGGCTTGATTTCTACGCGCGCTCGTGGAAATTCTGCACTTTAGTTACTGACAAAATGAGAAGGCCAAGGAGGAGTGTCAGTTGTCCCGCCTACAGCGCGAGCCCTTCAGTAGCACATTGGCGTCCAGTGAGCCGCGAGCGTGCACGCGCAGACAAAGCACGGCGGAAGGCGACGATCGTGTGCTCGAGACCGCTGGCAATCAGTTCACCGAACGACGTTTCATCCACAGATCATTTCACCGACAGATTGTTTCATCGAGCAGTAAAAACACGAAGCTCCAATTGGAAGCCATAATAGTTCAGGGAAGCTCCTTCCTCCTTTAGCAGAGCGAGCGCTGGAGAGGAGGAAGGGGAGGTCGCCTCCTCTCCAGTCTGCTCAAGTGGAAAAGTGTGCGAGGAGCTTCCCTTTCTTTTATTCCTCACCGACTTTTGTCCTTTCCCTCGCTCGAGGATTCGTCTAAGTCAGAATTATTATATTGTAGTATAGGTTCTGTTAGAGCCATACCTCGGTAAACCTGACTCATGAGGGCCCTCACCCACCCTCACTCACCCTCATCTTCACAGGTGAGGTGAGGGTGAGTGAGTTTCTGAGCCAGGAAAATTCATGGGTGTGAGGGTGAGTGAGGGCCGTGAGGACCGTGAGTGCGTGATGGGTATGAGTGCGTGAGAGGCTTGAGTGCGTGAGGGGCGTGACGGCCGTAGGTGCGTGATTGCTGGCGTGAGGGGCTGGAGTGCGTGAGGCCGGTGAGGGGCGTGAGGGCCATGAGTGCGTGAGGGTGGTGAGTGCGTGAGGGGCGTCAGGGCCGTGAGTGCGTGAAGACAATGACTGCGTGAGGGCCATGAGTGTTTGAGGGGTTTGACTGCGTGAGGGCGGTGAGTCCCTGAGGGGAGTCAGGGGCGCGGGGACCATGAGTGTGTGAGGGCCATGAGGAGTATGAGTGCGTGAGGGGCGTCAGGGACGTCAGTTCGTGAGGAGTATGACTGCTTGAGGGCCTTGAGTGCGTGAGGGGTATGACTGCGTGAAGGTTATGAGTGCGTGAGGGGTATGACCTTGAGTGCGTAAGTGGAGTCAGGGCCGCGAGGGGCGTAGGGCCATGAGTACGTGAGATGTATGACTGCGTGAGGGCTGTGAAAGTGGTGCGTGAGGGGAATAAGGGCCATGAGTGCGTGAGGGGTATGACTGCGTGAGGAGTGCGTGAGGGCTATGACTGCGTGAGGGCGGTGAGTGTGTGGGGTAGTCAGGGGCGCAAGGGCCATGAGCGTGTAAGGGGTAAGAGTGCGTGACGACCATGACGGGTATGAGTGCGTGACGGCGGTGAGTGCGTGAGGTATGTGAGGGTCATGAGGGCGTGAGTGCGTGAGGGGTATGAGTGCGTGAGGGCCATGAGTTCATGAGGGGTATGACTGCGTGAGTGCGTGAGGGGAGTAAGGGGCGCGAGGGCCATGAGTGCGTGAGGGGTATGAGCGCGTGAGGGCGGTGAGGGCCGCGAGTGCGTGAGGGGTAGGACTGCGTGAGGGCGGTGAGTGAGTGAGGGGAGTCAATCAATCAATCAATCAATCAATCGAGTTTATTGTCATGAGTTGCATCGTACAATTTATTGAGAACCATCTGGGCCCATAGCCTTTTGGCTAGTTGGGGCCCATTTTAATAATAACATATTAGGAAGGCAGCACTCTTAAGAAATATTACTGGAAATACAATAAAAGGAAAAGAAAAAAAAAGAAAAGAAAGAAAGAAAGACAACAGAAAATAAACGTAGAAAGTGACTTGTTCAACTATATCCGGTAATTTATACATTATATAATAAAAACACGAGGAGCACGAGTGTATTCAAAGTGAAATGAATTTTTATGAATTCAATAACAGAATATGCGATTGAGTTTCAGAATGGTGGGAGACATGTTCTATTTAAAAAAATATAGTATTTCAAAGCGCTGTTAAAGTTGCCTGACTGGGTGACTGAAGATGGTAAAGTGTTCCAGATTTTAGTTCCGCATGATTGCAGGGGTGCGAGGGCCACGAGTGCGTGAGGGGTATGACTGCGTGAGGGCCGTAAGCGCGGTGAGGTCGGTAAGTGCTTGAGGGGCGTCAGGGCCATGAGTGCGTGAGGGGTATGACTGCGTGAGGGGCGTCAGGGCCATGAGTGCGTGAGGAATATGACTGCGTGAGTACCATGAGTGCGTGAGGGTTATGACAGCGTGAGGGTGGTGAGGGACGTGAGGGACATGAATGCGTGATGGGTATGAGCACGTGAGGGCCATAAGTGCGTGAGGGGCTTGAGTGCGTGAGGGGTATGACTGCGCGAGGTACGTGAGGGCGGTGAGTGCGTGAGGAGTATGACTGCGTGAGGGCTATGAGTGCGTGAGGGGTATGACTGCGTGAGGGCGGTGAGTGCGTGAGGGGAGTCAGGGGCGCGAGGGCCATGAGGGGTACGAGTGCGTGAGGGGCGTCAGGACTGTCACTGCGTGAGGGGTATGACTGCGTGAGGGCCATGAGTGCGTGAGGGGTATGACTACGAGGGAGGTGAGTGCGTAAGGGGAGTCAGGGGCGCGAGGGCCATGAGTGCGTGAGGGCCGTGAGGGGCGTCAGGGCCATGAGTGTATGAGGGGTATAACTGCATGAGGGGAGTCAGGGGCGCAAGGGCCATGAGTGCGTGAGGGCGGTGAGTGCGTGAGGGCCATGAGTATGTGAGGGCCATGAGAGCGTGAGTGCGTGGGGGGTATGGCTGTGTGAGGGCGGTGAGTGCGTGAGGGAAGTCAGGGGCGCGAGGGCCATGAGTGCGTGAGGGGCGTGAGTGCGTGAGGGGTATGAGTGCGTGAGGGCCATGAGTGCGTGAGGGCGGTGAGTGCGTGAGGGGAGTCAAGGGTGCGAGGGCCATGAGTGCGTGAGGGCCATGAGCGCGTGAGGGGTATGACTGCATGAGGGCCGTGAGAGCGGTGAGGGCGGTAAATGCGAAAGGGGTGTCAGGGCCATGAGTGCGTGACGGTTATGACCTGCGTGAAGGCAGTGATGGCGGTGAGTGCGTGAGGGTAGACATGGTTACCGCCGAATTCAGAAACCTCACTCAAACTACACTCAAACTGAAGGGCCCCTCCACTTCCTGGAGGAAGGTACGAGGGCCGGCGCTGGCCAATCGCGAGGACGGATCTGTCCTCGCGATTGGCCAGCGTCGGCCCTCGTGCCTTCCTCGAGGAAGTGGAGGGGCCCTTCAGTTTGCACATGGTTAAAATTGCGCACAAATGGAAAGGTACAGAGTACCTTTCTATTTGTGCGCAATTTTAACCATGTTCAATCATTACCAACTCGCCCAACTAACCACTTTACTGCCCTTCAGTTTGAGTGTAGTTTGAGTGAGGTTTCTGGATTCGGCGGTTAGTGTCGTGATGTAGGCGAGTTGGTTCATGGTAACGGAAATAAACAGCGCGCAAAAAATACACAAGGACGAAAGGAAGGTGCAAACGACACAAGCGCTGAACTCACAACTAAACATTTATTGAAAAAACACCAACGAAGTAAACCGCACCATCGCTTCAGCACGTGTCAAGGTAGGCAATTTCTTTTTTGTGAAGAAAAACCGATGTTTAGCTGACGCATGCATCTTGCCCCTCTTTTGTTATTGCATACGCTTCCAATAATTCCCTGGTAGTTTTATCTGTGCCCCTCCCGATGATGGTGATGTTATTGAATCGGGGCTGGCATTTACAGGCAGCACAATGCAGAGGCAAGTGACCCCCAGCGGTCGACCGGAGTGTCCAGTCATGTTTACGTGCCCTGTCATTAATGCATCCGCCGGTTTGGCCGATGTACTCTTCCGCAGCTTAGTGGTATCTTGTAAACCACCCCCACCACACAATCAACATACTTGTTCCTGTGCCTTACGGCGCATTGGCTCCTGCCCCCAGCTTTATCCGCAATTCTAGGGCAGAGTTGCGCCAACTTTGCCAACTCAGGGGCGCGAGGGCCATGAGTGCGTGAGGGGCTTGATGGGTATGAGTGCGTGAGGGCGATGAGGGGTACGAGTGCGTGAGGAGTGTGAGGGCGTCAGGCCCATGAGTGCGTGAGGGCGGTGAGGGGCGTGAGGAGTATGAGTGCCTGAGGGGCGTGAGGGCCATGAGTGCGTAGGGGGCGTGAGGACCATGAGTGCGTGAGGGACGTGAGGGTTATGAGTGCGTGAGGGTTTTGAGGGGTGTGAGTTTGTGAGGGGTATGAGTGCGTGAGGGGCGTGAGTGCGTAGGGGGCGTGAGGACCATGAGTGCGTGAGGGGTGTGAAGGGTATGAGTGCGTGGGGGCCCTGAGGGCGGTGAGTGCCTGAGGAACGTGAGGGCCATGAGCGCGTGAGGGGTATGAGTGCGTGAGGGCTGTGAGGACGGTGAGGGCGTGAGAGGCACGAGTGTGTGAGGAACGTGAGGTTCGGTGAGGGTGTGTGAAGGGCTGAAGGTGAGTGTGACTGAGGGTGAGTGAGGGGCTGAAGTTGAGTGTGGCTGTGAGGTGAATGAAGGCGACCTAAAATGCCGACCTCCGCCGACAGCTTTATGCATGCATCGTGTCGTTATCTGGTATCGTTATCGGGTAGGAACGGTTCACTAAAACTCTCTGGTAACAACGCTACTCAATTTGTCGACTGCCCATTGGCTCTTGGTGAGAGGTGTGAATAAGCCCTCTTCCTGCAGGCGTGGTGGGCCACCGGACAATCTACAAGACCATCTCCACCATCTTTTTCCTCTACTTTGCCTGCATCCTGCCAACCATTGCCTTTGGAGCCCTCAACGACACCAACACCAAGGGAAAAATAGGCGAGTCGATACGTTCGGGAGTTTATCGCGGCCCTTCTTTGCTCTGATTCCCGCGTGCTCGCGTTTTACCCCTGCTTTCTGTGGATGCCACCGCAGGAGGTGAGACCCCTCGGCGCTTTTGTGGTTCGGACGCCGTGCTGACGGTTTTCTCTTCGTCTTGCAGACGTGCGGAAGTGTATCATCAGCCAGACCATAGGTGGCTTGTCCTTTGCCCTCTTCGGAGGTCAGCCGCTGGTCATCCTCATGACCACTGCCCCACTCAGCTTGTACATCAAGGGTGAGCCGCTGTTCCCTCCGCTCAACTGCAGCGTCTCACCTGTATCGTACCGTCCGTAGTGATCTACAACATCTGCGAAGACTTCGAGCTGGACTTCTATGCCATGTATGCCTGCGTGGGGCTATGGAACACATTCTTCCTGCTCCTCTTCGCCATATTCGACGCCAGCAAACTTATGAAGTGGTGCACCAGGTACGTTGAGAGATGGGCATTTTTGGGACGCATTTTTGTGGTCAGTGAGAAGATGGAGCAGCAGAGAGCGTCAATTCGTATAACTTAGCAACGAGCGAACGCTAGGGCCACAATAAGCGAGTCAGAACGACGGAGGTGAACTACGTGACAGCGCTTAACCAAAGGTGGGTGAGAGCGTGACCCAAGCAGTTGGAAGAGAGGGGAAGGACACGTCGCTTCTGTCCCCCTATGAATGAACACAGGTCTCCGAACCCCGGCCGAATCCGGCCCGCGGAGGCCTTCTGGCCGGTCCGTGGCTTGCCGCGGAACAGCGCCGCGCCGCGCGCCAACCACGCCAACCAGGATATCAGAAAGAACGAGAGAAAACTGCCGACTTTAACGCGAGCCCTCTCGCCATATTCATAATTGGATATTTTCATCACCATCCTTAGTCCCGTTTTATATGTAACTATACGTACGTGAAAGTTCCTTTGCGTTCTTAATTAGTATATTTGTTTAGTGTCCTACTATTCTCATGAGTCTTCTGCTTAGCGTGTGTTTGCCAAAGTTTCATTGCGCTTTGTTTTACACTTGGTGAGTTTTGTGGATCCCAATTATTGTGCACTGTCACAATTAGCTTCATATTGAATTTCAAAATAATGTATATACTTCATCCACCTTAGATTTGTTTTCACTCTTTTACTTTTGTATTTAAATGCTTATGTAGAATTATTTATTCTCATTTATATTTACTCTTTTATTTTCCGGTCTTCGATACTTTCCAACCCTAGTAAAAAGCTTGGAGACCCCTGCCATTAACCCGTCACTCAGAAGTTGCACAAAAGCGGCTTTCCTTTTTCCCGCCCGTGGCTTTGACGGCATTGCGCGCAACTATACACGTATTCACTTCGAGAACCGCAGTAAAAAAAAAAAAGTCCGGCTTCTCGCGGACAATTACTGATTCACTCCTTTATGTGGCGAGTTAAAATATGTATTTAGGGAATTTTTGACGAGCTTCCAGTATTTTATCAAGGCGTTTCAAACGCCAAAAGCACCGTTTCTCTCTCCGACAACGAAATCTTGTAAGAACTACGTTTTGCTGCGAATGAATGATGCGCGAAACTTTCTTTTCTTCTTGACGTGACAACGCTCGAACACGCTGATTGGCTCACCGGGACCGTAGCCTTAATTCGCCGTTCGCCAAGTTATAGTGAAACGGAATATCGTCCAGTCTGGGAGATTCCAGGCGAAGAGCTCAGGACGCAAGCCAAGCTCGAGCAGGCCGAGGAGTGGCTATTCTCTCTAACTGATCTTCTATACGCACGCATCAGGCTTCGTGAAACGTAAAGCTACTAAAAAATTTAGACGAAACTAAAGCGATTGGCTCTGATCAAACTTCGCCTAGGGTTCTGAAGCGCTGCGCTGACGCCATCGCCCCATATCTTTTTTAAAATCTTCAACCAGTCTTTGCTTGAGGGGTCATTATACCGAATGATTGGAAAGTAGCTCACGTAATACCAATACACAAAAAGGGACCCCAAAAAGATGTTACTTCCAAATTAAAGGTCAATTTTTTAACATCAATTTGTGGCAAACTACTTCAGCACATTTTGTATAGCCAGATAATTTTTTCATGGATTCTCAACATGGGTTCAGGAGAGGTTATTCTTGTGTCACGCAACTAACCGAGGTCTATCATGATCTTGTTATGTTCGCAGATAAGGGTGAACAGCCTGATTGTGTTTTTTCTTGATTACAGGAAAGCGTTTGACTCAGTGTCGCACTCGTTCTTACTTCACAAATTGAATTGGTTGAAAATAGATATTACACTAAAATAGATTCAGCCATACTTGAGTTCGCGTCAGCAATGTGTAATTTTAAACGGCGAGGCGTCTCATTTTGTTGAAGTAACGTCTGGTGTACCACAGGGGTCGGTTCTGGGGCCATTGTTATTCTTGATATTTATCAACGATATTCATGTCAATGTAACTTCCCAGCTGAGATTATTTGCTGGTGATTACGCTGTGTATAAGCGTATAAAGAACGGGGAGGGTTCCGGAAACTGCAGGCTGATCTAGATCGAATAGGACATTGGTGCGGTGAATGGGGGATGCAACTTAACGTAAACAAATATATTCATGTTAGCTTCACACGTAAAAAAAAATTGAGGCACAGTATTATTTAAGCAATGAGCTAGTAACGAATGAGAATTAAAAAAAAATACCACGGAGTCATTTTGTCATCCGACTGCATGTGGGATTCGCAGATTGATAATGTCCTTATGAGGGCGGGTCGCGCACTCGGCTTTGTCCAAAGAAACCTAAAAAAAATGCTACACAAAAAACATAAAAGAACAAGCATATTTTGCCTATGTAAGGCCCCTTTTAGATTACGCATGCACTGTGTGGGACCCTTCCAAAAAAAAAAAAAGATCGCATGATGGCTTGGAAAACATACAAAATCGTGCCGATCGCTTTGTCCTGAGCCAGTACGACCGTTTTTCTAGTGGAACTAACATGAAACAATCACTAGGATGGTCGTCATTGAATCTTCGGCGAAAAAATTTACGGTTGAAATTTTTGTTTAACATTTTCCATGAAGCTACCGGTATTAATAGTTCAGCAGACCTCTTAAAACCAAATTATTTTTCCAAACGTAATGATCATGTGCACAAGATACGCGAATACTGTACTAGGACGGAGCTCTGCAAAAATTCGTTTTTTGTGAAGAAGGTCAAGGACTGGAACGCTTTACAGGAATGTGTAGTTTGTGCTGCAAATGCCGAGACGTTCTTTTTGTAATTATTCGCCCCCTGCAATAATGCCTTCTAGGCACTGCAGGAGTTCTCTGAATAAATATATAAAGATTATAGATCGCCAAGAGTAAATGTATATCTCCGTCTGGGGAGCGGAGTATTGCAACGGTGCGCCGTTTTGTATACAAGTATTGCGGGAAGCCACAGTCGTTTTTGCAGGAGCCGTGGTGGTTCTCGCGGCACACACGCGAGCAACAAAAAGTTTAGAGCATCTCTCAAGTTATTAAACAAGTGGAATTATACACTGGTGCACACCACATTTAAAGGTTGAAGAGGCTTTCAACTCGTCAGACGTCACTCTGCGAATTCTAAGCAGAAAATGTTTTCCGCCTAAAGTGTACCGGCTCTGCAGGGCCGCTTTCCCGCAGTACATTTGGACTGTTTTCGACCATGTGACCGCCTTTCTACCAATAAGAAGTTGGCAGCGGATAAGCTTTAACAGCAAAGTAAAACAGATATGACACTCTGGCTCTGCCGTTGGAGCTGTTCCTCTCTGCTGTTCCTCCTCGTACACGATGACCTTTGACCTTCTGGACGCTTGCGGGCGCAGGTCGACGGAGGAGATCTTTGCGTTGTTCATAAGCATCGCGTTCTGCGTGGACGCGGGACGGGACGTCTACAAGAACTTCCAGAGGTACTACTACGCCTCGGAATGTCTGCCACCATCCGCGGAAGCCCTGGGGTCGCTACTGAAGTCGGCCAACAACACGACGGAAGCCCTGCTCGGGGCGCTGCCCCAGTGCCGGCGCGAGAACAGTCTGCTCTTCCTGCTGCTCATGCTGGGCACCGTCTGGCTCGCCGTGTCCCTGTACAACTTCAACAAGACGCCCTACCTCCAGGCCAGCAAGCGGGAAATGCTGGCCGATTATGCCCTGCCTGTGGCTGTCATTGCACTCAGCTTCCTGGGGGCCTTTGTCTTCCGCGAAGTAGAAAGTGAGTGAGCGTCGAACGCCCCTTCGGGTTTGCGTTCTGGAGTTATTCCTGCTCCCGAAACTTTATTTTACCAAAATCGGAAATGCAAGAAGTTCATTTTTTAGTTTAGTTAATCGTGCTTACCAGTAGCGTAGTCTCACTCGCAAAGCAGTGAAAAAAATAAAAAAATAAATAAAAATGACTTTTAACAAATTGAAACTACTTCTCAAACGAAGTTAACTCGCTGAAACCGATATAAACATGGAGTTTTGTAGGTTGCCCTTGAATGCTCGCGTTGTAGAACCCAGGTATCGTGGGTTCTGCAACGCGAACCCTCTGCCCGTTTCGATCTGGATGAGCATTGTACCAGCGTGCGGTCTCTGCGTGACGCGCGTTAAAGACCCACGACTAGCAGTAGTACTGCGCTGGCTAAATTTCTCATCTACAGCCGAGACATCAGACGTCCGTTGGGGCTGCCAGCTGTCTAAACATACACACATCACAATTATTGCTTTCTCTCCACGCAGCGGAGCAGTTCCACTTCGGGCAGAGCGACCAGTTCGAGCGGGCGCGGGTGGAGGTGCTCCGCTGGCCCGCCGCCCTGGGCGCCATGGGCCTGGGCCTGGCCCTTTCTCTCCTCTTCTTCATGGACCAGAACATCTCGGCGGCCATGGTGAACAACCCCTGCAACAAGCTCAAGAAAGGTGCAGCCTACCACCTGGACCTCCTGGTTGTGGGACTCCTCAACGGCGTCCTGTCCATTTTCGGCCTGCCCTGGATGCACGGCGTGCTGCCCCACTCGCCACTGCACGTCCGCAGCCTGGCAGACGTCGAGGAACGCGTCGACCAGGGTCACGTCTACGAGATCATCGTGAGGGTCCGCGAGACCCGACTCACGGGAGCTGTGTCGCACTTGCTCATCGGCTTCTCTGTGTTCCTGCTGCCGTACCCGTTGGCCTACATCCCGACGGCTGTCCTGGACGGACTGTTCCTCTACATGGCCATCACGTCGCTCAACGGCAACCAGATGTTCGAGCGCATCACGCTCCTCTTCATGGAGCAGGCGGCGTACCCGCCCAACCACTACATCCGTCGCTGCCCGCAGCGCAAGATCCACGTCTTCACCGTCTGCCAGGTAGTTCAGCTGCTGGTGATGTGCTTCTTTGGATTCGCTCCGTGGCCCTACGTCAAGATGGTCTTCCCAGTCATCATCCTCTTGCTGCTGCCACTCAGGTAAAACTTGCTGCAGACATGGGAAATGTTTAGCAGAAGAGTCATCCAGTTGCACCGTTGCTTATCGATTGGTTCCTGTAGCGAACGGGAAATCATTGCGAGCTCTCTTGAGGGTCTTCCTCAACATGTTTGCCACAAGATGGTATCGCTCTGACTTCCTAATTTTTATGATTCTGGAACTTGACGTCGATTCCTTTTTGAACGGACGTTTATAAGCAAGAATTTAGTTGGCCGCCTTGAAATGACGTTTGATGCCTTCGCTGCAGAAGAGCAATCGGCCAGCGTAGTACCTCTGTTATCCTGGAGTCTTTAACGAGCATCAGGCGGGAGCGCACGCTTGCACGAATGCCCGTCGCGGGGTACATCACCCGTTTATATTTAAGCTGGCAACAGTAGTTTTGTAGATTGCGGAATCAGACCATAACACCACGCCACAGACAGACCACCATATTTCAAATTTGCTGTGCCAGATGGCCAGCGGGTCTAGACCTAGAAAATGGCAGGTGACCAAGCGCCTAACGCGATATAAGATATACGGTGCCGCCGAAGGCGTTCGACAGAAGATAATCTCAGATGAATGAATACAGAAAGTTACACACCGAGCCCTCTTGAGTCTTCTAGACCGGGGGACGGTGGTATGGGGTAGGGCAGGGAGGACCTCAGACGCGTCCCACCTTTCTCTTTCTTCCTCTCCCTCAGGCACAAGGTGGTCACGCTCTTCATCGACCAGAAGTACCTGGAAGCCCTGGACGGCGAGCATCAGTAGCGTCCCTCTCTATGCAGCAGCTGCCCGGGTTCACGTACCTGAAACTTATGCAAGCGCTCCCGCGGGGGGAGAAAGGAGCTAGGGCGGCCCTCTGTCCCCTCGCAACCGTGTCAAAGTGCCGCCCGGGGCCCCCACCCGGGCCCGCACCCCGGGCCTCGTGCGCCCGCCCGTACTTCTGCAGGGCGGTCCCACGCGTACGTTAACAGTCCGGCCGCCCCCCCCCCCCCCCCCCTAGTCTGGATCTCGCGTGGCGGCACGTGACCGATGCGCAGGAAGATGGCGGCGATGGCGGCCGCGTGCCCGCGCGCTAGTGGCCTAGGATCTACTGCATTTACAGAGCCTCCCCTCACCGCGCCGCGGGTCCTCTGGAAGGGTTCCCTCGGCGCCACTCCGGGCAGCAGAGCGTGGACGGTCGTCCGCGAGCTTGGCTTTCCAGTTCTCGGGGTGTCAACGTTAGTTCGTGTGTTAGGCAAAAGCATCACTAAGCACTCGTGTCCGTAGCATCTATACAAGAGGAGTCTTTACCGAGAGCGGAAGGAGTCGTAGTGACCCCACTAGAGCAATAGACAAAATAACACAGAAACCGCGTCCCGGCCGCTGTTTTTGCTCAAGTCCGCGGAGGAGGAAGAGGAGCGCTGCCCGAGGAGACCGGGGTTGTCCCGGATTTCGTCCGCCTTCGGGCGCTCCTTTGGTTTTTCGTCGCCTGAGGCGTTCTTTTGTTTCGTTCTGAGGGAGAGATGAAGAAGGCGGTGGTCCCCGCAGGAGGGGGGAGACGCCTGCGCTGTACATACCACGTGTTTACATATTTAAATATATTTTTTACCAAAAGGGGGGCGTCGTTGTTCGGGAGCTCTAGCAAGGTTTGCAGACGGTTGTTGCTTGTTACTGGTCTGTTGGTTGTTGGGCCGCTGGCTTGCGGAAGCCCCGGCCCAAAAAGTCGTTCGCTTTGTTTCCTTTTCCCTAGGTCTCGCCACTCTCTGGATCTTGGGGGCAATAAACGAGAATTGCGTAGACTCAAGTCTCGTGCCTCTTTTGATGTCGTCTGTCGCAATTAAGAAGGTGCCAAATAAGCGCCGCCAGGTGGTACCAACCACGGTATCGAACAACACCTCCTAATAAATAAAGCCTGCACCCCCCCCCCCCCCCTCCCCCCCAAACCGTCATTACCAGTGGCTCCATGCAGCGTAGCCCACATCTTGCGGCGTCTCACAACAGCGCTAGCAGACGGCGGCGCTGTTGTGAGCGCTTGTGTAGCGCTTCAGGAGTTTTTCGCTAAACTACGGCGGCGAAATGGCAAACCCACACCCTGTCTCCGGGCTGGAAGTGGACGTCCCGACGACGACGGTTGTAGCGGCCAGTGTCCACACGTTGTTGGGGCAACCACCTGGGCGTCGTCGCTTCGGTCGACAACCGGTTCGTGGGGTAGCATCGCCTCCAGCATTGTCGTTACTTTGCGACCATAAACCAGTTGAAAGGGCTTCACCCCAGTGGTCTCTTGCACGGCCGTGTTGTAGGCAAATGTGACGTACGGCAACACCTCGTCGCATGCCTTGTGCTCCACGCCGAGTCGTCGACATACATGGAGATCATGTCGGCGATGGTCTTGTTGAGTCTCTCCGTGAGCCCGTTGGCCTGCGGGTGGTACGCCGTGGTCCGACAATGGCTGGTGTGGCTGAGACGGAGGATTTCTTGCGCCATGAGCAATGATCCGCGATCTGTAATCAGGACTTTGAGAGCGCCGTGCCAAAAAATGATAAACTAAAAAAAAAAAAAATGGCGATTTCAACAGCAGTTTTTTAAGGAAGGGCTTTCGTTTCTGCGTACCGGGTGAGATAATCTGTGGCGACGATTATCCAACGGTTTCCCAGGGCTGACGACGGAAAATGACTATCTGCTGTAACGGTGCAGTTGGCGGAGGAATTGGCTGCAGGAGACCTGCCGTCTTCGTCGGCGGTTTCTTGCGTCGCTGGCATTCGTGGCATGATCGGGTGTAGAGGTGGACGGTTTTGGGGAGCTTGGGCCACTAATACTTTTCCCGAATACGGGCCAGCGTCCGGCTGTAATCAAGTTGTTCGGACGTCGGGTCGTCGTGACATGCTTGAGAGATCTCTCGTAGGTCGGTCTGGATAACCAGCAGCCACGGCGAGTTGTTGCCCACGAAGTTCTGTATGTAGAGAACATTTTGTCGAATGGCGAAGGTCGGCAGGACTCGTGAGAAAGCACGTGGCACGGTACTGCCGCACCCTTCCAGGTGCTCGATTAATGCGCGCAGCTCAGGATCGTCTCGCTGGCGTCGTGCCATGTCGTCGGTGTTCACTGCTCCTAGAAAGCACTCGTCGTCACCGTCGTCGCTGCCGCCGGAAGGTGTTTAGACAGGGGCTCTGGACAGGCAGTCGGCGTCGCTGTGCTAGCAACCTGACTTGTAGACTACAGTCATGTCGAACTCTTTTAGTCGGAGGCTCCATCGAGCGAGCCGTCCTGAAGGGTCCTTGAGGTTCACAAGCCAGCAGAACGAGTGATGGTCTGTGACTACGCGAAACGGGCTCCCGTACGAATACGGGCGAAACTTCGTGATTGCCTACACGACCGCAAGACATTATTTTTCAGTCGTGGACTCTTTGACAGTGTCCGACGCGTAGGCGATGACTCGCACTGTGCCTTCTTACACTTGAACCAGTACTGCTCCAAGTCCTGCTCCTGCATTATTAGCGTCCGTGTGAATCTCGGTTTCGGCATCCTGATCAAACGTGTCCAAGAACAGGAGGAGTATGGAATCTTCGCTTCAGCTTGTCAAACGACTACTGCGGCTTCTCGGCGCATTCGAGCTCCTCGGCGTCCTTCGTGAGGTTTGTGAGAGGCGCGGAAATCCTTGCAGGATCCCGAAAGAAGCGTCGATAGTAGGCACAAAGTCCAACGAATATTCGCACGGCCTTCTTGTTTGTCGGCGCTGGAAATGCCGCGACGGCGCGATTCTTCTCGGGAAATGGGCGGACGCCTTCTTTACTAACCACGTGGCCTAGGAACTACAGTTCAGCATAGGCGAACCAGCACTTTGACGGCTTGAGGGTGAGTTCGGCGGTCTTTATGGCCTAAACAGCTTGGAGTCGTCAAAGTGCCGGTTCGCGACAGACGAGACAGCTCTGCCATTTCAGCCCTGCCAGTACAGTGTTCATGACGCGCTGGAAAGTTGCTGGTGCCATGCATAGTCCAAAGCGCATCACCTTGAACTCGTACAGTCCATCTGGCGTGGCAAAGACTGTGTTCTCTCGGTCCCGTTCGCCGACTTCGATCTGTCAGTAGCCGCTCTTCAGGTCCATCGATGAAAAATATCGAGAGTGGCGCAGCCGGTCTAGCGTGTTGTCTTTGCGGGGGTGTGGGTAGACGTCCTTCTTCGTCACCGCGTTCAGCTGCCGGTAGCCCCACGCGGAACTTAAGCGTTCAGTCCGTCTTAACCGGCACGACTGGAGAGGCCCACTGACTGCTTGAGGGCTGGATTATGTCGTCTTTCAGCCCTTCGTGCACTTGCTCCTGGATGACCTCCCTTTTTTTTTACGGAGGCTCTGTATGGCGATCGATGCACAGGGAGCGCGTCGTCCTCGGTAACGATGCGATGCTTCGCAACCGTGGCTTGGCACACCTTCGACGACGTCGCGAAGCAGTCACTGCATTCGGCAAGAATGACACTCAGCCGCTGCCGTTTCGGACTTGAAAGTTTGGGGTCAATGTTGAGCTGCGCTGTCGGCGTAACGTTTTGCTGAGGTGGCGAGGATTCTTCAGCAATCGCGGCGATATCGACGGAGTTCAGGCGTTCCCCCTAGTGGCTTACAAAGGCACCTTTCGTGAGGTGTTGGGTTTCTTGTCGGAAGTTCGTCACGGACCACAGTGTGTCCATTCTAAAGTTCAGTCACCCCCCTTGCGACGCCTGATCCTCTATACCCAGGAGCAGTTGAACGCTGCCTTCCAGAACAACTTCGCCGCAGGTAGCTGCATCGGTCACGGCGGTTACGACAATACTTGATCGCGGCGGCAGGTAGCTGCATCGGTCACGGCGGTTACGACAATACTTGATCGCGGCGGCAGGTTCACGTGGTCGGCAGCGACTCGGACAGCGGCTGACACTGTTTGGGGATTTTCTGAAGGCGGAACCGGTGCCCACAGAGTCAATGTGTTCTCTCCAAGGTCGATGACGGTGCCGTATTCACACAGAAAGTCCATGCCGAGAATGACGTCTCTGGCACAATCTTGCATATGCCATTACTGTCGATGCGCCGGTGTCAACACCTGTCGCGATCTACACCACACGCCTCACACGAGCCGCTCCGGTCCCAAGACTACCTCGAATTTTAGTACACTGAAGTTTTTACCTTATGTGCGAGCGAAGCCGAAGAAGCAACGCGCGCAAGCATGCTTCGTGAAACAATATTCCTGCACGAGCGGGCGTGCGAGGTTGGAACACCCAGCGCGTTCGGCTCGCGCTTCTAACTTCAACTTCGCTCGTACATAAAACGAAATTCTCTATGGTGTATATTTTTGCTTTAAAATGCGCACTGGCCGTAGGAGCGAGTTTGCATTTCAACCGCGCGAAGCAAGTGAACATTTAGCGCTTCTGCGCTGTGCGCGCTCAGCTCTAACCTTGGAAGGTTCCGAGGTCCCGAGCCGTCTTTAGGATATACGCCCTTGCGGCATTACATGATGCCTCCTCTTCGGATTCGAAGATTGGCGGAGTCGTGGAGAAGGCGGAAAGAAAAGGCAGATAGGAAATTGGAAACGTGCTCCGCTTAAAAAGGAGGGGGGGGGGGGGGGTGCAACGATTTCAGGACTTCGGTCAAACATTTGTGGAAGTTAGCCTCTGACACTTCTAAAGCAAAGAACAGAAAACCGATTTCGCCTGCGTGTCCTAGTTGTTGTGTAAAAAAAGATATGAACATTGGCATTTCTGGCACCCCTCCACTCACTATCAGCCTTCAGGGTCACACTTGGTCCTCCTCCTAGTGACATAATTTGGGGTGCCGTAGTTCCCGTATGCTCTCTCGCGGAGAACGCTTACTCTCCCTTTCTCTGCTGACATTAGCGGGCGTTATGCTGCAGCTTAGAGCCGAGCGAGGTTACGTAAGCCTTTCGCTGTAGTTCCTTCGGCTGCCACTCGCGGCTGCAGGTGGAGAAAAAGCTCGACTTTGGCTTTGCGATTATGCAGCGGAATCGCGACATTTTTTAATGGAGGAGATGTTTTCTGTATCCTCTGGAACACGATGAACAACGTAAAAATGACGAGATGCAAATTCTTTTAATCTTAAAATCGCTGCCCCCCCCCCCCCCCCCCCCCCCCCCCCTTTAAAGCCCTATCAAGTTTTGAAAGTAGCGCAAAGTGCGTCGATGAAGGAGACACGTACAACGCGCAGCCCTTTGAGGATCATGGCGGCACAACGCACCACTGAGTTAGATTTCAGACGCCGTGTTCTTCCCAGCAGTGGCGCGCGGCACGTGCTTTGAGCATTTCTACAACAATGAATGGCGCCACTTTTCCCAGGATAGAAGGGCTTGGACACCACGTGTCGTCGCGCAATGAAACTAAAGCGAATGTCTCGGATTCCTGGCCATGTAGGCGCCCGTTTCCGGCGTCGGCGTAACCGTTAGGTCACGTGACCCCCACCAGGTCACGTGACCCCTAGTACCCTTCTCCCTCCTCCTCAAGAGTTGCGCTCCAATTCGGCGTTATAAAAAATTGTAAACGGCTTTCATTTTTTTTGTTTTTTTTTTTGCCAACAGCAGAGTGGATTAGCAGTCGAACGAGGCGCCTCCAATACTGGAGTACGCTGGAACAATATATCGGGCTTTTTGGAGGCGCAGTGGGTCGCGCGTTAACCCACCCGGGCCCCCCGTTTACGCAGCGAGTCTGCGGATGGCCCATTAAAAGATATGAACCCACCTAGCCGACCCTTACACGCTGCTTCGCGGCGCACTGCCGACGGCCCAAGCCCCGCTGTCCCCCATTGCACCTCCGAAAGGTCAATTTCGGAGCAATAAAAACTGCCCTTTGTTGGCGGCTGTGGACTCCTTGCACAAGGGCGGACTAAAACCGCAACGTCACGGCACACATTATGCGTTTAGTTGGTGTCACAGGGTTCTTTGTGGTTAATAATCGACAAGATACAATGTCCTTCGTTTTACATAAAAGCTTGTATTTACAGAAAAATCAAAAAGTTCATATGCTTATAAAAAAAAGGAAAACTTAGTTAAAGAAATGAAAGAAAGGAAAACGCATCAGTCACCATGTCTTTGAATTCCTGTGCAGCAGTGTGTCTTGTGCTGTTGTTGTCGGCCCACGGTTGTGGCTGGAAGTCAGGAGCGGGAGCGGTTGGCTTCCGTCGGCGGCCCCAAGAGTCACCGCAACCAGTGCTCGCGCAGTAGGAAGCCGGGCAGCGTAGGTTTCTATGCGCTGCCCTCGCGCTGGAACAGGCTGCTGGTCAGGCAGTAGGAGGCCGCCGATTGCCCTGGCCGATGGTGTCGTTCCACACTCTGCACGTTCCCTTCGGCCAGTCTTCTTTCACGCCCTCCGAGCACGCGCTCCAAAATCTTCCCTTCTTCGTCGTCTTCCTTTCTCCCTCTGGGCCGATCCATGGGTTGACTTGCACTTCTTCTTTTCCACATTTAAGTCACATCATCACAGTTGGTTTAGAAGGCAAAACAACCCACAGGAAAAGGTACTATAAATGATGGAAGAAAGCAAACCACAAGGACGGACAAGACGAGTTGCATGCGTCCGTCCTTCTGTTTTATGTTCTTCCCATCATTTTTATTATTATCCTTACCAGCACGCTCTGCATTCCAGGTAGAAAAAGGCGCGCAGTGAGCCAGTGACGTTGCACTTTCGACGCTGTTTAATTAGCGTTGGCCGCGATCCGACGTTCGCTATCTTATGTAACGAAGAAAGAATGGAAGACAGCACAACCACATCTTTCACTGGGCTGCCCGGGCTTGCTGTTTAGCCGAGAAAATAATCCCTATTTTCCCGGAAAAACACCGTGAGTTGTGACTTGGCATTTTTCGCGCTACTTGATTGGTCTGATCGGCTCGTCATCTGCGATGTAACTTATGGCGAGACAAATACAAAATATCACTCCAATCGTCTTCGTTTTGCCTTCGAGGCAGCAAATATACCAGGATGATTTTAACCCGAGGCAGAAGGAAGAAATCTCGGCGGAAGGCCTATTCACCGAGCGATTGTACACGAGCACCGCGTCACAGCTCGTAAAGGCGCTCGGGCATTCAAGCTCGAGTCTAATGACTGAGGCCGCGAGTCGTCTCAGAGTTGCGAAAATTCCCCATAAGATGTCGCCACGTGTTAAACCAAACTTCGTTGCCCGCGCTAAACTTCAAGCACACCAATAGACGCTTTACACACGCGCCAAATTACAGCCGCCGTTGCTGACCTTCTCTTGTCTTACCGAGATCCCGAGCAACTGAAACGGTAGTTGACGATCCTCTACAAGGGCCGGTGTTTTAGAAAAGGACACAGTTGAATCTAATATGGCCATAACCTGGCCTGCTATGGTAATGATGAAGTGAAATAGAAGGAATAAGAGGAAACAAAAACTGAAGGTCAGTTATGGCGGCGTCCACGCACGCACAGCTGCTGCAAAGCGTCTATATCCAGGATCCTAAATGTTGGCGTTTAGGATCCTGGAAATGTTCACTCGCTAGAAACATAATGTTGCTACAGTGTAGGGTTAAAATCACCATGGTAAACTTCGACCAGCTCAAGTTGATGCTTGGATTCAATATATCGCCGGCAGAGTTCATTACTTCTTCCGGGCGCGAATAGTTCCTCAGTACGAGGAGGAAATGGAAACAAATTTTTGATTGCAGGAGAGCAGATGAGGAATCTGATGTCAAGAGTGTCTGCTTTTTAGCTCTTTCTTGAGTGGGTCGCAAGTTGATTTGTCGACCCCATAATGTCATCCGATCGAAATTACATTACTTTTGCCATGTGGCCGGGGTATGATGCAAGAATTCAGTGACTGCACGCGATAACATCGCTTACATTATCGTATGTGACCATTGTCGAGCCGTGTCCGCGTTGACTACGTGACGTCTACCCGATTTTTAACTGTGATCTGTTTTGCTGTGTCCAATCACTGCGTGTCTCGCCATTTTGTCGAAGTATTTCTGTGTAAAATATGCATTCCTACAGCAATAATTGCGTGACTCAATTTTTTCTCTCATACGCCTACCTCGTGCCATTTCGTACCGATTATTTAGCGGTGTAATATTTTGCCCGTGTAATAAAAGGTTTTCGAGACCCCTTGCTACGCGCAGCTTTCATTTTAGTATGTGACTAAAAGCGCGTTTCGACGCGCGCCCCCGATGGCCTTCCTTTGCGACGTCACGAGGAGAGCGCTACGGCCTTAGTTTTTAGGAGGTGTTGGATGACTACGGATTTGGTGAAAAAGATCCGGGGAGGGGTAAAAAAAATACACATCAAAATAAGCAATGGAAACACTCCAAAGGGGAAAAAGGGGGAGGGGGGGTCGGGGGGGGGGGGGGGGGGGTTAGAATAAAATTTATACAAGTTAAAAGAGGACGATGACAAAATGTTAGGCTAGGTGGCGCAAGCTGCCGCCCGTTACAAACGGTATAGCTATTAATATGATCATTCATCTATACATCTGATATATTAGAAACTTTGAGAAGAGAAATCGAAGAATTGCGCGTGCCGCTCCTGCTAGCAATATGATAATCACCGCCACTCTAAGCTAACTCTGTGGGCGGATAGAAGCAGTCGCGAGCTTTACAGTACCTGAGCACCAAACCCGGAGGACGCTGCATTCAGTACCCACGATGAGTTTGTTCGGCGCTATTGTCACCGGTCGGCTGGTAAGTGTTGCCACTTCGCACGCGACTTCCCGAGTAATATCAGCAAACTCGACATCACTTGCCTCTGTCAGGTCCAGACGGACTTCCAAGCCGTCGACCAGACCAAGTTTCTGGTGAATATCCCAGATCCGGCGAGCATTCACCACATCGTCGTCTTTTTAACCGGAGCACAGCCATTCCCCGAGGGTTTGGGAGGATCAGGTATGTTTACATATAGCACGTTTTATGGAATATGGGTGGCGCCCTCTCTCCGCACTTGAAGATGTCCCAACATGGCCAGCTTCGAGAAGTCAGTTCTTAAATTTGTTTCGAGAGTTCGCTCTGCCATGAGCAAATAAAACACCTGCCTTGGTGCCAATCTGAGTGCACAGCATAAGATCTTCATTTTTGCTGCCAGTTGGGAATAGTCTTGTCAGTCAATCTTTTATGTTCTTCCCTTTATATTACACATCTCCCCTAACAAGTATTTTGTTTGCGCAGATTATCGAAGAGTACCAATTTTGATTACCTAGATATAGCTTAGCACTCCCAGATAACCAGGTTCAATTCCATATGAAGTTTTGACGAGAGCACTGCAGCGGAAAGATGAGCCAGAAAAAAAATTGGCAATGGCCATGTTTACAAGAATGCTACTGTAGTGTGTCGAATCAAGAGACCACCCTGATTGGGTAGAATGGGAACAGAGGACTGGGTACATACAATTGGTTGAAGCCCGATTCAATGCATGGTGGTTGCAATCATGTAAAGCCAGCAGACTGCCTGTTTAGGCCATTGTCATTCGATATATCTGTCGTGCAGCTAAAACAAATGAGGTTCACTATTAAAGAAATTAATGTCTATTCCTTCAAATTTGTGCTCCAACGTGTTATCCATTTTTGAAGAACCGGAGGCGGTCGGAAAAGGGGACAACACACAAAACGTCTCAATTGAGATATTTTGTACGTTGTCCCCTTTTTCGTCCGTTGTCTCCGTTTTTTTTTAAATGTGTATCAACCAGTTCACCTGCCTACTCACTCTATCTTCAATGTTACCCAGGTAGCAAAGTTTTATGCTATCCAGAGGGTTCACTAGGAGAGTTTCGCATGTGAAGGGGGTCTGTTTACAAACCGTCCAATTCTAGACGCTGCAAGTTTGCTCAAGACTCACGTGCGTCTGTGCATGAAATGTGTTGCAGTGTACTTCAGCTGGCCGAGCCCGGATGCCGTCGGGAACTGGCAGTACCTCGGCTTTATTTCGAACGAAAAGCCCAGTGCCATCTTCAAAGTGTCCAAGCACAAAGAAGGTAAGCCCCTCCGATTCCCCAAGCAACGACGAGGCGAGCTTGCGGATGCCGCGGCAACTGGATTTCTGTCTGGACTGACAGCATCACTCGTCTTTACCCTCGCAGACGCGCAGCCGGAGCACGCTTTTTCGTCGCACGGCTTTTGCAGCGTCGCCCAACTCGGGATCTCTGTGGAGCCCCTGGCGCAAATCCAGTTCCAGGCGGCACCGGCCGCGACCGCTTCCCCGCTCGACTCCAGCACGGAGTTCTGCACCAAGATGCTGGAGAGTCTCTTCAACCACCTGGCGTCGTACGGTGGCGCCCCCATGACGCCGGCCGGCGACACCTTCTTCCCCATGCGGGCGTTGGAACAGTGGCACAGCAACTTCCAGCGACGGCTCCAGCAGAACCCAAACTTCTGGAGGAACCAGTGAAATTTTTCTTTTCTTCAACTTTTTCGATATTAAACTCTTTGAACGTTTTATTCGTTCTACGTTGATGTTCTCGATGCAACGCCGGGCACGGCCGGCATAGAGCACAATTCATCGCTAGTTGGTTTCGGCACAACTGCGAGCAACGCCGAGCAGGCCTGCTGCACACGTGCGCTACTGAAACAAAAGTGCTCCTTGAGACGAGAAGCTTGGGCTTGCGGTGAATCAGCGAGACAGACTCTCTACAACTCCTCAGTGGCCACACCTGGTTTCACCTTACGACAGCGGATGCCACACGTCGCCTAGGCCAGTCCAATGTCGTGCCACGCAATCTCGAAGAGGGGCACGGCGCTGGGATGGCTCGTTGCACCCACTGCGGTCAGTTTATCGTAAGGTGAAACGGAGTATCCGTGGATCGCGAGACCACCTGCACGCGATATCCGGGCACGAGTAAATAGGCACGGAGCGTTTCGCAGACTGCACATAGTTTCGTGGTTCGACGAAACAAACGAGCGGACATTCCTTTCGTCTACTGCCGAGTGCCGAAAACAAACTGCGCCGGCCCTTCCGCACGTTCCGAGAGAGTCGACCAAGGCACCGACTAGTCCGTCACATCTCCATGATGGTCTGGTTGAGCAGAGAGTAGACCATGTCGTTGAGCATGGAGACCTTCTCCTCGAGACGCCGCACCCTCTGCCGTGACATCTTGAGCTTCTTCTTGAGTACTTCGCGATCGTCGGGGCCCTGTCGCTTGGCCGCGGTGGCCGTGCCGTGGTAGCTGTGCTCCAGCGCCGCCACCTCCCGTGCTCTGGCCGAATCGGGGCTCCCCCCGGGGGACGACGGCGGGGACACGGCCATGCACTCCATGTCCTCCGCCGGTGTCGCGGCGCCTCCGCTCTTGCCTGTTGATGCACTTTTGACGCTTGCCGGCACGGTCTCTATGATGTCCTGCGAAAGTGAAGTCGGCATTTATTGCTGAATTCTGTTTATTTATTTATTAATATCGCCGACTCGTTCGAGTAAAGCGAGGGTGTACATAATCAAAGGAACGGCAATACAACGAGGCACAAAAAACGGTGGATAGCCGAGAAGCATGGAGCCAATATAATTATCTAAAGATAAAAGTCCCACGCATTCTGGCCACTTCGAAGCAGCAGCGCACTGACGTGGACATCAACGGTGTCGATGGAACCATGTTGCTGGCGACACTTTGATATGCACGCAAAAAGAGAAAAACATTGCTTGCAAGGCCTAGTGCTTATCTAGCTGTATTTTGCACGAAAACACTGGCCTCGCGCGCTGTATAAGAAGAAATATCCGACGAGTACTCCAACAACTTTAACTCGTCGCGGCAAAACGAATGCGCCTTACCCCTATCGTCTGCTTCCTTTCTTCGCTTCTCCGTTGCTCTCTTTCTTGTTCCCTTTCTGAGGACCCCTTCGGCGCTTACAATTTGCCGCGCTCTGCCCCCGCCTCTACCCCTCCTCTGGCGTCCGCCCAGTTCCCGCCCCCTGGCTGTGGGCATGGCTCACCTGCACACGGTCTTCCGGGTAGGCGAAGATGGTGGGCAGGGCGTCAGCACGAAGCCGCACCGTCTGCCCAGTCCTGTCGAAGCACTTCTCCAGGAAATGGTCCGAGCAGAGCACGGAACGTACATTGGGCTCCCACCCCGGCTCGCGGTTCAGATTGTGCAACCATAGCTCGAGCAGCTCCGGTCTGGTCAAGGGGAACCTGAGCAGAAGCGACCATCCATTCGTCCGAGCCGACGTGAATATGCGTACGTCTATGAAAAGCATGAATTGGCCGCCATTCTTATGTCCCTCAACGCGATGGTTACTCTTACATCTATAAATAGAAATGGTACGAACTGGCCACCGCTGCCACGTCTTTGAATATAAATGGTATAAACTGGCCGCCATCGCTGCGTCCCTTGCTGCGACGGGTGCTCATACATTTACGAGTATAAACGGTAGGAACTGCCAGGCATTGCTGGGTCTCTCGTAGCAAAAAGCACACTGAAACCCAGGTTCCGCGGTGCTTCAGCCAGATGCATCCAGCAGCATCAAGATTGTCACTTTTCGTGAGACGATAAGCAAAGCATGCTGTGGGCATGCGTTCGCCACAAACCATTTTGCGAAGCTACGGTGGGCTGGAAAGGGTATCAATCGCCCGCTTCTCCCAGCAGCCTAGAAAAGTCCTATGCTTAGTGCCACCATGCCACCATATCTACAGGACAAGTCAAAGGGATTGATGGCGGCTTGAAAAGACCACCTAAATCAGTTTCTGAACGTATCGAGCTAAGATTTTACGCAAAGGTGGCCGAAGAGCGTACATTAAAGGGGTACTCCGGCCGTTTTTTGAGCTGCCCATAACAAATTGTATTTTCTGACTACCCGGAGTTTAGTCTTCACGGTATGCTATTTTTTTTCTAGAAATTCAAAACAGCAATTGAGAAAACTAAATGAAGATGATGCCGAACAGAACATTGAAACTTTCTAGCGCTTTCCAGTATTGTGATGTCACAAACGGTACAGACTGTCAGGTCGTGCAGGTAGTCTTAAACAGAGTATATCAAGTAGTTTTTGCGTGCTCCGCCTTGCCCACCCCTCTCAGTGAATCGGCTACCAAGCATTTCAGTAGGGAACATGGCTTACTGCCGACTTTGTACCATCTCTGTCGTCACACATCAATGTTGCCAGCAGGGGTTGGGAAACAAAATGAAAACTTAATTCGAAAAATGTTTTTCTTTTCACACAATACTTAAGGAACTGGTGCAGCCGTGTCTATTGGTCCATCGAGCCAATTTTGAGGCAAATCGGCGACCATGAAAAAAATCGCCGGAGTAACCTTTCAAAGGGATACTACAACGAAATTTCAGCGCTTATTTTTTGGTCTATCTGTTCAAAGGAGCAGTATCATAACATCGGACACACCAATATCCTGTTACCAAAGACACGAAAAGGAATTTAAAAGAAAAAATGAAACGATTAACAAAGAGCCATTTTTTTAGACCACCTGAGACTGGGTGGAAGAAACACGACGAACGTCTCAAACACAGCTAACCACTTTATTCAGTTTTCCCTCCTTTTATACATCCTGATCCAAAAATCGTCACCATAAAAAAACACTCCAAACAAAGGCACCAAGGGGACACATCTTGACTTCGCAACCACAACAATGCTAAAAAAAAAAAAAAAAAAAAAAAAAAAAAATTTAACGATTTATTTTGAATTAACAAAAGCTACACACACATCAAAACGTCGGCCGAAGGTAACATTCTTTGACCTCGCAGCCACTCTTACAAAAGACAAAGAAAACGACCCACACGGAACCGACTGCAGTTCGAACCCATCAACCTAATACACCTTTTTGTACAGTGCAGTATACAAACGGACCAAGAACATGACAAAGGAGGCACCTCTGGCGAAAGCACACAAAACCTGTTCACTTCATACTCGCAGAAAAGCTTTCGCCCTATCACTAAGAAGCATAGACGCCTGGCTTATGCAATTGCCGATCGACCTAATTTTTACTGTCTCTCTTACAACCCTTTTAACGTCATTTATATCTTTGCATACTACCGTCGTACCGGACCACTCGGCTGAGCAGTTTCTGCATTCTTGTACATGTGTCGCAATTTCGGAATTAGTCGATTTTATCTTTACGTTTCTCTTGTGCTCTGTCAGACGATCGTTCAAGCATCTTGAGGTCTGCCCTATATACTTAAAACCGCACGTCATCGGTATGTCGTAAACAACGCCAGTCTCACAAGGCACAGACTTTTCCCTGTGGCCCTTTTGGCACCCTTTTTGCTCTCTTTGGAACGGAGTGAGGTTGCCCAACTTAAAGTCAGAGCTGAAAACTACATTAACGCCAAATTTTTTTGCACACGCTTTTATATTGTGTGACACGGTGTGAAAATACGGCATCACTGCGATCCTGTTTCTCGATTTTTCCTCCGCCTTTTCCTTTTCCCGGTTCATTAATGTCATTTGCCTCCCGATGAAATCTTCCTCGTAGCCTGCGTTCATCAATCGTTGCCACTGCCCCCTCACTGCCCTAGCCACGAAATGAACACATGACCTGTTCAAAGCATTGGTGAACCGCGATCTAACGACACTCGCCTTTACCGTCTTCGAGTGGCAGCTCTTCTTCGGGAGTACTGGTTTCGGGGCATCTTTTCCATACTCCCAGCATAGGGTTTCACCCACATGAAGTTTTAGATAAAAAAACTGTAAACTATCGTTCGTTGGTTTTTCCACTGTGAACTTCAGTTCAGGAGCTGATGACACTATTAGTGACTCTAGCTTCTCCGCAATTCCACTCTGAAAGGTGCATACCACAATGTCGTCGACATATCTCCTGACTATACAGCTACCCGACGGCATTTTTCCTAGTCCTTCTACAACTGCAGAATCAAGTGAGTTCAAATATATCTCCGCCAAAGCTGGTGCTACCGATGAGCCTATGCACACTGCATCTTTCTGGACAAATTTTTTCCCACCTATAAAAGGAGGGAAAACTGAATAAAGTGGTTAGCTGTGTTTGAGACGTTCGTCGTGTTTCTTCCACCCAGTCTCAGGTGGTCTAAAAAAATGGTAAACTTACACCAGCTCGCCTGCACCCTAACTGTTTTAACAAAGAGCGCCTGGTGGGTGTCGCTAACGTCTCGTTTGTAATGACCATCTAGGAACTTTGGCAGGTAGTGACGGCGTTTGTCTCGCCTCCGGCAACCACGACAGATCAGAGGAACTTCCCTCTTCCCGAGAATCCCTTTTGTGTGTCCCAGAAGTCGCTATTGTCCCTTTACAAGATTATAGATTAACCCGTCACTCAAAATTCGTACAAAAGCAGCCGCTTCGATGGCTGCAACGACTAGGCCATCCTCTCGACATCAGCCTCGCCGTAGCTTTGCTCGTCCCGAGACGAACTACGTCACAATTGCGTTGGATGTCGCGTGCTCCGCTGGTTCTCAGAGCGCTTGCCAGAGTGGGTCGTTTATAACGAAAAATACAGACACCAGGCTCAAAATACAAATGTGCGATTGGCATTTACGGATATAATGAATCATATTCAACCTATTTTTGAACATGATGGGTATATTTCAAATTTTGTTGAAGTACCCCTTAAAAGGGGTACGGAAACAAAAATTTCAATATTCAAATTTCATTCGTAAATGAGTCAAGCATGACCAATAATAACCGTAAATAATAATTGCACGTTTGTATTTTGAACGATTGGCTATATTTTTCGTTCCAAACGGTGCACTCGAACAAGCGCTCGAAGAGAAGCGAACGGAGAGCGCCATGCGTCATGGGATATCCGGCGCAAACAAAAACAAAAAGAAAAGATACCCCGCGTTCGTGACGTAGCAAGGCTGGCGTGATTATGAGCTTTGCCCTTGGTGGCGTTGTCAGCGTTGCGGTGGTGTCAATAGCGTCAGCGCGTTACAACCGAGCCGTTCGCAGTACCCGTGGGGTGACGAGCGGGTGACAGGCCCAAGGAGCACTTAGCTTCCACAACACTGTCAGCTTAGGGCTAAACGGGGTGGGGAAAGCAACTTTTGTCCGAGTTTTAAACGACGGGCAAATCTTCTAGGGGGAGAATGACTGTTTCCGGTTGCACGAACGAGGGTGCGAGACAGAGGGGAATCCTTCTGTTCCGTCTTCTTGGACCGCCTGGTACAATGCGCGATTTGTGAGTTCAGGAGGAAAGCTAAGAAGGAAAACGTTGAAATGCCAAAGAGCGGCGCTGCCCCGAAGGAATCTGCTACGTCACGACTACGTAGCAAATTCCACAATGTTGCTAGACTACCTCCCAAATAGGCTCTGCATGCATCCACCAAGTGCACATTGAAGATTGTTTATTTAGCTTTAAAATTAGTTTTCTTGAGCTTTTCAACGAAAGACTGGTGTTTTTGAGGTTAGGATGCAACAGGCAACACATTAAAGCTAGAAAATAAGCGCTGAAATTTTGTTTCCCTACCCCTTTAAGGGTATAAATATTTCACTAACAAACTTGCCCGAGTAAAAAGAAATCAAAAACTTTAAACCTCTACCTACGGCGGCCGTCTGCTACAGTAAGGTGCCTGATTGGCGCAACAGCCAACAGATAAGATTGCAGGCGGCCACGACAGGTGCTTTCAACGACCTCGGCAATAGCAAACGTTTTTGAGCCGGAAGCGATGCACTCTTTTTTTGCACAAACTGTTAGCACATCATTATTTTTTTTTTCTACCAATATAACACGAAAAGTGAAGATACAACGAAAACAACAAAATAAATGTGTTATATATATATTTTTTTTAATAATTATTTTTGATTGCATGCTGTCGTCTAGGTTTGCACTCGCTGGTTGTTACCGCATCTCTTCTGTGCCACTCTCGCCCGTCCAATTTCGGGGTGGAAGTCATCTTCATGGTGTGCAGTGAGGGCGCAGTGAGCGCAAGTCAGCGGCGCAGTGAGCGCCAGTGAGAATTTATCTCGGCCTCAGGGTGCGCCGTATTTGCGGAGCAATGTGACAGGCAGTGCAGGTAGTACCGTGCACAGGCCGGAGCGCTGTTTCAGCTCATATTGTCCGCGATAGTACACTGCCCTGAACTTTTATGCCCCGATGCAGGTAAACCAAAGGAAACTACTATCGGCACTCCGTTCCTTGATATTGTAGTGGGCGTCGCCATCTTGGTGTTAGTGCAGAGCAGATGCAACTGCCGTTCGTCATAATTCAAAGGTGTGACTTCTTCAGTGTTAGATTCAGTGTTAGGAAGCTCACATAATATTGCTTTGCTCTGTTGCGGACTGTTCAAACATTTGTGGAGGAGGGAAAAGAGTTTCCTCCAAAGATAACGCTTCAGATAACTGGCAACCATGATGGGTAAGTGTCACTGCGAGATTGGTAAGTGTCGTTAGTCTGAAGCATAGCCTATTTTGTGGCACTAGCGAAAACCAGTTAGTTATGCGGATGTTGGAGTGTCGAGCCCGTTTGTACACAGCGTGTTGGCATATACTCATTGTAAGAAAATGCTCATTTTTATTAGCACCTTCTCTTCTAGCTTCATGTGCGAGGTGGCGCTACTGCCCGCTCACAGATTATGTGTCACACCTTCGCTATTAGCCCATCTCCCAGCGAAGCCTTCACCCGCACTCTACTTGCCCCCACTATTCATATCCGTATTTAGCGCGTGCTTTTTTTTTTTTTCTTTTCTTTTTTTGCTCGCTTGTTTGTCTCCCGTAACCGTACCTAAACTGGCGCCCGAGGGGCGGATGGCGCTAAAGCGTGTGGCCTTACTTGTGAAACGAAGTCCCCTGTGGTCCGTCAGATCTGTTCTGGCAGTTCCACGCTACGCAGCAAGGCATGGTGAGGAATGGCGCGAGGTGCGATGTCTTCCCGAAGGACGCACACTTATCGTGGGACAGAATCCGTGGACAAAGCCAGGATTTCGTGAACGCGGGGCAGGGGGAAGCCCTCTTTTTGAACGGCCTGAAAACTGCGCGTTCCGCGTCGCGATGGATGGCCGCCCTTGAGGTGCTTGGGTTTCGCGTGGTGTACCAAAGAAGCCGTGGTGGTCGTGGTTTCTTTTTGTTTTTTTAACCGGGCGGCATGTAGCGCCACCTAGGCAGCTCAAAGCAAGATTCGTTGCAACGTGCGTACGGAACGTTGCCAACGTTGCTGCATACTTACAGATGAAAACTAATTCCTGGCGTTTTCACGCGATTTACGCAGCCGGGAGCGACGCACGAGGCCACCATCGCCTTCGGGAAAGGCTGCAGTTTCTTCACAGGCTTGCCTTCAATGAAACGCCGCCGCACACCACAGATCACATCAGTCGTACCCCACAGACCCCACAGACCGCGTCTATTACTTTCCCGCCCCGAGTAAGAGGGCGGCAGTCAATTCAGCGTCAGCAACGGGGCGCCACGGCGCCACCTCCACTCCAGGAGTCTTATTATAACCTCCTTGTACTAAATCTTAACGATTTTAACACATAAAAGTAATTTTATAAAAAATTAAAATAAAGTATTTAAGATATTTTTAGATTCAATTGTGCACATTACCACGTAGCCAACATAAATGCACTATATTCCGCGTTTATTAAGTTTTTCACTTTTTATTCTTTCTATATATATTACAACTAACTGTATTAATAATCGTATTATAGCTTAATTTCAAGTTTTTTTGAACGAGTAGTACTTTTTTTTAATGTATGGCTTTAAAAAGAATAAAGGCATAAAGCCGTATCAATCCAATCCAGCAAAACATTTTGGTCTGCTTCGCTTTGCCCGTGTACAGAAGCAGTCAACCGCGAAGCAAAATGGCAACAAAGATTCAAGGAATGAGTTCCACCTTCCGCAAATCCTTCCAGCTTGCGCCGAAGGACATGGCAAAGTGGTTTCCGACGCACATGTACACCGGTAAGTTTACGTCAAGCTGGCGGCCCGTGAACTGCCCATGGACACGCGCCCGTTTTTTGCTTCCAGGCATGAAGGATATGCAGCGCAAACTCAAGAGCGTCGACTGCATCCTGGAACTTCACGACGCTCGAATATCCTTTTTTCAAGTCGCGATTCATCACGGTAACTTGTACCGCGTTTGCTTTGCGGGTCACGAAACGATCTCCCGATGCTGTGACCAAATGGTGTCCTCCTAACTTCTAAAGACTCCTCGCTCATTGGCTACCGCGCCGGGGGGGGGGGGGGGGGGGGGGGGGGAAGGGGGGGGGGGGGGGGCGGGCGGGCGGGCGGGCGGGCGGGCTGAAGATTCATAAGACCCCCCCTCCCCTTGGCTACGCCCCTGCAATGAACTGCCTCCTTTTCATCACCGGATGCAAAAGATGACTGGTACAACAAACGCGTAGCTCCCACTCTAGTGTCAGCTCATGGGAAACGGAGTGCTCTCTGGAGTATGCCAGAGACGAGCATTCCAGAGATATACATGACCCTCAAATGCGTAGAGCACGGAAGCTTATGTCTTACCATCCAAACATTCTCTCAACCGGTTGCGATGTAATCCTTTGAATTAGCAAATTTGTGTGAAGAAACAGACACCCCTATAATGTCTCGTCCAACTTTTCGGCTCGTTTTATAAGCTATGCTGTTGACAGGCTGTTAATCGTTAGGTCTGTATTCAGTGCCTCATGTAACAAACAGTTCTTCAATCTTGCAGCTTTCCAGAGTTAAGATGGGGTTCCTCAAACCAGACGGGCTCATGTTCCGAGTGGAGATATTAACGCTTTGCATAAGCGTACAGTTGCTAGTTTTGTAGCTCCCCCGCACACCCTCCCCTTAAATATTACTTTGTGTTATCCTTGACTCGATACCAAGTGCCTTTTAGTGGAAGAAACCCAAACTTCGCAACGATGCTGACGGCAATCAAGCCGCACCTGTTGTTACTCAATAAGAGAGACCTCGCAGATCCGGACATGGAGCATCATGTAGTGCAACAGCTGCAAGCGCAGGGAGTCCGAAACGTTTTGCACATTCGGAGCTCCGATCCCAGCGAAAACATCAACAAAGTAAGCACTTATAACGTGAGAGCATTTACGAGGTTGTGTTAGAGAAAATCTGGCGTCGGTGGGACCGAAACTTTCCATAATGCAAAGTGCGCAGCAACGTGTTATGTCACACGTGACGTCACGCATCACGTGACACGACGTCACATGCGACGTTATTGGCTAGACCATGCACACGAGCTTGCACGGTTGGGAACGAGCGCGGGCTTATATGAGAAGGTGTTGAGAACGGGGCCCGATAATGCTATCGCGTCCCACTCCTAAAGGCAAAGCTGAAGCGTCCCCCAATATTTTTTTTCTTACACCTTCGGCGTTGGTTCGCTTTGTCGTACGTGTGCAGTTACAACGACGACGCGACGCTTCTACGACGTCATCGGGCACAAATCGGGGGACTACTTTTTTAGAATGCGTTCTGGGGCACCTTAGTTCAATGTCGTGCGTATCACTCCGCGTGCGGGTTGGATGTTGTCGATGTTGTCTCTACCATTCTGCAGATCGTGCCGACAGTCGCAAACATGGTCCGTAACTCGGAGCGCTTCAATCGGAGGGAGGTAAGGACCCGTTTTAGTCACGGTGCGGTGGAACGATTGCTGATGGGAAGCCTGGTCGTAATCTGACGAGGCGTTTTTCGCAGGAGTATGACTACAACATAATGGTGATTGGGATCCCCAACGTGGGCAAGTCTTCGCTGATCAACTCTCTGAGGCGGAACCACCTCGGACGGAAAGGTACGACTGGCGCATGGGCCAACCTTCCTTCTCCAATGATAAATATCTAAATAAACTGCAAGTGCACTGCAGACTTTCGCTAGATACGGAATTAATCCTCTCCGTTTGGAACACACTCTCGTAGAGCAGAGTTAGCCTCCTCAACTGACACTCGCGTTGTTTGTCGAGGACCGGTGACTCGGTCGACTATGCCCAGCATGCGTGCTTTCCAGGTTGTACCAAATATAAAGTATTCACTGGCGGTCATAGCTGTGCTCACTACTGCTTTCTTACCACCGGGGAAGAGAGAGAGGGGAAAGATGCTTTTGCACGACTTTTGAGTGGCAAATTAATCTTCTATAACTTCTAGAGGGAGAATAGCGACGTTTGGGGAACCTACAAAGGAGAGTCCCAGTGATAAGAGGATTTCTCCTTCCCCTCTTCTCGAGCAGTTGCCCGAGAGCTGACGGGAAACTCTTTCCGGGCATGCGCTGTGAGCAGTTACCTCAAATATGGCGTCCGGTGAATACCTCCTATTGGAGGACAAAACCTGGGCATGTCTACTTTTGAACTGCTCACTGCTTTGGCATGATTGTAGCAGGTGGTGTTTGCAGTCGTATAGAAGGAGGGCATGCAAAGTTTCAGCCCTGTGAACCAGTTTTATGAGGTACTATACCCCCAGAACGAAGTAAAGAATGGAATCTGCTCAATGAGTCAGTCGTTGAGAAGTGGTGTTGATAATCACATATTTTCTTTGTGGAATGCATACTGCAATACTTGTTGCCGGTTACTATGAAAAGAAATTGAATAAAATAAGCATTTCCCAAATAAAAATAAATTTATGAGTTTTTTTTTGTTTTTTTTTTACATTTGCCAAGTTTTGCAAATTACAATTTTTCATAATAAAGGAACATGAAAATGCAAAATCTAAGCTCATATTGACCGGCTGGATAAAATTTCGGCATATAATCCACAAGTATTAAGACTTTCGGTAGTTTCATACTGAAACAATAGTTTTATTAAGGTGGGATTTGCTGCCGAAAAGTGAAGCTGAGATAAATCCACTTGAAGTTTCAAGATGACGTTGTAAAATTTTCTTTTTGCGTCTTAAATGTCAGAAATTCTTTCCAGCAATGTAGGTGATGTCTTCCTCAAACTTCTTCTGATATACTCACATTGCTTTCAGCTATTTTCACTTGTGGATGAGAAGTGCTACGCAGTGCAGCACACCTCACCAACATAAAAAGAATAATTATTTTTGATATTGTTTGTCAGTGCACATTAACAAGACTTGTTGAGAGTGTTCCTTGTTATCCATACATGCCAAAATTCTGAAGTTCTCAATGTGCATTTTTTGGAAAAAAAAAGGTGCAATTCAAGGTAGTGTGCAAATGCAGAGATAGTGTCAAGTGTGTAGTCCGAATTTAGATGTCTCGTTCAGACGTCGCGGCTGACCGTGCTGGCTCCTACACCAAATGTGCCGTGTGGAACTGAACCACGCGATTGGAAAAGAGTCTTAGGATATTAGAGTATTCGTTTGTGCGTGTAGCCGGCTTGTACGATAGCTTTCTGGCACTCGATGCCAACTTGCGCGTAGATCGGCAGTAGGCCCCGTCTCTTCCTTCGGAGGAGCGTCTCATTCTGCACTCTATTGCTCACACAGGCCAGGCAACCAGAGTAGGTGCCAAGGCTGGAGTCACCATGTCGGTGTTGGAGCGGATCAAGGCAAGCTACTCTCTTGACGACGAGTATCTAGTGGAGCACTTTGGTACTGCTAAGATGGCAGCTTTGTGGCTTCGATGCAAAGCGCATCGAGCTTTTCTTTGATTGTGGACGTCTAGACGCGTCGTTTCGAGCTTTCCGTGTCTTACTGCAGATCTCCCAGGAGCCGTCCATGTACCTGCTGGACACACCCGGCGTACTCTGCCCCACCGTGAAGGACCCCGTGGTGGCACTGCAGCTGGCGCTTTGCAGTGAGTGCCGGCATAGTCGGGCCACCATTTTTGGTCCCATGGATGCATAGATGGGCGGCCGGTAGCGGCCGAACCCCCGAATCGCGGCCACGCTGCTCCTACATCGTAAAAGAGACGCGGCGTTCGCTGCGGATGCGGTTCGAGCACGTTTTCTTCGTGTACGCCTCAAACGTGTCTGCAGAGGGTTTCTGTGCGACCGTCCTACGAGGAAGAGACGTGCCTAAGACAGCGTATGCAGATTCTTTTGTACAACATACTAGCGGAGTGACCACGGCTTAGCGTATTGGGCAGTAGTGTGTGCCACCTAGGTTGAAACCATTTGCGACCTTTCCCTTTAAACTTCGGCCTAAATTCCGTCCCCTCAAATCGTCCAACCCAGCAATTTAGTGCAACGTCGCGCTTCTCTCAAACCTACTTACTAGAAGTGGGCTCTCTCTGTGTTTGAAATAAATTGCGAATCGAGCTAAAAATAGGGGGCAGGCTACCTTTCGGGATGTTTGTTTTATTCTTTTGCCATTAGAAGAGCAGTCGAGATACGAAGTGTAGCTGGCAAACCCCAACATTTCTGCCATATGGGAGTCCAGCCCTTCCTTTAGTATGTCGAGGCAAGCTCGATGCGAATACAAAGAGGCGGCGGACGAACCGACCAGGAACTTCAAATAAGAGTCGGAATCTAAGCGTGTTTGGCGATCGATCGCGCCGAGATACGCCAGAGACTAGGAGATGCGGCGATGGAAAACTCCGCCCTTTACCGAAGCTTTTTGCATTCCGAACGTGTCTCCCCCCACCAAAAACGCCCCTCTTTACGTGTCCTACACCGAACCTCCTCGAGTGCAACTTTGGGTGCCTCAACGGAAGTGTTTCGTACAAAAGCCATTTGAACGGGCAGGTTCGGCGTAGTGGACGTTCCCCAACGTAGAGCGTGGACATTGTGTGCACCTCTATGCAACGCATTCTTCCTTGCTTACGCGCATTTTCTTATTGTGCAGGCTGCATGCCAGACCACCTGGTGGGCGTGACCCTGATAGCAGACTACCTCCTGTACTGGCTGAACCAAAACAACAACTACAGGCAAGGCCCATGATGAGCGCGATATTGGGCTTGTTAGATTTATCGCACCTCTCGGCGCATTCAATGTAAAGTGCAGCCCATCTTACGACACGTACCTGGCTGTGTACGCTGCCCCGCACTTTTCCGCGCCCGCATCGGCCGGTGCCGTTAAATAGTACGAGCCTCCCGCCCGTCTCGGGGACAACTTGCCCATAGCTTTTGCTTCCTTGTCGCAGAAAGTCTACAAGTATGGTGTTGCATTGAAGCGGATTCAGAAAGTCTGGCGTCACCCGATTTTCGGAACAGCATTCCCGCGTCCAAAGTGAACACCTGGTTTTTCTGTGCAGCTACGTGGACTACCTGGGTCTGGACGGCCCCTGCGACGACATCCGGCTTGTGCTGTACCAGGCGGCCGTGGCAGCAAAGTCTACGTTGAAGCGGCGCACGCACGAGGGTGAGGGACTGCACACAACGCAGATGCGCACTCCTACCTATGCCACCGTCGGAATCGAAAGCACAAAATGAAGTAGGTGTACGAGGCAACACCAGTCTCGTTTTCAAGAAGGCCAAAGGCAAGATGCAATGTTGCTCGCAAATAAGGTTCCAAAGAGAGTGCATTTCGAAGGGTCAATTTATTTTAGCGTTTTTACGTTGTCGGCTCTACATTTTCCGTGGCCCCTTGTTTCGAACGAGCCGTTTCACGTCGCGACCCACCTTTTTTTTTTTTTGCAGCCCGGTTGTAGTAAAGCGGCCAACATCACCCGGTTTTTAGGTTTTTGTTTCGGCACCAAAAGCGTCATCTAATAAGACTTTGCTTCTCATTGTATGTAGTATTACACATGGCGATGCATTTTCACCCTGTCCGACGGGACAGGGTGAAAATGGCAGACAAGTTAGAGCTGTCTTAGGCAGAAGCTATACCAATTTTCGAAGGCGCCGCGAAAGAAATTGGATGAGGCGGGTGCGGAGAAAACAAACCCTCTTCTACCCAACATCCCTACGTGACCAAACGGGATTTCTCCTCCACAGGCTGGAGCGTCCGACCCAACCTGGACGCAGCGGCCCAGCAGTTCATCCGGGGCTTCCGACAGGGCCTCTTGGGACGCGTCGTATTTGACGCCCCGACCTGGTGACCGCTTCGGGAACAAAGCTTTATTGGCCCTCTGGTGAAACTGATATGTACAACCCAACAATGTACAAAAACAAAGGTGTCAGCCCAATGCTAAGAGACTGTGTGACGCAAAACTCGAGTGTCCCAAGAGCCAAGCTGGTCTGGCGACGGCGGCAGCGCACGGGCGGCTGGAGCCGGGAGAGTCTTGTGGCCGGGCGGCTCGGCTCGGCTTCAGGACTTGTGGTTGGAGGTGAGCCAGGTGAGGCCCTCGAACAAGCCGTCCCCCGTTGTCGCACACGCCGGCTGCACGTACCAGTTGCGGTCCCGGATGCGCGTGAGCCCCAGCTTTTCCTGGATTTCGTGCGGCTTCATGGCTGCGAGGAAACCAGACGTCGGCACTTTGCAGAGCGACTCTCGCGACGATTGTCGGACACTGTCAATACAACCATTGTTGTTCCAGCGTCTGAAGAGAGTTGACGCTGTTCATAGAACTGTGATAGATGGTTTTAAATTTGTCGACAAGATGTACAGAAGTGCAGAGAAAGAAAAATAAAGGTACCATAGTGCAAAATGCTTTTCTAAGATCCGTGCTTTTGTACACAGTCTGTTTTGCACAGGCTTACCATTTGTAGCTCGTTACTATAAGTGCTAAGACAGGTATCCAGAGACAAATTCCTTTGCTGGGATTTTTCGCTTGATAAGACTGGCAACCCTTAGCACCAACAAAGCACGGCTGGGGACAGTTGGGAATCCCTCCCGCATGGGCCCAAAGTCTCGACCCTGTCTCCCAGAGGCCCAGTGTTGGGGTAACGCCCACCAGGTTTGACAAGAGCCACTAGATGAGCGACGCTGAGAGTATCGGAACTCCGTTCCCCCATCTGCTAGTGGGCGCCACCATCTTGGAGCAGAGCAGACGGAACTGTCGATCGTCACAATTAAAAAAATGCGACTTCCTCAGCTTAACACGCGGTGATGGGAAGCTCGGGCGACATCCTTTGACTCTGTCGCAAACTGTTAACATTTCTGGAGGATGGAAAAGGTTTCCTGCGATTTCAGATAAAGCTTCAGCTAACTGGAAACCATGATTTCAAACACCAAAACGTGTGAAGTGTCATTACTGTTAAGCGAAGCTTATTTAGTGGCTCTAGGCTTGACCAGAGGAAAATTGGCAACCCCCTTGCCAAGAGAAGAAAAAGATATTTTTAGTTGTTTTTCACAATCCCCTAAAAGTCATCCTGGTTATACACCAACTCATGTTCACAAACAAACCTAACCGCCCGGAGCGCCCCTAGCGGACCCCACCGGCACCGCGCATGCGCGATGGGGGTGTGGGCAAGAAGCTCGCCGTCGCCCATGAACAAACCATTGAAATGCGATGTTGTCAGCGTCGGTGCGAGTCCCCGCGCTCTTTTTGGCGTTGAAATTGTTGATTCTACGTCCTCCTAACGATGTCTGACTACTTGAGCGGCGTCAGCGAAATTACCGAGGCTCGTTACACCGCAAAACTTGCGTGAATCATCTGACATGTGGCGATTCATTCCGCGTGGACGCCGCAGAATGTACGCTAAAGCCTGATTCACATGATGAGATTTCGCTCGCAATTTTCAGTAGCGAAGTCGCCCGGACTGCAAAAGCGTGAACTGTAGCTGAGATGTCGACGTTGATACTGAAAATCGCAAGCAGAATCTAACCGAGTGAATCAGGCATAACAAATCGGTGATGGCCACTGGTAACAATGATCAACATCCCCTTGTATCTACCGTTTACGTCCCGGCCTGCTACCTTCAAACTTAAGTAATTTGAGGCCTGCACTTACTTCTTATTGCAAGTACCAGGCCCACGTTTGGTCTACAGGCCGGTGTCTTCTAAGAGAGCAGACGACAGACAAGCAGAAACGTTTGAAAGAGCAGACGACAGTTCGAACGATCAGGCGGCCGTTTGAACTTGAATACGCACTGAACGTAGTCCGCAGGTGGTCCGTACAACTTGACGTTTTTCGGGCGCTCATTTTGGAACAAAACAAATAAATTTGATGACCAGAAGTATCCGTGAACTTAACCCAAAATGCTTCCCGCCCAAGCCATTGTGGTCCGATGGCGTCTGGTTTTCCCTTTTCACGGCACATGTCCGCGTTCTCGGAGAAACCGAGCGCATGAAAACTGACCTTCAAATCTTTCTCGACACTTCTGGTACAACCCCAGTCACAGAATTTTGACAAGAAGGCAGGTTTTTGCCTGGTTCCTTTCAAAACAACGCAGGAATACACGTCTCACATGGGCACTTCCGCCCACAGCCCCGGACCGGAAGTGCGTCTGACGCGCCACCACTTCGGCGTGATGTAACAGAGATGAGTTTGTGTATACCTACACTGACTGGTGACAGCTTCAATATTGCAGAGGAAGCAAACTGGCTTAGAAGAGCGAAGGGAGAAATTATGCTTAGGGTGTTTAGTTTCTAAGCTAGGTGGCACAAGCTACCACCTGTTATAAAAGGGTACAGCTGTTAGCATCCATCCATAGAAAGTGAACAACTGAGCTCGGCTCGGATGTGACGACCCTTCCAATCACAGATTCACACAACGTTCTTTTCACTGCCATGCTGGCAATTCAATACGAGTGTCTAAACAGACTACATCTTACCCCGGAGCACGCATGGAGGGATGAATACGGCTGAACCATTTCGATCGGGCGTCGGCTTCCGCCACCTACGAAGCGTTTGATTTCAGCCGTACAGGCAATGACTTCCACTCACCGTCTGGCAGGTCTTGCTTGTTTGCAAACACAAGGATAATTGCATCCCTCATCTCCCGGTCGTTGATGATCTTATGCAGCTCCTGGCGCGCCTCGTCTATGCGGTCGCGATCAGCACAGTCCACCACGAATATGAGCCCCTGCGTGCCCGTGTAGTAGTGCCTCCACAGGGGCCGTATCTTGTCCTGTCCACCCACGTCCTGCAAGCAAGCATCGAGATCAGTTGCTGATTTCAGATTCTCTATATTCCGAATTGCTGTAGACATGTTGCAGCAAATACTCGATCAAACTGATGGTTACTGCTCGGCTACAGCGTGTGGAAAGTCACACGTCTGCTAGAAGATGGCAGACAAACTGCCAGCTCGTCTGCTATAACCTAGCAGCCGAGCGCCCAGCTCATCTGCTAAAACCTAGCAGCAGAGCTGCCAGCTCGTCTGTTAAACCAGACCGGCAGAAAGGTGAAGAGTGTGAGAAAGCCATGTTGGAAACTCAGCACATGCAGAACAATGGTAAGAAGAATCAAGCACCAGTAAACCCTCCAGTGGGTGCAATGCTCCATTACATCGTGCAAACAGGAGCACGTGCATTGCACCCATGTTGCGGGTCCTGCTTTCTTCATCCAGGAGTCCCCAGTAAGCAACTCGGCTAGGAAGACTCTCCAGTGGTCTAATCCTGTTGGAACACTCACCCAGACGTTAAATTTGACGTTTTTGTAGGTGACTGTTTCGACATTGAAACCCACAGTAGGAATGGTGGTGACGGACTGGCCCAACTTGAGCTTGTACAGAATGGCTGCGTGTCAGGGAGTTAAGGTCCGTGCAAACACACCGCGCTCAAGCTTGAGACACCAGAACGCTACATAGTAACAACAAAACAACCAAAGGATACTTGTTTTGCCGGCTGCGTCAAGACCCAGCATCAAAATTCGCATCTCCTTGTTGCCGAAAATTTTGGACAGGAGCTTCCCCATGCTGGCTGGGGCGTACAAGAGCCAGTCGCTTTGGGATCCGGGAAAAAAAAAGGGAAGAGAGTTAAAACATCCGATGAAACCACTTAGATGGAAACCCTGCAGAGCCCCAGGAAAGGAAATCGGCGACACTCCCTTCGCTGTTTTGGGAAAGATCTATACGAGTAAATGCCCCGAAACGCTTTAAAACACGACAGGAACCCAGCGGAGACATTTGAAGACACTCGCTACGGGTCTGCTACAAGGAATCGGATGTGTATCTTCTGGGCGTACGCTACTTCGATGGGCGGGACACATACACACGCGGGTTTGTATGGTCGGTTGGTGTTTAGAGACGAGCGATGCAGTCACCCACGCTGCAACTACGTCAGTTAGAACTGTCTGCTGGCTAGAAACGGACATGTCGAGTGATTTCGAAAGTTTCCGCGGCGCAAGACGATTCAAGTGAGGGGTACGGCAGCGTCGGTATGCAGGGGAAACCGCCGAGCCGGCGCCTCACCGTTACATCGGCGCTAGGCCTAACGTCCGAGAACTGTGTTGGTCATCGTGGACTACACGTCAAGGGGTGTAGCATCGCGGTACCGCGCGCGGGGGAAGGAATAAACGTACTCACACGGCCCGTTCGACTAAAAAAAGTGAGAATCCCCGTGTCGAACTAAAACACACATATCAACTCATTGGAAATTTGTACTTTTTAACGAACTCCTGCCATAATCCTCCTCGACCTCGATCACCGCACCACACCACGGGAGAGGAGGATGCAGGTTGCGATTATCCTTTTTGTATTGCTATTTCTTTTTTTCTAAAGATACTATTAATGAAAAAACGCAAGTTTGATTCTAGAGCTTTAGTGTCGTTGGCTTTATTTCTGAGAATAAAAACTATATAATCGTTGGGGAGTACCGAATCTGAGGTTCCTTTCTCTCGATGTGCGTTTTTTTCAGTTTGCCGTGTTTGCCGCCCAAGGAATGGTGGTTGTTCCGGTTCCGGAATCTTGAGGCATAAGTTAGCGCAGCGGCACAAAAAAACAAGAAAAAACAATCGATATTATATTATTTTGTACTCAACCACTATGTGTAGTAAGCAATCTCGGATGCAAGAAAACGTTTCACGGGGGCTCGTCTTGGGGTCCAAAGAAACGTCCATAGGAGTCGACGGGAGCCACTGGCCACGCTGAGTGGCTCCTTTTGTGTGCCGCTGCTAGATCCCTAGTCGAGAAAAACGCGAAGCCTTGCCGAGGCAGGACTAGCCCAGCCGTAAGTGCCCGAACCATTGATTCCCGTCGGTGGTTCGCGCTCTTGACAACGAGTCCGCCGTTCGAGCGAACGAGCCACCCTTCGCCTCTTGGAGCCGTGTCGCGTCATCGTCGCTCGACTTGCCGACGACAGGCAGCCCCCCGATGCGTCGACGGAGCCCCGCAAGCCACGAGCGAAGCGAGCATGCGGGTTCGGTGCCCAGCGCGCCAGAGTCCCTACTCAGCCGGCTTTCGCCGGCCACCGACGACGCAAGACCCGCCGTCCCCGTCTCTTTCTCGTGAGCGAGTCGTCGGAGCCTAGTTGCACCGCGGACGCGGCCGCGCTGACAAGAATGAACGCGTTTGAGGCGGTCTATCCGCCGCTGCTGCCCGCCAGCGGGGATACCCCGTACGGGAGCGATTCCGACGGCGAAGACGACGTGATCGACGTGCTGTCAGCGGATCACTGCGCGGGCGAACACAGCTATACGATGCCCATGCCGCCCAGCATGATCCTCGAGGCGCAGGAACGTCGAGCGGCGCGTCGGCCCGCTCCGCAGCCCGAGCTGCCGTCGCTGTCACCGGAACTGTCGGCCGCGCATCGCCTCGTTGAGTGGATGGGTTCGCCAGTGTGTCGAAAGTACAGTGCTCCGTTCCTCGAGCCGATGGAAGCCGAACAGAGACCGGCCTACGCCAAGGTGGTGCGTCGACCCATGTGCCTGTCGCGGGTCAGAGCATCCCTGGACGCCGACGAGTACGCTAGTATCACCGAGGTGGTGAGGGACCTCAGACTCATCCTGGAGAACTGTTACCGGTTCTTCGGGCCGTCTCACTGCTTCTCCAAGAAGGCGCAGAAGTTGGAGACGGTGCTGGAACAGAAACTGGCGCTCTTGCCGCGGTGAGTGCTGCTTCACGTCCGCTCTGGTGGACGTTGTCCGAGTTTGCTGGCTTTGTTCTGACCCCTTGCAGTGTGTCTGGCCGAACACTTGGTCTGGGGGTTAAGTTAGGCTAGAGCGAAGGGACACCAAACCCTTGCAGGCTGCCTTCACAGAAAGTAACGGGACGACAACGTAGTGGCGTGTCATACAAGCAGTTTCTCTCCTGGGTTTGGAGAAAAAGAACTGGGAGGGTTTCAAAAGCACGACGACGGTGGTTTTGCTGCATCGCTTCTTACGTCGCTAATTTAGGTTCCAGCACTTTTTTTTTTTAATTTTCCGTGTTGTCCCCGTTGGTCCGGTCTGCTGGAAACTGTAGCTGTCGAGAGAATTTTTCCCTCTTTTGCGTTTAGCTGGAGTAAGTTCCCAGGTGGTATTCTTGTAGGTCCAAACACATCTACCCATTCCTCCTTCCCTCCCTCTGGCAGCCATGTCGCCGTTGCGTGCAGTGTGGCACTAAACTCCGCTCATTGATGAACTGACAGGGTGGGGAAAGCCACGTGCTGACCGGACCAATCTGTCAGTCGTCTTTTATCGCCTAACCCCCACCACTCTTTGGATGTGAGTGTGTGTATTTGGCGTGATCGTTTGACGCAAGATTG